>NC_042619.1:264043931-264364918 GCF_901001135.1 Rhinatrema bivittatum
ACTAGAGAAAGTACAGAGAAGGGCGATCAAAATGATAAAGGGCAAGGAACGGGCTCCTTATGAGGAAAACCCGAAGAGGTTAGAGCTGTTGAGCTTGGGGACGAGATGGATGAGGGAGGGATATGATAGAGATCTACAAAATCATGAAAGGACCTGAATGGATAAATGTGAAATGGTTATTTACGAGGACTAGGGGTCACGCCATGAAATTAGCAAGTAGCACACCTAAATCAAATTAGAGAAAATTATTTTTCATTCAACACACAATTAAGTTCTGGAATTCGTTGTCAGAGGATATGGTTAAGGCAGCTAGTGTAGCTGGATTTAAAAAAAACGTTTTGGATAAGTTCCTGAAGGAGAAGTCCATAAACTGCTATTAATCATTCGGGAATAGCCACTGCTTGTTGCCAGAATTAGTAGCATGGGATCTATTTAATATATAGGTACTTTCCAGGTACTTGTGATTTGGATTGGCCACTGTTGGTGTTGCAGTGCCTGGCTGCGGCAGGCCCCAGCCAGTCCCTCCTACTTGCTCCTCTCGCCCGGCGCGGTGTGGTCCGATCGCGCCCTGCCGCATGGCTGCAACAGCGTCCTCCTTCCAGCCAGCGGGGGGTCTCTTCCTAGGCATGCGCACTCAGAGGAGGCTCCACCCTTTAAAGGGGCCATGGCGGGAAAACTAAGCCCAGCCCCAGAAGATGACATCACCTAGGAGGGGTATTTAAACCCCACAGCTGCACACAGAAATTGCTTTTGCAACAGTTCTTCTCTCCGGAGTACTAGTTGCTGTTCCTGTGATACTACATTCCAGTTCCTGCTTTGTTCCTGTTCCTGCCTTTGGTCCAGCTCCTGTTCCAGCCTTTGTGATCCTGCTTTCAGTTCCTGCCTTCAGTCTAGCTCCTGTTCCAGCCTTTGTGATCCTGCTTTCAGTTCCTGCCTTCGTTCCAGCTGCTGTTCCAGTCCTTGTGATCCTGCTTCCAGTTCCTGCCTTCCTATCCATGCCTTGTTCCTGCTTCCAAACTTGCCCCTGCTCCAGTATCTAGTCCTCTGCTTGATCTTCAGGTTTGACCTCTGCTTGTCTTCTCGTCTCTGCTTGTCTGCTGCCCGTCTTGACCCCTGGCCTGTTTCTTCATTCCTGGTGTCTTCTGCCTGCCCCGGATCTTCTGCCTGGACTCCATTTCCGCTTCTTTGCTGCCTGCCCAGACCCAGACTGCTGACTCTGTCATCCCCTTCACCTGCGGCACCCAAGGACTCAACCTGCGGGGAATGAGGGCAGGTATAGGTGAAGGTGCTGTCAGTTGTCCTCACCAGCGCCACCTCCCGGAGACGAGTTCCATTGGGGGCAATCCCTCAGTGGTCGCCACCACTCGCTCTGGCTCAAGGGTCCACAACCATAACAATTTGCAAAGGCCATGGACTTGGTGGACTTGTCTGGCCTCCACGCTATTCCGGGCCTGGCCCAACAACTGCATCAGCAGCAGCAATGTCTGGAAGTCTTGTCCGCCACAGTGGAGCGTCTGGCCAGTTGCCTAGAGTCTGCTTCTGGGTCCGGGGCTGCTGCCCCTCCACCCGTGGTTCCTGTTGTACCACCTCTCTTGCCACGTATGCCTGCGCCACCTCTTTTTGCCTGGGAGCCAAAGCAGTGCCGAGGATTTTTGAATCACTGCTTTATAAGGTTCTCTCTCCAGGCCCCGCAATTCCCAACTGACCAAGTTAAAACATCGTTCATCCTGTCCCTACTGAACGGCAAGGTCCTTGCCTGAGCGTCCCCGGTGTTGGAGTGCGGGGATTCCATTCTCGGAGACCTGCCCCGGTTGTTATGAATTAGAACATGGACCCCTGTTCCGAGGTAGAGTCAGTGCTGCCAAAAAGGAAGTCAACCCTCTTCGGTCACTACTGTCGGATGGCAAGGCCTGCTGATGAAGATGTTAGATGAAGACTTCACCCTGGAAGCTCGTGATCCCCCCCAGGAGGAGCCCGTAGGGACACGGCCGCTGGGACTTAGAAGACTCCCTGAAAAGTGAAGATGGTCTGGATGCAGGCGCCTCATTCAGGTCGTGGGTTCCAGAAGGCTGGCGCCTCCAGCAGGTCATGATCAGTCCAGGAGTATACGTCGAAGGATAGTCCAAAGCAGGTCCAAGAGTCGAAGACCAGAAAGAGGTAGAGAGCCAATCCAGGAGCAACGAAGGAGAAGAGTCCAAAGCCAGTCCAAGTCAAAACCAGAAATCACCACCACCGGTCCGAAGGTCAGGAGCCAAAGAGTCGATCGAACGAGGCGAAGAAGCAGAAGCAGGATGTAGAGCGGATCCAAGAACACAGAACACAGGAAACAAGCACAGAGCCTCAATACCAAGGCAAAGTCTGAGTATCAGACCTTGCCTTAAATACCGGAACTGGAGGGAGGAGTCCCAGGAGGAGCCATGAAAATTTCCTGACATGGCTCCTTTAAATTCTCTCTTCATCCACGCGTGCAGCTCCTAGTAGGCTGAGGGGGAGGAGCCAGCCCGGCCGAGAACCTTGCGGTCGAGTTAGGCAGTGGCCGCAAAGAGGAAAACGAAGAAGGCTGCCTGCTAGAGCAGGAGCCTCCGATACTTCGGGTGAGTTTATTGATGCCGTGGCCGCCGGCCCGACCCTGGTCGCAGCCCACCGCGGCCGGCGGCCATGACACCCTGCCGTGGACCGCTGCAGCCGGCGGTCCTAACACCGGTTCGTGCAGACCTTCCCCCAAGTGTTTGATGAGCTGGGCCGCCAGTCCACTGCCGCCTCTGAACTGCTTCACCTTCGCCAAGGTTCATGTACACTGGCCGAGTTTGCAGTAGAGTTCCGCACTTTGGCATCCGAACTGGGATGGCGTGAGGACAGTTTACGCAGTATCTTCCTCGAGGGTCTGTCCTCATGAGCTAGCTGCTCAGGAACGTCCAGACGAACTTAAGTCCCTCATTGAACTGGCAGGTTGGATCGATTGGCGATTGCAGCAATGGGCAAAGGAATTAAAGCCAGTCCATCACACGGTTCCTCTGGCTCTCTCCTTCTCTCGCCTGTTGGTCTCTCCTGCAGCTCCTATGGCTTCACCGAAACGCGGGGAGGAGCCTATGCAGCTAGGCCATAGTCGTCTGACTGCAGAGGAGAAACAGCGCCTTAGAACTCTTGGACTATGTCTTTACTGCGGTGGTAAGGATCACCTATTGTCTTGATGCTTCAAGCGTTCGGGAAATTCCCGGGCCTAGGCGTCGCCGGGGAGCTGACCTTAGGCCGCATCAACCCTGCTCCTCAATGTACAGTTCCTGTTACACTTCAGTTCTCTGGAGGATCTTTTACAACACTGGCTTTCATCGACTCCGGTTCTGATGGGAACTTCATTTTAGCCGAATTGGTTCACCAATTACTGACTGCCGGTAATGTCTCATACCCCACCATTGCTGGCCTCTTCCATCCAGGGTGACCCACTTCCTGGATGGGTTACTCTCTGCACTGCTCCAGTGACCCTCCATACCGGGGTGCTCCACAAAGAAGAGGTGTCCTTTTTTTATCATGGAGAAATCCATTTACCCGGCGGTCTTAGGTCTTCCATGGCTACAGAAACACTCACCCAGCATCGACTGGAGGACTGTACAGATCACGGTCTGGGGAGCCAACTGCTTATCTACCTGTTTACAACAAAGACCTCAACCACAATTGGAACTCGCAGCCACTACCCTGCAATTACCTCCTCGGTATAGTAGTTTCGCTGATGTGTTCTCCAAAGAAGAGGCAGAAACCCTTCCAGAGCATCATTCATTCGACTGTGCCATTCACCTTCTGCCCAATACAGTTCCGCCCCGTGGACATGTGTACCCACTTTCTTTACCAGAGACTCAGGCAATGTCCAAGTATATAAAGGAAAACCTCGACAGAGGCTTCATTCGCCCATCTTCTTCTCCTGCGGGTGCAGGATTCTTCTTTGATTCCATTAAGACTCTGCATAGATTACAGGGGGCTCAATGCTATCACCTGCAAGGATCTCTATCCACTACCACTGGTTCCTGAGCTTTTGGAGCCAAAGTGTTTACTAAACTGGATCTGCGTGGGGCCTACAATTTGGGCCGGATAAAACCTGGAGACGAATGGAAGACTGCATTTAACATGCGTGATGGTCAGTATGAGTATCTCGTAATGCCATTCGGACTGTGCAATGCGCCCGCAGTCTTTCAAAATTTAATGAATTAAATATTTCAGGACATGCTACATAAGGGAGTAATTGTTTACCTAGATGACGTCCTAGTCTACTCCAAGGACCTAACTACACATTGCTCTGATGTCCGTCAGGTTCTCCAGTGCTTAAGGGAAAACCGCTTGTTTGCAAAACTTGAAAAGTGCCTTTTTGAGTAACAATCACTACCCTTTCTGGGCTTTATAGTCTCCACCACAGACTTCCGAATGGACCCGGATAAGCTAGTCAGCATCCGGGAGTGGCCGCAACCTGTGGGACTTTGCTCACTCCAGCGATTTCTTGGCTTCGCCAACTTCTACAGAAATTTCATTCCACGTTACTCCCACATCGTGGCACCGTTAACAGCTTTAACTAAGAAGGGTTCTGACCCTAGGCATTGGCCCATTGAAGCTGTTCAAGCTTTCGAGGAACTAAAAAAATCTTTCCTACAAGAGCCATATCTCCACCATCCAGATCCGACTCAGTCATTCATTGTGGAGGTAGATGCCTCCGACATAGCTATAGGGGCGGTTCTTAGTCAGCATTCCAGCCAAGGGACACTACTCTCCTGCTCTTATTTCTCTCGCAAGTTTTCTCCAGCAGAAAAGAACTATGGAATTGGGGACAAGGAGCTGCTGGCCATAAAAATGGCTTTTGAAGAATGGAGATAATGGCTGGAGGGGGCGCAACATCCTATCACGGTCTACACGGACCACAAGAATTTGGAGTATCTTAGCAAGGCACAGCAACTGACCCCACACCAGGCCCGCTGGTCCTTATTTTTCAGCTGCTTTGATTTTATACTACACTACCACCTAGCAACAAAAAATACCCGAGCGGATGCCTTTTCTAGACTTTATGAAGCTGAGGATACTCAGGATTCACCCTGCTACATTCTGGACCCTGCCAATGTGCTACTAGCCATTACAGATACCGTGCTGCCGGGGAAGATGGTGGTTCCACTTCATCTTCAACCCAAGGTATTATCTTGAGCCCATGATTCCCTCACCGCTGGGTACCCAGGAAGGGCACGAACCCAGGAACTATTGTCCTGCTACTACTGGTGGCCCTGCATGGCTCAAGATGTTCGTGCCCATGTCAACTCCTGCCTGACTTGTGCTCAGCAGAAACCACTACCAGGCCGACCATGGGGCCTCCTTCAACCTTTTCCACCACCACGAGAACCATAGATTCACATATCCACAGACTTTGTGGTAGACCTGCCCACCTCCTCCGGGAGCCAGGTAATATGGGTCGTAGTGGACAGGTTCTCTAAAATGGCGCACTTCATTCCCTTACCCAAGCTGCAATCAGCTCCTGAGCTGGCATGATTGTTCACTCTGTATGTTTTCCGTCTACATGGCTGCACATAACGTCAGACCGGGGCCCTCAATTCACAGCAAAATATTGGAGCGCACTGTATAAGAAATTTGGAGTGCAGTTGGACTTCACCACAGCCTTCCATCCCCAGGGGAATGGACAGGCTGAACGTGTCAACAGGGACTTGAAGACGTTCCTCCACTCATTTGTGGGAACCCGCCAAGACACTTTTGCTATGGACAGAGTTCTCGCACAATTCCCATGTGCATTCCACAGCCGGGAGGACTCCTTTCCAAATCGTATATGGGAAGCTTCCGAGACCTCCGCTACCTTTGCTGCTCTCTGTAGCCTCTCCGGCAGCTCAACTCACAGCTAAGCAGTTGCACGACCTATGGGAGACTACCAACTCCAACCTACTGAAAGCCGCCAACTCTGCCAAACAGAAGGCGGATAAAAACCGTCGACCCGCTCCACTGTTCAACCCAGGAGACCGGGTTTGGCTTAGTACCCCCCCCCCCCACATCCGCCTGAGGGGTTCCCTCCATGAGACTCTCCACCAGGTACATCGGACCTTTTGCTGTCAGTGAACGCTTGGGGCCGGTAACCTACCGTTTATGGCTTCCCACAAGCCTCCGGATACATAACTCCTTTCATGTATCCTTATTGAAGCCTTTAATACTGTCTCCTTTTCATATTGTTCTGCCTAAACCTACCGAAGAGGCATCCGAAGATGATCCTATCTACCAGGTCCAGGTTATTGTAGATGTTCGTTGACATCACAGATGCTGGAAGTATTTAATTGCTTGGGAAGGTTTTGGTGCTGAGGAAAACTCCTGGGAGCCATCCCCCAATATCTTGGACAAATCCTTACTCCAGCACTTCCATCGCACACATCCTGGCAGGCCCGGCCCTTCTGTGAAGAGGCGTAAGAGGGGGGGGGGGACTGTTGCGGTGCCTAGCCGCGGCAGGCCCCGGCCAATCCCTCCTACCTGCTCCTCTTGCCCGGCACGGCATGGTCCACTCCGCGGCAGGCCGATTGCGGCCTGCCGCATGGCTGCGACGGCATCCTCCTTCCAGCCAACGGGGGGACTCGCCCTAGGCGCACGCACGGGAGGCTTCACCCTTTAAAAGGGGCCACGGCGGGAAAACTAAGCCCGGCCCCGGAAGATGACATCAATTAAGAGGAGTATTTAAACCCCACAGCTGCACACAGAAGTTGCCTTTGCAACAGATCTTCTCTCCGGAGTACTAGTTGCTGTTTCTGTGATCCTGCATTCCAGTTCCTGCTTTGTTCCTGTTCCTGCTCCTGCCTTCGCTCCTGTTCCAGCCTTTGTGATCCTGCTTCCAGTTCCTGCCTTCCTATCAGTGCCTTGTTCCTGCTTCCAGCCTCATCCCTGCTCCAGTATCCAGTCCTCGGCTTGATCTTCAGGTTTGACCTCGGCTTGTCTTCTCGTCTCTGCTCGTCTTGACCCCTGGCCTGTTTCTTCGTTCCTGTTGACTGCTGCCTGCCCCGGATCTTCTGCCTGGACTCCATTTCCGCTTCTTCGCTGCCTTCTCAGACCCGGACTGCTGACTCTATCATCCTCTTCACCTGCTTCACTGAGGCATCCGCATCTAAGTCCTGCCGGCACCCAAGGGCTCAACCTGCGGGGAACGAGAGCTGGTATAGGTGAAGGTCCTGTCGGGTTGGCCTCACCAGCGCCACCTCCCAGAGACAAGTTCCATTGGGGGCAATCCCTCAGTGGTCACCACCACAAGGGACCACAACCGTTAGAGTGGGAGACAGGATATTGGAATTGATGGACCTTTGATCTGACCCAGTATGGCATATCTTATGTTCTTATGTTAGGTTTATTAGTTAATTTTCAAATGCTATTTTCCCAGGTAAATGGCTTTGTCTCTGAGTAAGTAGTCTATTCAGACTTCTGTGTGTGGGTGAAAGGACGTGTTTCACAATGGATGTATTTTTACTTGCATACTCCTGGTTTGAACGTGGGAAGAGAGGATGCAACAACACAGTTTTGGCTGGAAAATGGAGGTGCAAATCTCTGGATACTTTTTACTTCAAAAGTTTTCAAAGGGAAAATGTGTATACTTTTCTTTTCAAAAGCCTGCAGGTAAAAAAAATTCATGCTTTTAAAAATTTCCCCTATAACATACATTTATTTATGTATTTAAAGGTTTTATTTTCCATTTATATTGGGCAAACCATATTAAGCACTAATAACTGAAGAGCAGATATTCATCAGAGCCCCATGCAGATATCACACCGAGACACGTAAAGCACAAATCTAGCACAATTATCTGGAGAATGGACTTGAAAAGGTTTTTAAAATAAGGAATGAGGCCATAATCAGTGTTGCACTTTTATGCACAGATGTGTAACATAAGACATAAAAGACCCAGAGAGAAAGCGTATTTAAAAATCAAGGAGGGCATTTAAATGTGGAAATAGTTTTCCTTATTGCCTTGGGGTAAATGTTGGCTTTATTTTGCTACCTTGGGAATCTCTTTATCAAAGTGCATTAAAATTGCACGTTAATGAGCAATTTTAATGCACTTGCTAGCTTGACTAATGCATGATTTAGTAGCAGGTATAAAGCCTTTAGTGAGTCATATGTAGAAGTGGTGCTAATGTGCATGTTAGCAGGCAGTTTTAACACAAATACATAACTATACCTCTACATTTTAATGTATTAATTACAAATGATTATCTATTATTTTCACTTTTATTATTGTTATATTGGTATCACTGTTATTAACGTTATCTGCTATAAAATGTTTTTGTAACTGTAAATCGGAATGAAGGTGTGCTCCAGACTTCGGTATAGTAAAACTCACAAATAAATAAATAAATAGAGGTGCAATTAAGATCTTGTGTTAAGAACAGCATCAATACAGATGCAGGCATTGACCCAAATTGAGCTTTGTTTACAAAAATAAGCTAAACTAGCTCATGTATTTTGTCATCGCATTTGGTAAAATAGATCCATTAACGCCAGATCATTATGGTATGTGAAGCATTGCCTTGTGTATTCAGAACCTTAGTATGACTGACTCTTGGAGCTCAGCTGTGCATGTTCCTTTCTCACAGAGTGCTGGTCTTCTTTCAGATGTACATTATGTTGAATGTCCGCGTTGTGTTGGTTGGGTTGGAGATATGGACAAACGGGAACAAGATTTCTCTAGAAGGGGGTGCTGGAGACGTGCTGGGGCAGTTTGTGCAATGGAGGGAGCAGGACCTGGTGACCCGCCGCAGGCATGACAGTGCACAGCTCATTCTGTAAGTGACTACAGTGTTGTTTTCTTTTAGATGGACCTTGGGAAAAGAACTTTCAGCTTATTCTGCTGTGTATTTCTTTCAAACTGTATACAGAGGACACTTTTGAACGAGGGGAGGGGCCAGGATGGAATGACACAGATTTTGGGGAGTGAGGAATTTGACTGTTAGAAACACCTGGTAAGGCAGGAGGAATATATATATACAAAACAAAAAATATATATATGTAAATATCAAGTACCAGTAAGGAACACTAATGAATCAATTTTATATCTCAAACATTAAAAATATACATTTATTTTTATCCAACTTAAAAAGCTGGTGTTACCCAAACTACTTGAAAAAATTCTGATATTGTAGTATCAAAATTGCCAAAAAAAGTTTTGTTTTTTTACAACAAATTGTATATAAATCATACACTCAAACAAATGACTTCAGATGTTGTAACTTGAATAAAGTTTTCAAAAACATAATACACAGTTGACTGCTAATGACAAATAACAAAAGAATAACCACAATATACAGGGTAGACGAGTCAGACGAAGCAAGTCCAATGATGTGATGTGTCAAATGTTGACGACAATGAAGAACAATGGCGGTCTGATTGCAAAGACAACATAAACGTAGAACTCAAAAGTACAAATCGACATTTGCAGATCAAGCAGTTTTTTGCCGCCTCTTCGCCTTTTCTTCAAGGTTCTTCTGAGAAGGTGCTTCATAATAAATCAAAATGGATTCCTCCTGGTCCACCAGATCCATTGAGTTCAACATTTCAAGAGTTGTTTCTTCGAGATTTACAACTTTTAGAATCCAGTAGTTTTTGTTCATCCCAAAATTTAACTTTTCAGGAACGTCAGGCCTGTAGTACATAATGATGTACACAAGATGCAAACATTATCTGCCCTCCTGACAAGGGTGGTGGAATAGTAGTACAGAACATTAGTGATTATAAACGAGATTTTTACGTCAATTATCTGATACCACTTTTTATTTGAAGCTTGACTCTGACCCTACACCTCAGCTTCGAGTTCATATTTAACACTTACTCAATGCGGGGATCGCACGAAGATTCATCACTCTGAAGGAATACAATTTTTTGTTGGAACTGTTTCCCTGCATTCTGTTTTTTTACACCATTCCTAAAATTTACAAGTTGTTCCACTGTCCACCAGGCTGCCCGATTGTTCCTGGCATCAGGTCACTTTTGGAACCGTTATCTAAATATGTTGATTCTTTTATACGTCCATTGGTCACAAAGAGTAAATCTTACGTATGGGATTCTGCTCATCTGATACAATCCTTGCAAACTTTACAATTAGATTTGTCATCTTTAATTCTTGTTACAGCAGATATTTCTTCTCTTTACACAAGCATCCCTCAGGATGCTTCTTTAAACATCATACGGGACACTCTACAACAACATGACTTTTCTGTTGATTTTAGTGATTTTTTTGGTTAACCTGGCTTCTATTGCTTTAAAAGATAATTTTTTCAAGTATAATGAAGTTTTTTATAAACAAATCTGTGGAACTGCTATGGGGGCCACTATGGCTCCATCTGTGGCCTGTTTGTACATTTCTTTTATTGAAGAATAGATAGTGTATAAATCTTTGTTCATGCCAAACATTATTTATTGGGTACGTTTTATTGATATATTTTTCTTGTGGAATGGATCTATGTCGTCTCTACAGCAATTTTCAGATTGGATTAATAAACAAGATCCCCATTTACAGTTCAGGTTTAATCATCTTCACCGGATTTCTTTTTTGGACTTATGGATTATAAAACAAGACAATAAGCTAAGTACTACTATTTTTTACAAAATCTACAGATAGAAATACCCTTCTTTACTATGAAAGTTTTCATCCTCACAATTTATGGACCAACATTCCTGTTGGACAGTTTTTACGACTACGGCGACTGCTTGAAACTACTGAAGAAGATAAGTATCAATCTCAACATATGTACCAAAATTTTCTTAATAGAGGCTATCCACATAAAGTTATACGTATGGCATATAAACGTGCCTTATATGCCAATAGATCCTTACTTTTACAAAAACAGTCCCGATCATCACAAGACCATCCGATTTTTGTTACTCCTTATATGTATCATACTAATCAAATACAAAAAATGGTGTGATCCCATTGGCATATTTTGCAAATGAAAGTAGGTTATGAGGCATTCCCCCTTTTAGCATGTACTGGGGATCAAACTTGCATGACTGGTGTCAGTAGAATCAAGGCCTCCTACCATTTACCCTACCAGTGAATTGGGTCAATTTGCCTGTCAAAATTGTGTAGTATGCTCCAATGTTCTGCAGATTCAGAATTTTCGCCATCCTTACCTTCAGTTTGAGTACCAACTTCGGGGTCATTTTGATTGTACATCAACTCAGGAAATACGCAATTGTTTGTCCATGTTATAAAATCTACATTGGCCATACTAAATTAGCAGTTAAGACACGTATAATACAGCATACCCCAAGAAGCTGATGCCCCCATAGTACAACATTGGCTGGCTTGTTCTCATTCTGAAGCGGATTTAAAATTCTTTGTTCTATATTGCTTTCACAACACCCGTGGAGATAATGTTTCACTCTCCTTGTGACACCATGAGCAACATTTCATTTTTGAATGACAGACTCTTAAGCCTCAGTTAATGAATTCCGCTCTAGAATGGGAGGCTTTTTTATAAAAAAAATAAAAAATAAAAATTCCAAAAAATGTTTTCAATATTTCTAAGTGTCACTGATTGTATTTGTGCGCAGGCTTTCATTAAGGGATTTTGTATCTTTTTATTCTTTTTTACTCTATTATAGAGTTACTAGTTGGGTCCTTAGGATATTTAAAGACCCAACCGTCCGAGCCTAGCTAGCCTCAGTTTAGGTTCCCACACATTTTGACAGCGGGAGGAAGGCTCCTGTAATCTCTGTTCTGGTAACGTTCTTTTTCTTTATTTTTATAGAAGGTATAAGTTGTGACATGTTTTCATCATTACTTTTTGCAGATATTATTTAAGAACATCTATGTTAAATTGCATAAACACTTGCTTTAACTGAGGAATTGAATGTATTGGATATACCGACGCTGAGAGTAAATAATTCAGATATACAATTTTAATTCCTATATAGTGTTTTATTATTTTCTATGTGGTCTTTATATGTTCTTTGCTTTTCGTAGAGAGTAATTTGACAAAGTATATACCCCCTGATGAAGCCTCCCCAGGCGAAACAAAAAGGCCTTTGTCGGGGTTTCCTTTGAAGATTTGTACTTTAGAGTTCTACGTTAACGTTGCCTTTGCAATCAGACCGCCATTGTTCTTCATTGTCTTCAACATTTAACACATCACATCATTGGACTTGCTTCGTCTGACTCGTCTACCCTGTATATTGTGGTTATTCTTTTGTTATTTGTCATTAGCAGTCAACTGTGTATTATGTTTTTGAAAACTTTATTCAAGTTACAACATCTGCAGTCATTTGAGTGTATGATTTATATACAATTTGTTGTAAAAACAAACAAACCCCAAAACCTTTTTTTTGGCAATTTTGATACTACAAGCTTTTTAACGTTTGATTAAAAAAAAACAAAAACACCCTATATTTTTAATGTTTGAGATATAAAATTGGTTCATTAGTATTCCTTAAGATACATGATATTTGTTTATTTTTTAACACTTTATTTTTTGCTTTTTTGCCACTTTTTGTTCACTATAGTATATCTATCTATCCATATATATTTTTTTGTTTGTTTTGTTTTTGTTTTTTAGTACACTCTGGACAGTGTTTGATGTCCTTAAAGGGATGAATAAAGCTGGCTGATAGCTTGTTTTTTTCGGGTTGATTTGGCTAAATTGACATTGAGGATATGCAGTGAGGAACCTCTCCTCCGTGTTCAGACTCATGCCTTCAATCCCATAGTAACCAAGCAGGAAGTAACTCAGACTCCAGGACACTGAAAGGAAATCAGCTGACACCACCTTTCCTGTTCCCAAAAACAAACAGGGTCCCATTTTCAAAAAATATTGTTTGTTTTTTTTTGTTTATAGGTATAAAAAGGAAGTTGAAATTAGACCCACAAAGAGTAAATTAAGCTAATGAGATTTATATATATATATAACATAACCTTTTAGTATAATATGAAATATTTTTACATATGATTTGTCATAGAGCAGTGCAACTGATTTAATTTTCTTTCTCTTAGGAAGAAAACTTTTGGCAGTACTGCTGGCATGGCATTTGTGGGAACTGTGTGCTCCAGGAGCCATGCAGGAGGCATTAATGCGGTAGGAAGTCTTTGAAGCATGCAGTAATATTTACTAACAAATAAGTGCTGCTAGTGTGCCCATTGTGGTGGACCCCACCAGGTTCTTGCCCAAAACCTCTTTCAGTCTTGTGTTGGGATCTTATGCGACTTATCAGAGGTCACCTTGTAAGAAAGACATTAGACTGGTTTCACTGTTGTTATATTGTGCATCTGAGATAAGGTGAGAGCATTGCTGGGAAGAGATGTGCAGGCTCTATGCGTTATGACTTGCAGTAACACCTGCGATTGAGGACTGTACCTTGCATTCTGCAGGCTTAATTGCTCAGAGCTGAGAAAACAACCTGAGCAGCTTCTGAACTTTGTCCTGGGTGATGTTTTGTTTCACCTTCATTTTAGAACTACTTGCTCTTCTCTTCAACATTTGCTGCTGTAGGTTTCATCAGCTTAACCAATGTTCCCCACCTCTGGTGTTGTGTCACATCCACATGTTTGATGCCTGCAAGCCTAAACTTGTGTACGGTACATGCCTGCAAGCCTAAACTTGTGTACTGTACATAAAGCTAGTCTTAAGACTAGCTTTAGGATACGGCAGGGTCCACGGGTTCTCCACTCTCCTCCGTGAGCTCCCAAAGTTCTTTCTCCGCCGCTGCAGCTTTTATGCAGCTGACGCTTCCGCTGACGTCACTGAGGTGTCCGAGGCAAGTGCCGGGCTCCAGTACTCGCAGCTGTTCCTCCTAATTAGAAGTTATTTTACAGAAGCGTGAGTAATACCAGTTTCTTGTTAAAATTTAATTGTTTCGGAATATTATGCCACACACCAAGCGTAAGGGGAAGGTTAGGCAGGATGCCTCAACCCCAGCAAAATCATCCCCTACACAAACAAGAATTACAGGTTATTACCCACTTTCAGAACCCTTAACTCCGGAGAACCTAATTGCAGTTGGAGGTGAAAAGCAAGCACCATCACTGCTAGGTGAAGTTACTCTTAGTCCCGGAGCTCCAACGACCCCAACTCCTCCCAAGAGTATAGCCAGCACCGGTGATCCAAGCACAGAGGGTTTACGGATTGCGTTGCCTAATCTGAGCCCGTTTGAGGAGGTAACTGGAGAAAAGAAAGCTATACAGGAAGAAATGGGAAAGAAAGTTCCCATTTGTCATCTAGAGGAGCAGAGAATGGGAAGGGTTTCGAAAGCATTCGAACCTTTAGAAGGATCTAAGAATACTGGAATGAAGGACTTATCAGCCATCGAGGTTGAAAATGCTAATCCAGATCAATTTGGGACAATAACTTTATCTTCTACACCTAATACTATGCCTGAGAGTTAGCGATCAATAACAATGGAGATGCTGTGGCAAACAATGACCTCATTGCAAAATAACATTGTAAACCTAAATACTAGTATTAAAGAAATGCAATTATCTTTATTAAGTATTAATCACTTAGTGGTAAGTAATGAAATCACATTGAAGAAAGTAGAACAAGATATAATAGGGATTAAAAACACACAGCGTGATATTATAAAAGGTGAAGGAATGTTAATGAGAGAGGTAGAAAATTTAGAAAACTCCGTCCGCTGTTTAAATCTTAGAATGGTAAATTTCCCAAGATGTAAATTAGTTTCACCCAAGGAACAACTGAGAAATTATTTTACTGAAATTTTGAAACTACAGCCTGAAAACCTTCCTATGATTGCCAATGCTTTCTTTTTAGGGATGGGCAATCAAAGAACCAATCAAAATCAGGAAAATCTAGAGGCAACCTTAAATGTCACAGAACTTTTGGAAACTTCATATAGTGAACAAATTGAAAATAGAGGTACCCTTATGGTGAAGTTTATCTCATCTGTTGATAGAGATAGAATTTTGAGATTATTTATGATTAACAGGACCTCCCTATATTTAGGACAAAAAGTTTGGTGTTATCCCGACGTCTCGAAGGAGATGCAGCTAAGGAGGAAAAGGTTTATTACTCTGGCAAATATGGCTAGAACATTCGGCATCCAGGTTATGATCAAATTCCCATGTAAATGTGTTATGCGTGTGAGAGGAGTCAAATATGTATATTATGAACCTGAGCACTTAGAAAGGTATCTGGAAGAGCACAAACATCAAGAGGAGGAAGGTAAAGTCCAGAATTAAGAGTAGTTGGGATAATTATAATAAGTTCTGAATCTTCTGTATTATGAAAAATTGGAATTATTTTGGTTGTTTATAATGTCTTGCTTGGGTAAGCTCCCCAATTGTTTAGTAATTGGATTACAGGTGTAAATTTGATAAGTTTTCTTATTATGTCTTAATTTTAGTAGTAATACAAAGATTACTGTAACCTGTTTCCAAAAAGAAATGTTTCAAAGCTTTTGAGACATATATAAATGTATGTACTTTATTTGATTATAAAGCTATAAATAAAGAATTAAAAAAAAAGAAAAAAAAAGACTAGCTTTATGTACAGTAGGCTTTCTTAGCTCTAGTTTGTCAGTTGCAAAATAAAATACTTCCCCTTTCATGTATTTCCTCACCATTTTTTCATTTTTTGCAGTAGTTTCTTTCTCTTTCTTGTTCTCTTCCTGCCTTATCACATATCAGCAGAGCCTTCTGCATTTTGCAAGAGTCTGACTTTTTTTTTCAGCCTCCTGAGCCATCCCTTCTTGTCTCCTCTTCCATGCTGTCTTCCTATCCCAAGGTAGAGATGGGCAGAACTTAGCAGGAACTACATAAATTGGGAGAAGAGGATGACAACAGATGGGAGGAAAAAGAATTTAATTTACTTTAGTATTTTTTTCTAATTTGCAAACTCTGAAAAATGTCATCTTTCTGCACATATCTTGCATGTTTGGATCCTGATGCTTTCAACTTTGTTTGGGGTTTGTGTTTAGTTCCCATATTCCAATGTCCAGAGCTTCGCATCCATTGTTGCACATGAACTGGGCCACAACCTGGGGATGAATCACGACGATGACAGAAACTGTCAGTGTGGAGCTGGCACCTGCATCATGAATTCTGGAGCCTCGTAAGTCCAGCCTTCCCATACCTTTCCCCCCCCCCTAACGCGTACAAGGGGAAAAAAAAATTTCCCAGAAACAAAGGACACTATTTATAAGGATGGTTTTAGATGAGTGCTAGGGTACATGACAATATGTTGAATTTTGACCTAGACACTAGCTGTATGAGACCTAGTTATGTACAGAGGACTTGGTTTATCTATTTATTTAAAGTGCTTTGGATATCGGTGCCATGCAAGTACCTAAAATAACAATAATTATTCTTCAGCATCTCTGCCAGACCAAAGGGTTGTTTACCCAAACTCTGCCAGCAGACAGAAACAAAGTCACACTTTTAAGCTGCCTCAAATCTTAAAGGCTGGAGCAGCAGAGCACTTAGCCAGTATTTCTCTGTCTTTAGCAGATGGTGCAGTTGATGGAGCAGCAGGAGGAATATATATGCCCTAGGGACAGGGGACCTTGAGGGTTCCACTTTCCCTGCAGAGGGCATTCAGAAACCTTCAGGGACTTCTATGCAGCATCCACAAAAGTTGTTTCTTCTCCCCTATGAGGAACCAGCCCACAGGAAGAGTTGTTTGTCGACAGGCAGGGTTGAATTAGCCACGGTGTGTAAAACGTGTTCTCCAAGGACAAGCAGGATCGTAGTCCCTCCCGCATGGGTAACATCGAGCCCTGATGAGGAAAACTTATGTCAAACTCTCTAGAACTTTGACTAGGCACACTGAACATGCCCAGCATGCCCTATACCACCGGCCACACGTGGTCCCTCTTCAGTCTTTCTTTTCCACAGAGCTGTAAGCCTCGCGGTGTGATTGAGCTCACTTTGGCTGATTTTAGCCTTATGGAAAACTTTTTAGCTTTTTGCGTTTTTTTGTGTGTGTTTTTTTACTTTTGATCTATCACTGGGTCCCTTTTGGTGCCTTTCATAGTGTTACTAGTCAGGGTTTTTGATGTTTTGCATAAGTTTGTTCCTGTGACACACTGTCTCTTGAGCCACTCAGTCTGATTTTGTCTAAGCTTCCACATGGATATGTGACCCCCCTGTCTTGTATTTTTTTTGTTAGTTTTTCTTCTATCTTATTGCAGTTCAGAAAATGTTTGCTCATCGCTGTCTTGGCAGCACTTTTAAGTGCTACCAGAAATAGAGTAAAGAAGTAGGAGCATGTCTGGAGAGGGATCGAAGAAGAAATGGCTTCAAAACTGTGTATATGGGCGTCGGATGGTGATCATAGATGCTTATGAGGTTTGCTACAAGTGTTTAGGCCTTGACCCTGACATGGATAATTGCTGTAGCTGTGGTTATATGTTCCCCCAAGGCTCAACAGTATCAGGCTAGAAAATTAAGTATCTCCATAATGTGCTCATGGATAAGTGCGCCCATGAGTCTGGACAGCAAAACTGTTCTTTCTCTGGGAATGGGAGGTGTTCTACTTCACACTGCACTGAATCAAGCAAAGGCTTCTCATTCATCTGCTCAGTGGCTAATGCTCTACCCTCTCTCTCCCCTCCCCCAACCATATCACTGGTCATCGGATGTGCCTCACTCTTGGGGTCGAGCAGAGTGCAGAATGGCTTGGCACTGTATAAGATGTGGAAGACAATGCTTGAGTGGGGCTCATCCCTGAAATCCATCAGAGCCAAAGAGTAAGAAGATACACATCTCTGGTGACCATTGGAGTAGAGCCAGCGCAGGTGTCTTCCTCTTTCATGGTTTGGAAGGTCTCATGGCACCAAACCATCTTTTTTATCCGGACCCCAGTGACTCCAGGATGCCACCGGTGGCCTTGGAGCAGAGTGCACACTCCATGGCACCACTACCACAGAGGCTTGAGATGCGCTGATTCCATCCATTATACCTCTGGTGGCGTTGAAATCAGGACTGGGCAAGACCACTCTTTTGCAGGCAACAGAACCTTTGTTGTGGAGCCCAACCAGGTCAATGCAGAGCACTTTGGAATGTAATCTTTCTTTGGAACCAACTACATCTGTTCTGTTCCAGCAAAGTGAAGAGGAGCCTATTTTGTTTTCTGAAGAGGATGTCTCTTCAGCTCTAGCCCAGAGAATACAACAACCAGTGGACCAATTCACTGAACTGGTGAAAAATGTCTTTGCCTCTAACTCCTGAAGACAGGAGAGGTGCCTTTGAGCCTTTGCTCTCTAAATGGGAGTGCTTGTTCCACATCAAGGCCATAGCTCACTGCAAAAGTTGCAGACCATGGGTGTTAGCCTCCAACACACAAGCAAGCCTTCTCCTGTAGCTGGGGAGTCCTATCCTGTCAGAAGATGAGGAGGGGGCTTCGGCTAGGTCAGATACTCTTCGGGTTATGTCCCTTTTGAAGTGACAGAGGACTTACCTAGGTCACCATCTTTATTTTTAAAATCATGGATCAGTATTTCCCCCCCTCCATTAACAGGATCAGAGAAAAGCTCGACAGAGATTCCGTCAGACCCTTTAGTTGACTTATTGCAATACTTTTACCTTCTGGAGGATCTGTGCTATTCCAGATTTCTGGATAAATTGTCTAACATACTCTGCATCCAATGTCAGGAAAGAGATGGGTTGGAGAATTAAGTTTTTTGGCATTATACAGCTCCTTCAGCTTCTGACAGACATGGCAACGATCACTGTTCACAAGTTGCTTCAAGATCTTCAGTCTAGAATGTGGCAGAACCCATGAGTTGCCTGCCAGCAGCCAGGAAATTCGACCTAAAATACAGGGTGCAGCCTGCCTCTGGGTTTGGTGTGGTCCAGCTTCCTCACCAATCTGTAGTGGCAGAGTTAGTCCTTAAACAAACTGAGAAGTCTCAGATCACCTCCCTCGGAAAGACCCCCAAGCTCCTGGATATCTTTGGGAAGAATGTATTCCAGAGATCCATGCTGAGCGCTTGTATAGCAGACACCAGCACTACATGATGCATTACTTACTGAAGCCTCTGATGGAAGCTAAACTCAGAGCAAGCAGCAGTTCAGAAAATGGTAGATGATACAGAGGAGTGTGAGAGATATTGAGTGCGTTTGTCTATGAAGCTTTCAATATGGTAGTCAGAACTTCAGTGGCAGTTCTTGGGGCTGGTGTGGTTGTGTGCCAGTGATCTGTGGGAAAACATACTTAGAAACATTATTTATTTATTTTGAATTTTTCTATACCGACATTCTTGAACAAAGATATCAAATCATATCGGTTTACAATTGAACATAACTGTCACGGCTATGGCGTTACATAATGACAGAAAAAGACCATTTAGGCTATCTAGTGTGACCATCCACACCAACTATTCAGCTTTATAAGCCCTACCACTCCTTCAGGATCCTCTGTTTATTCCATGCTTTCTTGTATTCAAGTACTTGTTTCCATGGAGAGGCTATTCCATGCATCCACTACCCTCTCTGTGAAGAAATATTTCCTTAGCTTTCTCTTGTTTCTATCCCCTTTCAACTTTATCCCATGACCCCTCGTTCTCGATCCTCTTTCCATTGAAAGAGACCCGCTTCTTGTGCAGAGTTCCTTACCTGTAACAGGTGTTCTCCGAGAACAGCGGGATGTTGGTCCTCACACATGGGTGACATCTTAAGATGGAGCAGAGACACAGAAAATGTATGTCAAAGTTTCTAGAACTTTGACTTGGCCACATTGAGCTACCCCTATACCACGCGTGCATGCAAGATCCCTCTTAAGCCTCCTCTTTTCTGCGGTGCTGCTACATCGCGATCAGTGCCTTGTGGTTTTAGCCTATTTTGGAAAACTTTTTCTTGCAGTTTTTTTTTTGTTTCTTGTGATGCTGTTACCAGCGATCAACACCAGGTCCCTCTCCGTTCTCCCTTTAGAGTCTTAGGGTTTTCAATGTTTTGCTAATAAGTTTCCTTTTGTATCAATCCCCCAGGGCAGCATGCAGTCGGTGCCCGCCGGTCATAGAGTTCCATCGCCATCGTGTTTGATTTAGCATCCCTTTTCCTTCGGCCCATTATGGCTTCGTCCAGGTTTAAGCAATGCCCTCTGTGCTTGAGGGCCATGTCCATCACAGACCTCCATGATGAATGTGTCTTCTGCGTGGGTGTATCGTATGATGTCCAGGGTTGCTGCAGGTGCACTCAGATAACCCCTAAGAGACGTTGACTTCAATTTGACAAGATGGAGCACCTCTTCAGGTCGGAGAAGCCTGAGCCATTGGCATCAGTATCTGAGGTATTGGCATCAAGGGACCACGGAGCCACACAGATGGACACTGAGCCATCGATATCGAAGAGGCCATGGGATCTGTCGGTGATGTTGGCTGACTAATGCCAGAGACCGACCATCTTTGAGTTCCTCCAAGCCGAGAATGTCAGGTTCCTTGTCTTCGGCCTTGCCACTGGAGAAGAACTGTACTGAACACTGAGGGAAGCCGAGGAAGCATCGGCATTGGTCTCTGTTGATGCACAGTGCTGGGCACGGGGATGCATCGGCTCATGCTGTGATGCCCCCATGGAGAGGATAGCCAGTTCTTCACCAATGTCGGGGGTGCACCACGGACTCCATTGGTCCCAGTGCCAGCCACTGATCCTCCTCTTGGTTCCAAAGAGGATCTGGTCATGTCTCTTCTCTCCCAGTCAGGTTTGGTATCTGCAATGTTCGAGGAGGAGCCTGATAGGCATGTGCACCTGGCAGTTGAGCAGGCAATGCAGAATGTCACCGCCACAGCACTGACAGTGCCAGGACCATCCATCTTGGAATCTGCTGGAGTTTCTACATGCACGCATCAGTGAGTTACTGACCCAGCTAGTGTCGATTCCCGGGATGGTGCTGATGCCCAGTGGGGCACCGGAGCCTTCCTTGCTGATACAGTGGTCGTGGCAAGTTTCTCAGAGGAGGAAGCTTCCCCAAGGGTGGTTGAGCCACCGAGGCCTGCGGCTTCCCAATCCAGTGCCTTTGGTGCCTGCATCACTGGTTGAAGGCCAAGCACCTAGGGCCCCATCCCTGGTCGATGATACAGATGAGGAGCCTTATGACCCCTGGGGAGATGACTCAATGGAGGTCTCCAGCAATGCCTCTGATGGTCTCCCTTAAGATCCTTCTTCTCCAGTGAAGCAAAGGAAGTCCCTGCCTGAGGACCTTACCTTCTCAGAGTTTCTATGGTTGATGGTGGAGGCTATCCCTTTTCTGTTGTTAACTTGAAGAGGATGCCCGGCACAAAATGCTGGAGATCCTCCAGTTTGTGGAGCCTCCTTAGGAGGACATGGCGGTCCCAGTGCATACTGTCCTTAAGGAGTTGCTGTTGAGGATCTGGGAACACCCCCTCACAGTGACTCCTGTTAACAAGAAGACGGACACGGTTTATCTTGTCCAGAAGGCTGCTGGATTCAATAAGCGTCAGCTGCCTCACCAATCAGTGCTGGTTGAATCTGCTCTCGAGAAAGCCAAGCGTTCTCGGATCCATTCCTCTGTGCACCCAAGGAAAGATCACAGAGCAATGGATGGTCTTGGGAGGAAGATTTTTCAAGGAGCTATGCTCATTGCCTACATAGCTTCTTACCAGCTCTACATGAGCCAGTCTTCGCGGGACTTCTGGAAGCAGGTGCAGGAGCTGCCGAGCAGCAGCAAGATATCCTCATTTTGCTGGTGCATAAGGGCCTGGTGTGTGGGAAACATGAGTTCTGGTGAGCTATGACATTTTTGAAACAGCATAGAGGGTATCTGCAGCGGGAATTGGCACCCATAGAATGGCATGGCTGCGGGCCTTGGATCTTCGACTGGAGGTACAGGAAAGACTCACTGACATGCCATGCCATGGAGAGAATCTCTTTGGAGATAAGGTGAGGGATGCAGTGGTCTAGCTCCAGGACCATCATGAGACCCTCCAGCAACTCTCCGCTAGCAGTCTGGACTCATCCTCCTCATCTAGGAGGTCTGTGAGATCAGGGCAGAAGAAGCCTTTATCCCAGGACAAGCAGGATGCTAGTCCTCACATATGGGTGACGTCACTGACAGAGCCCTAGTGCGGGAAAACTTTCTGTCAAAGTTTCTAGAAACTTTTGACTGGCCCTGTGAGGCCACTGAACATGCCCAGCATGCCATGATATTCTCTGCCACAGGTGTCTCTCTTCAGTCTTCGTTTTTCCGCGCTGCTACAGGCATCGCGGGACAGGAGCCATTGCGAGTCTCTCACAACATTCTCTGACTGAATAGTCACAGATTTTTCAAAATATTCTCTGTCATAGAAGTCTCTCGGGGTTTTCCACCGGCTGGTGAGTACCTTGGTCTCGAATTTTGATTTCTTAGTAAAATTCAATTTCTCTCACGAATTCCCATTCTTCATCGACAGCTGTCTGTTAAAAACAATGGCTACTGGCTTCAAAAAAATGCCCCATATGTAATAGAACCATGTCGATCACCGACCCACATCTTGAATGCGTTCTGTGTCTCTGTGAAAAACACGATGTGAACAGTTGTTCCAAATGTGCTGAGATGATGGCGAAGGGGCGAAAAGCTAGACAGGAAAAAATGGAACATTTGTTCAAATTACAAATCACCTCCGGCGATCTCGCTGATGCCGATGCAACCAGCATCGATGCCGGTAGCATTACCGATGCCGGTGGGCCCACCGATGCCGGTGTCCTTATTGGCACCGAGGACAACCATGGAGTTGATTACTACGGCACCAAGAATCATCACGGCATCGACGTCGATCTACGCCCAGATACAATTGGGCTCTTCGATGCCGATCTCGATGCCAGTGCTGTCGAAGTCTTCGATACCTTCCCAAACACTTCTACCGACACCTACATCGATGACAACTACTGTACCGTTGATGCAAACATCATCTGAGGCTCCTGAACTTCAGGATCTAGCATTCTATCGACGTCTTTTACAAAGATATCAAAATGTCATTGACAATTTTCCAACAACAACGGATCAGAACACTTCTCATTTTCTTTCCTCGGATGATCCACAGCCAGGCCCTACAGGCCTTCATCACCCTCCCAGGTCTTCCCCACGGTCTCCTTATAGGGATGACCCAGATGACTCTTGGGATGACCAGCAAACTGATACGTCTTTGGAGGACTTTGTCTGAACCTTCACCTCCAGACCAGAGGAAAAAGTCCCCTCCAGATGATTTATCTTTTTCAATGTTCATTCAGGACATGGCAGACTCCATTCCCTTTAAGCTATCTGCGGAACAAGATACAAGACAACAAACTTTAGAAGTTCTGCAGTTCGTAGACCCACCGAAACAAGTATTGGCTATTCCAATCCATGACGTACTCTTGGATCTTCAACGCCGTATCTGGGAGCATCCATCTTCTGTCTCCACAGTAAACAAGCGTGTAGACACTACATATTTAGTGCAGACAGCTCCAGGCTATCAAAAACAACAACTACCACATCAATCTGTGGTAGTGGAAACCTGCACAAAAAAAGTCTAAACGTATCCGCCCACACTCATCAACCCCACCTGGCAAGGACCATAGGTTTCTCGATTCCTTAGGAAGAAAAGTATATTAAAGTGCCATCCTGAACACAAAAATCTCTGCTTATCAACTGTATATAACACAGTATCAGAGAAATCTATGGAAGCAAATGGAAGAAATTATTACTTCTTTGCCTATGCAATTTCAGGAACCAGCGCAGGCCACAATCAACAAGGGCCTAGAAGCCAGGAAGCATGAGGTAAGGGCGGTCTACGACAATTTTGAGACAGCTTCCAGAGCAGCAGCTGCTGGAATCACCGCTCGTAGATGGGCATGGCTTAAGGCCTCGGACCTCAGGCCTGAGGTCCAGGAAAAACTTGTGGACTTACCGTGCCTAGGGGACAACTTGTTTGGAGAAAAAGTCCAAGAAGCCGTACAACAGCATAAGGACCATACAGAGACTTTACATCAATTGTCTCAGATGCCACAAGACCCCTCTACACAACCTCCTCGTCGACTCCTTCGGAGAGAAACCAGGTGTCCTTATTACAGGCCAAGGAGATACTACCTCCAAACCTCTAGGGGTAGGTCAGCTAGGCCACAACAACGATCCCAAGCCAGACAGTCTAGAACTACTCACCCGCAACCTCCTGCGCAGACAGGCCCAGCGGCGGGTTTTTGAAATACAGGCCAGAGAACAAGTCCATCTCCTAAATCCTCAACCAGACCTACCAGTGGGAGGAAGAGTATCCTATTTTCACACACATTGGCTAAGCATAACATCAGACCAATGGGTACTCTCCATAGTATCTCGAGGTTACAAACTCAATTTCCTCTCACTTCCACCAGAAACTCCACCGAGTTTCTTCCCACAACAAAATTCTCAACTAATTCACTTACAAGCAGAATTATCCATCCCTCTGAGAGCCAGGGCTGTGCAGCCAGTGCCCCAGACTCAGCAGGGCAGAGGATTCTACTCCCGTTATTTCCTCATTCCAAAGAAAACCGGAGGCCTACGTCCCATCCTAGACCACAGAAATCTCAACAAATTTGTAAAGAAAGAAAAGTTCAGGATGGTTTCCCTAGGCACCATGCTTCCACTTCTTCAAACAGGACATTGGCTTTGTTCTCTGGACCTTCAAGACGCTTACGCTCACATTCCAATATTTCCTCCTCATCGCAAGTATCTGCATTTCATGGTGGGTCATCAATATTTCCAGTACAGAGTACTGCCATTCGGACTTGCCTCTGATCCCAGAGTATTCACCAAATGTCTGGCAGTAATAGCAGGACACTTACACAAGGAAAGTGTCCAGGTTTTTCCATATCTGGACGACTGGCTCATCAGAAGTCAATCTCAGCAAGGAGCTCTGACTTCTCTGAATCGAACAATTACTCTACTTCACTCCATGGGTTTTCTCATCAATTATCAAAAATCCCATCTTACTCCAACTCACCTGCTTCAATTCATAGGAGCAGAATTGAACACCAATCTAGCAAAGGCCTTTTTACCTGAAGATCGGGCAAAGACACTTTCTTTACTGGCAAGATACATTTACTCACAGAAACAAGCGACAGCTCATCAGTTTCTCACCTTGCTAGGCCACATGGCCTCCACAGTTCATGTAACTCCTATGGCAAGACTAGCCATGAGAGTAACCCAATGGACTTTTAAGATCACAATGGATCCAAGCCATTCAACCACTGCATTCTCCAATTCAAGTATCTCTACTTTGGTGGGCAAAGATGGACAACTTGCGCAAAGTCTTACCTTTTCAGCAATCAGTCCCACAGATAACTTTAACTACAGATGCATCCACCTTGGGTTGGGGAGCTTACATAGACAATCTCCAAACCCAGGAGACTTGGACAAAACTCGAAGCAACTTATCAGATAAATTTCCTGGAACTTCGAGCTATACGTTATGCGCTGCATGCATTCAAGGACTGCCTTTCACACTGTTCTGATCCAAACGGACAACACAGTAGCCATGTGGTACATCAACAAGCAGGGAGGTACGGGCTCGTATCTCCTTTGCCAAGAAGCTGCACAGATTTGGGGCTGGACCCTGAACTACTCAATGTTTCTCCGGGCCCCTTATCTAGCAGGCATTCAAAATGTGCTGGCGGATCGACTCTGTCGTCAATTCCACCCAAACGAGTGGTCCCTGGATCCCTCAATAGCAACCAGGATATTTCAATGATGGGGGTCAACCAACAGTAGACCTCTTTGCGTCACACCTGAATCACAAAGTGGACAAGTTCTGTTCTCTACACAAACAGAAGAACCAGCCAGCCAAGGACGCCTTTGCTCGTCCTTGGAACTCAGGCCTACTATACGCATATCCTCCAATACCGCTCATAACCAAAACTCTAGTGAAGCTGCAACAAGACAAGGGGTCTATGATACTCATAGCCCCATATTGGCCTCGACAAGTATGGTTTCCCACACTTCTAGACCTCTCGATCAGGGATCCCATTCGTCTGGGAGTAGCTCCCACTCTCATCACTCAGGATCAGGGTCTGTTGCGCCATCCCAACCTTCAATCCCTATCCCTGACAGCATGGATGTTGAAAGCTTGATTTTACAACCGCTCAATCTTTCAACCAATGTATCTCAAGTGCTTATAACTTCATGTAAACCTTCTACACGAAAGAATTATTCTTCCAAATGGAATAGATTCACTTTGTGGTACAGGCAAAAGAATATTGATCCTTTCTCCTGTCCCACAACTTCTCTTCTAGACTATTTATACCATCTTTCAGACTCTGGTCTCCAGACTTCATCTGTCAGAGTACATTTAAGTGCAATCTCAGCTTACCATAACCAAATAGGAAATGCACCTATTTCAACGCAACCTCTCGTCTGTAGATTTATGAGAGGTTTAACGCACCTTAAACCACCAATTCGACCACCCGTAATGGAATGGGACCTGAATTTGGTTTTAACAAGACTCATGCGTTCTCTTTTCGAACCCATAGATTCCTGTGATCTTAAATTTCTCACATGGAAAACTACCTTCCTCATAGCCATTACATCAGCTAGAATGGTCAGTGAGTTACAAGCACTTGTCATGTACTCACCCTATACAAAATTCCTACATGACAGAGTGGTTCTCCGTACACATCCAAAATTCCTTCCCAAGGTGGTCACGGAATTCCACTTGAACCAATCCATAGTTTTACCCACATTCTTTCCAAGGCCTCATTCTCACCAAGGGGAACGTGCCTTACATACTTTGGACTGTAAACGTGCACTATCTTTCTACTTAAACCGCACTGCAGTCCACAGGAAATCCAACCAACTCTTTGTATCTTATGATCCAAACAAACCGGGTAAAGCAGTGGGCAAACATACTCTATCCAGCTGGCTAGCAGATTGCATACAGTTTCGCTATGAAAAAGCAGACCTTCCTCTCCAAGGGCGAGTAAAGGCACATTCAGTAAGAGCAATGTCAACCTCAGTAGCACACTATCGTTCAGTGCCAATTCTTGACATATGTAAAGCAGCAACATGGAGTTCTTTTCACACCTTTGCAGCTCATTACTGTTTGGACAAAGAAGGACGACAAGATTCAGCCTATGGACAATCTGTCTTAAAGAACTTGTTTCCAGTTTAATCCCAACTACTTCTACATCCAACTTGCTGTGATCTTCGGCTGCCTCATTTTCACCAACAATACTTCACTGTTGCTTCACCACGAAATGACTCAGCCTCTAGCTTGCTAATCACCCATATGTGAGGACTAGCATTCTGCTTGTCCTGGGATAAAGCAAAATTGCTTACCTTGTAATAGGTGTTATCCCAGGACAGCAGGATGTAGTTCTCACAAAACCCACCCACCACCCCGTGGAGTTGGGTATGTTACCTTTTCTTATTTTATTTTTGCTAAAGCTTTTGCTACATACGAGACTGAAGAGAGACACCTGTGGCAGAGAATATCATGGCATGCTGAGCATGCTCAGTGGCCTCACAGGGCCAGTCAAAAGTTTCTAGAAACTTTGACAGAAAGTTTTCCCACACTAGGGCTCCGTCAGTGACGTCACCCATATGTGAGGACTACATCCTGCTGTTCTGGGATAACACCTATTACAAGGTAAGCAATTTTGCTTTCTTTCACCACAGGAAGTACTGCCTTTCTTTCACCACAGGAAGTACTATCTTCCGTCCTCACCACTCCCGTCCACAACATCAGAGCTCTTGCAGCTGTCCCAGGCAGCAAAGAGCTCCAAAGGCCCAGGCGGCACTTCAGTCAACTCCCAGAATGGACTTGGCCTGTAACCGAGGTGATGGATCCGGTGGTCCAGTGTAACCTCAGACCAGCGGGTTCTTTCCATCATCTGTCAGGGTTACCAATTAAACCTTTTCGATGCCCCGCCAAATTCCCCCCCCCCCCCCCCCCCAAGCTTGTTGAAGAAATGTCTCCAAAAAGAAAAGTTCAAGATGGTTTCCTTGGGCACCTTGATCCCCTTACTACAAAAAGGGGACTGGCTATTCTCCCTCGATCTAAAGATACGTACACCTACATCAAGATCTTCCCCAGTCACCGGCAGTATCTCAGGTTCGTGGTGGGAAAACAGTACTTCCAGTATAGTGTGTTGCTATTTGGACTTGCGTCAGCCCCACGTGTCTTTACAAAATGCCTGGCCATGGTTGTGGCACACCTGTGCAGGATGGGAGTGCATGTCTTCTCGTATCTGGATGATTGGCTAGTCAAGAGCACCTCTCAGGCTGGGGTTGCCAGGTCCATGCGCATAACCATCTGGGTGTTCTGCAACCCAAAGTACCATCTTAGCCCATCACCACATTTGGACTTCATAGGAGCCCTGCTATACATGGCTTAAGCCAAGGTCTTCCTGCCTCGACAAAGGGCAATCTGGCAGAGATTCAACAGAGCAGCAGCTGTCAGCTTGGCACATGTTGAGGTTATTGGGTCACATGGCTGCAACAGTTCATGTCACTCCCTTGGTACACTTGTACATGTGAACAGCCCAATGGACCCTGAGGTCACAGTGGCGGCAAGCCAGAGCCTTCAGGACCGTATCTGCATCACTCAGCCCCTCTGGATCTCGTTGTCCTGGTGGCAGGTAATTTCAAAACTGTAACGGGTCATTTCCTTTCAAAGCCCTCCTATCTAAATTATCCTAACCACAGATGCAACTACCCTGGATTGGGAAGCTCATATAGATGGGTTCAGCACTCAGGGTATTTGGTTTGCCCAGGAATGCTGTTGCCAAATCAACTTCTTGGGTGATCAGGTACGTGCTATGGACTTTCAGAGATCAGTTGTCCTGATTCAAATCGACAACCAAGTAGTGATGTGGTATGTCAACAGGCAGGGAGGTACGGCTCGTAACTCCTGTATCAGGAGGTGATTCAGATCTAGTCCTGGGCCCTCTCTCACGGGATGGCACTCAGGGCCATGTACCAGGCCAGAATGGAGAATGTGTTAGCGGACAGACTGAGTTGTGCATTCAGACCCCATAAATGGTCTCTGAATCAAGGGGTTGAGAATTGGATTTTCCACTTCTGGGGAAGCCCGGATGTGGGATTTATTCACAGCACCTTGGAACAGGAAAGCTCCTCACTTCTGCTTCCTGTACAGGACATGCAACAAACCAGACTCAGGTGCCCTCACCCAACATTGGGGCAAGGGTCTTCTGTATGCATATCATCCAACTCCACTGGTAGCGAAGACTCTCTTGAAGCTTTGCGAGGACCAAAAGACTATGATCCTCATAGCCCCTCACTGGCCAAGGCAGGTCTGGTTTCCACTCCTACAGGAGTTATCCATCTGGAAATTGATCAGTCTGGGGACTTACCTAGATCTCATCACACAGGATCAAGGCAGGTTGCAACATCCCAACCTTCAGGCCCTGTTACTCACAGCCTAGAAGTTGAGAGGATAGTTCTGCAACCACTCGATCTCTCTGAGGATGTGGTTCTGGTGGCTTCTAGAAAGCCTTCCACTAGAAAGTCCTATGAACTGTAGTGGAGGCGGTTTTCTGCACGGTGTGAGCAGAAGGTCCTAGATCCTTTCTTCTGCCCCTCCCCCGCCCCAAAAAACTGCTTGATTACCTTCTATACCTGTTGGAAGCTAGCTTGAAGACCAATTCTGTTAATTTGACCGCAGTTGGTACCTACCACCATGGTATAGATCAGTGGTTCTCAACCCTGTCCTGGGGACCCCCCCAGCCAATCGGGTTTTCATGATATCCACAATGAATATGCATGAGAGAAAATTTGCATACACTGCCTCTATAATATGCAAATTTTCTCTCATGCATATTCATTGTGGATATCATGAAAACCCGACTGGCTGGGGGGGGTCCCCAGGACAGGGTTGAGAAACACTGGTGTAGATGGTACTTCCATCTCTGTACAGCTTATATTCCACACGTTAAGAAAGGTGGAAAGAAGGCAAAACGATTACCGGCATGGTTAAAAGGGGAGGTGAAAGAAGCTATTTTAGCCAAAAGATCTTCATTCAAAAATTGGAAGAAGGATCCAACAGAAGAAAATAGGATAAAGCATAAACGTTGGCAAGTTAAATGTAAGACATTGATAAGACAGGCTAAGAGAGAATTTGAAAAGAAGTTGGCTGTAGAGGCAAAATCTCACAGTAAAAACTTTTAAAAATGTATCCGAAGCAGAAAGCCTGTGAGGGAGTCAGTTGGACCGTTAGATGATCGAGGGGTTAAAGGGGCACTTAGAGAAGATAAGGCCATCGCAGAAAGATTAAATGATTTCTTTGCTTTGGTGTTTACTGAAGAGGATGTTGGGGAGGTACCCGTAATGGAGAAGGTTTTCAGGGGTAATGATTCAGATGGACTGAATCAAATCACGGTGAACCTAGAAGATGTGGTAGGCCTGATTGACAAACTGAAGAGTAGTAAATCACCTGGACCGGATGGTATACACCCCAGAGTTCTGAAGGAACTAAAAAATGAAATTTCAGATCTATTAGTAAAAATTTGTAACCTATCATTAAAATCATCCATTGTACCTGAAGACTGGAGGATAGCAAATGTAACCCCAATAATTAAAAAGGGCTCCAGGGGCGATCCGGGAAACTACAGACCGGTTAGCCTGACTTCAGTGCCAGGAAAAATAGTGGAAAGTGTTCTAAACATCAAAATCACAGAACATATATAGAAAGACATGGTTTAATGGAACAAAGTCAGCATGACTTTACCCAGGGCAAGTCTTGCCTCACAAATCTGCTTCACTTTTCTGAAGGAGTTAATAAACACGTGGATAAAGGTGAACCGGTAGATGTAGTATACTTGGATTTTCAGAAGGCATTTGACAAAGTTCCTCATGAGAGGCTTCTAGGAAAAGTAAAAAATCATGGGATAGGTGGCGATGTCCTTTCGTGGATTGCAAACTGGCTAAAAGACAGGAAACAGAGAGTAGGATTAAATGGACAATTTTCTCAGTGGAAGAGAGTGGACAGTGACGTGCCTCAGGGATCTGTATTGGGACCCTTACTTTTCAATATATTTATAAATGCTCTGGAAAGAAATACGACGAGTGAGATAATCAAATTTGCAGATGACACAAAATTGTTCAGGGTAGTTAAATCACAAGCAGATTGTGATAAATTGCAGGACGACCTTGTGAGACTGGAAAATTGGGCATCCAAAAGGCAGATGAAATTTAATGTGGATAAGTGCAAGGTGATGCATATAGGGAAAAATAACCCATGCTATAATTACACAATATTGGGTTCCATATTAGGTGCTACAACCCAAGAAAGAAATCTAGGTGTCATAGTGGATAATACATTGAAATCGTCGGTTCAGTGTGCTGCGGCAGTCAAAAAAGCAAACAGAATGTTGGGAATTATTAGAAAGGGAATGGTGAATAAAACGGAAAATGTTATAATGCCTCTGTATCGCTCCATGGTGAGACCACACCTTGAATACTGTGCACAATTCTGGTCGCCGCATCTCAAAAAAGATATAATTGCAATGGAGAAGGTACAGAGAAGGGCTACCAAAATGATAGGGGGAATGGAACAGCTCCCCTATGAGGAAAGACTAAAGAGTTTAGGACTTTTCAGCTTGGAGAAGAGACGGCTGAGGGGGGGATATGATAGAGATGTTTAAAATTATGAGAGGTCTAGAATGGGTAGATGTGAATCGGTTATTTACTCTTTCGGATAGTAGAAAGACTAGGGGGCACTCCATGAAGTTAGCATGGGTCACATTTAAAACTAATTGGAGAAAGTTCTTTTTACTCAACGCACAATTAAACTCTGGAATTTGTTGCCAGGGTATGTGGTTAGTGCAGTTAGTATAGCGGTGTTTAAAAAAGGATTGGATAAGTTCTTGGAGGAGAAGTCCATTACCTGCTATTAAGTTCACTTAGAGAATAGCCACTGCCATTAGCAGTGGTAACATGGCCTAGACTTAGTTTTTGGGTACTTGCCAGGTTCTTATGGCCTGGATTGGCCACCGTTGGAAACAGGATGCTGGGCTTGATGGACCCTTGGTCTGACCCAGTATGGCATTTTCTTATGTTCTTCTTATGTTCTTATGTTGATAGAAATAGGTTGGGTATTGCAGTTGCCAAAAAGACACTATTAAATTGGCTAGCAGATTGCATCTCCTTCTGTTATGCCAGGTGGGACTGTATCTTGGGGGCCATGTGAAGGCACATTCTGTCTGAGCCATGGCAGCATGGGTGACCCACTTGCGAGCAGTCCCCATGGAGGAGATCTGCAAGGCTGCGAGGACAGCCTCGAGGGGGTGTCGGATGATTCCTCGGCCTCCTCATTTTCTTCAGAATTTGTGTTCTTAATGCACAAAGCATTTAAAGCCCGGAAGACAGGAAAAAAGAGGTCAGCTAAATCCTGTAAACCCTTTGCTAAGCGCAGCAAGAGATTCAGGTCCCACGATATCGAGGGGCCCGGTAAGGGGGGACATCCCTTGCGGTCATTGGTGCCCCAGACAGCCACGGAGTCGTCTTCCATGGAGTCTGACCAGGATGATCCAGACCTACCACCCCAGGTCCTGAGGGGGGTTGAAGGGGATATAGACCAGCCACAGGGAACTGTGCGGAGGGTCTCATGCTGTGGAGGGAGATGACCCGAAAGTGGTTCGGCTCTTCAGGAGGGAGGAGCTGGGTCCCCTTATCCCCAAGATTTTGGGGGAATTGGGCATTGAAGTATACCCGGAGGAATCCAAGTTGGGGGCCATGGATCCGGTGTTATTGGGCCTGCGGGGTCCCCCTATTTCCTTGCCATTTCATTTTTCTTCCACGGATTTGCTGTTCCGCGAGTGCGACACCCCTGATTTGGGGTTGAAAGTCACCAAAGCCATGGATAAACTTTATCCCCTCCCAGAAGAGGCTTTGGACTTCCGAGTTCCAAAGGTGAATGCGGTGGTTTCAGCGGTCACCAAGAAGACCACCATCCCGGTTACGGGTTTGATGGCTCTCAAAGACTTGCAGGACAGAAAACAAGAGCATCAACTCAAGAACATTTTTTAAGTTTCCGCCCTGGGAGTATGAGCTGCAATGTGTAGCATTTTTTCCTTGAGAGCAGGTCTTCGCTGGATCCAACAGCTGCAGGCCAACGACTCATTGTCCGAGGTGGAAACTCTTCAGGCGGGCCGCCTGGAGGCGTTGATTGTTTACAGCGCCAATGCGCTTTATGACCTGTTGTGGACTTCGGTCAGGTCTATGGTGTCGGCAGTGTTGGCTAGGAGGTTGTTGTGGTTAAGAAACTGGGCCGCGGATGTTTCTTCTAAATCCCAGCTGAGTTCCCTGCCGTTTAAGGGCAAGTTGCTGTTTGGAAAAGAGCTGGAGGTCTTGATTCAGTCTCTGGGTGAGAATAAGGTGCACCGGCTGCCGGAGGATCAGCCACGGCCGCGAGCATCACGTTCTCCTCTCAATCGCGCTTTCGAGGGGGTCTTAGATCGCGAGCACCATGTTCGTCCTCTACCTCTTTTTGGCAAACTCCGGGCAGACAACAGTCCTGGTCTCAGTCCTTTCGCGCACAATGTTTCTCCAGGCCTGGAGGCGCCCAGTCTGCCCAAGGTACTAAACCTTCACAATGATGGGCAGCCGGTCCATTCTTCAGTTCCAAAGGTAGGGGGCAGACTGTCTCTGTTTTACGAGGAATGGACCAAGGTGACATTGGACCAGTGGGTCCTTTCTGTGATAAGACACGGTTACGCTTTAGATTTTGCACGGCGCCTCCAGGATCGGTTTCTGGTCTCCCCGTGCACTTACGACATGAAACGTCGGGCGGTAAGAGACACTTTGCAGCGCCTCCACAATATCGGCGCTATTACGCCCGTATCCCTAGCAGAGCAAAGGAAGGGCCGTTACTCCATTTACTTTGTGGTGCCAAAGAAGGAAGGTACCTTCTGGCCCATACTCGACTTAAAGCGGGTCAACAGGTGTTTTCGTATTCCCCGCTTCCGTATGGAGACTTTAAGGTCTGTCATCGCTTCAGATCGAAGAGGGGAATTCCTAGTGTCGCTAGATCTAACAGAAGCGTACCTGCACTTCGGCATTCGGGAAGACTATCGGAAGTTCCTAAGTTTCGCCATTCTCGGACAACATTACCAATTTCAGGCCCTGCCATTCGGCCTTGCTAACGCTCCCAGGACCTTTACCTAGATAATGGTGGTTGTAGCAGCTGCGGAGGGAAGGGCTGTTGGTGCATCCCTACCTCGACGACTGGCTGATTTGGGCGAAATCGGAGTCGCTTTGCCATTCAGCTGTCAGCCGGGTGCTTCAGCCTTTACAGATGCTCGGGTGGGTTGTCAACCTTTCCAAGAGTCATTTGGTGCCCTCTCAATCGTTGGAGTTCCTGGGAGCATGGTTCAATACTCAGCAGGGCAGAGTGTTCCTTACTGCGGAGCGCATTCTAAAGCTGCAGGGTCAGATTCTGGTGGTGTTGTCCAAAAATCCTCCCCGAGTTTAGGATTACTTGAGAGTACTAGGTTCGATGACATCTACTCTAGAGTTGGTCCCATGGTCTTTTGCTCACATGCGTCCTTTACAGTCGGCGTGGCTTTCTCGGTGGAGTCCAGTTTCTGAGCAATTTCATCTCCCCCTGCCTCTTACGGAGTCCGCGAGGTCCAGTCTCAGTTGGTGGCTGCTCTCGGACAACTTGAGTTGCGGAGTACCCTTGGTTGTGCCAGAGTGGACGATAGTTACCACGGCTGCCAGTCTCTCTGGTTGGGGAGCAGTCTGTATGCGAATGTCCGTGCAGGGTCAGTGGACCCGAGAGGAGTCTGTGGTCCATCAATCGCCTGGAGACCAGGGCGGTACATTTAGCTCAGCAGGCCTTTCGCCCGATGCTGCAGGGGAAATTAGTCAGGGTGTTATCAGACAACGTGACCAAGGTGGCTTATATCAATTGCCAAGGAGGTACCAAGAGCAGACCTGTGACGTTGGAAGCTCATCAGTTGATCAGCTGGGCGGAACAGAATCTGGTCAGCATTGCGGTGTCTCACATAGCCGGAGTCAACAACGTTCACGCGGATTTTCTCAGTCGGCACCATCTAGATCCCGGGGAGTGGGAATTAGCCAAGGAAGCCTTTCGGAGCATTAGCGACTCTTGGGGCATACTCAGCATGGATCTGATGGCAACCTTTCAGAATGCCAAGGCTCCACGCTTCTTCGCTCGCCGCAGAGACACAGGAGCGGAAGGGGTAGATGGCAAAGTATTCAGGAGGATAGAGCTCCACCCGTCGGAGGTCATACTTGTGGCTCCAGAATGTCCGAGACGTCCTTGGTTTGCGGATCTCATCAATTTGACAGTGGCGGGGCCTCTGTGTTTTCCGGACCTTCTGAACCTTCTTCATCAGGGGCCCATCTGTTTCGACGAGGCAGATTGCTTTTGCTAGTGGCATGGCTTTTGAGAGTCAACGCTTGAAGGGGAAGGGCTATTTATGTTCAATATATTTTTATTGAGTGATTTGACACAAGTGATACAGAAGCAAAGCGTCAACAAGAATAACAAAAGTGAAGGCACTATAATGGCACATTATATATTGACTAGTAACTCTACACTCCTTTCATAGTGAACCAGGCGTATTCCCAACTATTCCCCTTCCCCATCTCCCCTGAGACCTCCCTTTCCCCCCTCCCCCTCCAGAGACCTAGATCCAAAAGCAAGCACTGTCCAGACATTTCCCAAGTGTTCATAATCAATCATTGAGAGCCAAACTGCGAGCTCTGTGGGACAAGGACTGTAGGTACATTTCCCAGGTAAGCAAGAAAGACTTCCGTCTTTTGGGTGGTCTGAGCATGGAATGCCTCCATCTGCATTAGTTTGTGGAAATGGATCCTCCACATCCAAAAGGAGGGTGGTTCCTTATCACGCCAATGAAGGAGAATGATCTTCTTCCCCACCAGTCCAGCCTTTTGGAGCAACATCCGTGAACTAGGACTCACCACCAGGTATCGAGTAATGCAATAAAATAACCAGAGATATGGGGACATCGGTAAGCAAACACCCACTAGCGACTCTAAGTACACAGCAATTTGTCGCCAATAATTTGCTAGTTTTGGACACTCCCAAAAAACATGAGCCAAGGTCCCCAACCCCATCTGGCAGCGTATGCATTGGTCGGTGTTGACAATACCAGCTTTATAGGCCAGCTGAGGAGCAAGATATGCCCGACGTAAAAATTTGAGATGCATCTCCCGAAAGTACATATTGCCATTGAGCGGAAGTACACTCCGTAGACTATAGGAAAAGATGCGGGGCGTCATCAAAAATGCTCCATCACGGTTCCAGCGATCCACAGAGATTTGACAGGACTCTGTATCGGAGCCCCGGGTCAGCCTCTTATAATAAAGCGAAAGAGAAGGTTCCTTTGTTTGGTCAAAGTGAAAAAACCCATCCAAAGCTTTAAACACTGCCAAATGTTGAGCCGGAGGACCCAGACTCCTAAGATAATGGCCAAGCTGTAAATACCTAAACAGATGTGCCCCTGGCAGCCCATACAATTCTTGCATACGGATAAATGATAGGAGATGTCCCTCCTTATCAAAGACATGTCCCAAATGTATTACACCCCTTTGTTCCCAAGTCTTAAAATATAGCGTCGTAGACCCTGGGGAGAAATCTAGATTGTCCCTAATGGGGGTGAAACATGTACAATGTCTGGGGAGTCCCATAACTTGAGTAAGATGCCTCCACGTTTTCCTCAGTGGACCTATTAGTGGATGATTAACTATCGTAGGTGGAATCTTGGTACTGGGGCTCATAAGGATATAACTCAAAGCGACAGGCCTAGTAAACGTAGCTTCAGCTGTTATATTTATGAAAGGAGACTTCCCCAAAAGCCATTCCGAAATCAAGCAAGAGTTAGCTGCCAACCCATAACGATATAAACTAGGTACCCCCATACCACCCCTATGCCCCACGGGTTTTGTAACAAGTGCAATGGTATTCTTGCCTTCCTTCCGTGCCAGATAAACCTGCGTAACAACTGATCCACTGCAGGCTATAAAGGAGCATATACTGGTGACTACACCGATGCCAGCGATATCGCCGATGCCAGTGACGTCACCGATGCCGGTACAGCCGATACCGATGACAGATTTAGTTCCGGCGCCGATGCCGGATACCTTCCTGATGCCGGGGGAATCCCCGATGCCTCGGATATCAAGAACACTTACTCCATCGATGCCTCCTCTCTTTTCGGAGATCACATCGATGCGAACCACATCTTCTGTTCAAATATTGGTGCCTATTGTCACCTCTGCACCGTCACATAAGAAAACTGGAACATCAACGATGTCATCGAAACACATATCGAAATCCTCGATATCATCGATGCCACATACTTCATCGAAGATGCCGCTTCCTACTGGGGCCCCAGTATCATCAGAAGCAGCATTGTATTCCATTATACAGAAGAAATACCAGGATTTATTGGACTCTTTGCCTTCAAATCCACAAGAAGAGGATTCTTCTCCTCAGGACCCTCTACCAGAGCCCTCTGGTTTAATTCCTCCACCAAAACCTGTGCTGAAACCACAGCACACTCCAGATTATGACACATGGAGTGATACTGCATCAGACACTTCTTCTGAAATCTTTATGTCTGATCCTTCACCATCACGCCCTAGGAAACAATCTCCTCCAGAGGATCTTACCTTTTCCACCTTTGTGCAAGACATGGCTGATTCTATCCCCTTCAAATTGGAATCAGAACAGGATCTCCGCCAACAGACCCTAGAGGTCTTACAATTTGTTGATCCTCCTAAACAAGTAATGGCAATACCCATACATGATGTCCTCCTACAACTACAACATCGACTGTGGGAACATTCCTGTTCTGTTCCCTCAGTAAATAAAAGGATGGACACCACATACTTGGTTCAAGCCACGCCTGGCTATCAGAAATCACAGCTACCCCACAATTCAGTAGTTGTGGAATCTGCACAGAAAAAGGCTAAAAGGACAAGAGTTCACTCATCCAATCCTCCTGGAAAAGACAGCAGGTTTTTAGATTCTCTTGGCCGCAAGGTATTTCAAGGTGCAATGCTTAATTCTAGGATTTCATCCTATCAATTGTATATCACCCAATACCAGAGAAACCTCTGGAAGCAAATGGAAGAATTTATTCCATCTCTTCCACAAGAATATAGGGAGCCTGCACAAAACATCATCAACAAAGCTTTCGAAGCTGGTAATCATGAGGTAAGAGCTGCATACGATGGTTTTGAGACAGCTTCAAGGGTGGCGGCCTCAGGCATTAGTGCCAGAAGGTGGGCCTGGCTCAAGGCCTCAGACCTTAGGCCAGAAGTCCAAGATAAATTGGGGGACCTCCCCTGTACAGGGGACAATTTATTCGGTTCAAAGGTACAAGAGGTGGTGTCTCAGTTGAAAGAATATAATGAAACCTTGAAACAACTTTCCTCCCTTCCCCAGTACCCCACTGCACATGCCACCCGTAGACCTCCAAGGAGAGACATGAGACGACCTTTTTACCGTCAAAAAAGATATTATCCTCCTGCGTCTAGGCCCAGGCAAGCCAGAACCCAGCAAAGAACACAATCACGTCAGCAAAGAACAGCTAGGCCTCAACCTGCTCCTCAGACAGGACCTGCGGCGGGCTTTTGAAAATCCATCCAGGGAACTCAGCCTCTCCATAAATCCTCGACCAGAACTCCCAGTAGGAGGCAGATTATCCAAATTTTACCACAATTGGGTTGCAATAACAACGGATCAATGGGTTCTGTCCATAATATCTCGAGGATACCAACTCAACTTTCTCTCAATTCCCACAGAATTTCCACCGACTCAGGTTCATCTCAACAAACATCACATGCTTCAACTACAAGTAGAATTGACCACCCTTCTGAAATCCAGGGCTGTAGAACCGGTGCCCCGGTCTCAGCAGGCAGAGGATTCTATTCCTGGTATTTCCTCATTCCAAAGAAAACCGGGGGCCTACGTCCCATCCTTGATCTCAGAAATCTCAACAAATGTCTCAAGAAAGAGAAGTTCAGGATGGTTTCTCTAGGCACCATGCTTCCACTTCTTCAAACAGGAGATTGGCTGTATTCTCTGGATCTTCAAGACGCTTGCGCTCACATTCCAATATTCCCTCCTCATCGCAAGTACCTGCGATTCATGGTGGGTCAGCAGCATTTCCAATACAGAGTTCTGCCATTCGGACTTGCCTCTGCTCCCAGAGTATTCACAAAATGTCTGGCAGTAATAGCAGCACACTTGCACAAACAAAGTGTCCATGTGTTTCCATTTCTAGACGACTGGCTCATCAGAAGTCCATCTCTACAAGGAGCTCTAACTTCTCTCAATCAAACAATTACTGTTCTCCATTCGATGGGATTTCTCATCAATTATCAAAAATCCCATCTTACTCCATCTCATCTCCTTCAATTCATAGGAGCAGAATTGAACACATTCCTTGCAAAGGCCTTTCTACCCGAAGATCGAGCAGAAACACTATCCCTATTGGCAAACTCAATTCATTCAAACAAACAAGCAACAGCTCACCAGTTCCTAACTTTACTAGGCCACATGGCATCCACAGTTCATGTCACTCCTACAGCAAGACTAGCCATGCGAGAAACTCAATGGACTTTAAGATCACAATGGATCCAAGCCATTCAACCACTGCATTCTTCAATTCAAGTACCCACCAGCTACGTTCATCTCTACTTTGGTGGGCGAACAAGGACAATTTGCACAAGGGCCTACCCTTCCAACAACCAGTCCCACAGATAATGTTAACTACAGATGCATCCACCTTGGGTTGGGGAGCTCACATAGACACTCTCCAAACTCAGGGGACTTGGACGAAACTCGAAGCAACATTTCAAATTAATTTCCTGGAACTTCGAGCTATACGTTATGCACTGCATGCGTTCAAGGACTGCCTTTCACACAAGACTGTTCTGATCCAAACGGACAACACAGTAGCCATGTGGTACATCAACAAACAGGGAGGTACGGGATCATATCTCCTTTGTCAAGAAGCTGCACAGTTTTGTGGCTGGACCCTCAACCACTCAATGTTTCTCCGGGCAACTTATCTGGCAGGCATTCACAACGTAGTGGCAGATCGACTCAGTCGTCAATTCCAACCACACGAATGGACCCTGGATCCCTCAGTAGTGACCAGGATATTTCAACATTGGGGACAACCAACAATAGACCTCTTTGCATCACATCTGAATCACAAACTGGAAAAATTCTGTTCTTTACACAAACAGAAGAACCAGCCAGCCAAGGACGCCTTTGCTCGCCCTTGGAACTCAGGCCTGCTATACGCGTATCCTCCGATACCACTCATAACCAAAGCTCTAGTGAAGCTACAGCAGGACAAGGGGTCCATGATACTCATAGCCCCGTATTGGCCTCGACAAGTATGGTTCCCCACACTTCTAGACCTCTCAGTCAGGGATCCAATTCGCCTGGGAGTAGCTCCCACTCTCATAACTCAGGATCAGGGTCGGTTGCGCCATCCCAACCTTCAATCCCTATCCCTGACAGCATGGATGTTGAAAGCTTGATTTTACAACCACTCAGTCTTTCAACCAATGTATCTCAAGTGCTTATAGCTTCACGTAAACCTTCCACACGAAAGAACTATTCTTCCAAATGGAAACGATTCAACTTGTGGTGCAGGCAAAACAATATTGATCCTTTCACTTGCCCCACTACTTCTCTTCTAGACTACTTATACCATCTTTCAAATTCTGGTCTCCAGACTTCATCTGTAAGAGTCCATTTAAGTGCAATCTCAGCTTACCATAACAAGATGGGAGATGCACCTATATCCACACAACCTCTTGTCAGCAGGTTTATGAGAGGTTTAACTCAAATTAGACCACCAATTCGGCCTCCAGTCACAGAATGGGACCTGAATCTGGTTTTAACCAGACTAATGCGTTCTCCTTTCGAACCCATAGATTCCTGGGATCTTAAATTTCTCACATGGAAGACTATCTTCCTCATAGCCATTACATCAGCTAGAAGGGTTAGTGAGTTACAAGCACTTGTCACGTACTCACCCTATACAAAATTCCTACATGACAGAGTGGTTCTCCGTACACATCCAAAATTCCTCCCCAAGGTAGTTACGGAATTCCACTTGAACCAGTCCATAGTTTTACCCACATTCTTCCCAAGGCCTCATTCTCACCAAGGAGAGCAGGTTTTACATAATTTGGACTGTAAGCGTGCGCTATCCTTTTATTTAAACCGCACTGCAGTCCACAGAAAATCCAATCAACTTTTTGTTTCTTATGATCCAAACAAACCGGGTAAAGCTGTGGGTAAACATACTTTCTCTAACTGGTTGGCAGATTGCATACAGTTTTGCTATGAAAAAGCAGGCCTTCCTCTCCAGGGGAGAGTAAAGGCACATTCAGTAAGAGCAATGTCAACCTCAGTAGCACACTATCGTTCAGTGCCAATCCTTGACATATGTAAAGCAGCAACATGGAGTTCTCTCCACACCTTTACAGCTCATTACTGTTTGGATAAACAGGGACGACAAGATTCAGCCTACGGACAATCAGTCTTAAAGAACTTGTTTCAGTCTAAACCCAACTCCTTCTACATCCAACCTGCTGATCTTCGGCTGACTCATTTCAACTACAACAATTCACTATTGCCTCAATCTGAAATGGATCAGCCTCTAGCTTGCTAATCACCCATATGTGAGGACTAGCATCCTGCTTGTCCTGGGATAAAGCAAAATTGCTTACCTTGTAATAGGTGTTATCCCAGGACAGCAGGATGTAGTCCTCTCGAAACCCACCTGCCACCCCTCGGAGTTGGGTCTTCTTCCAATTCTTGGTTTATTATTTTAATTTTGCTAAAGCTTATTGCTACATACGAGACTAGAGTGAAACCCCTGTGGCAGAGAATATCATGGCATGCTGGGCATGCTCAGTGGCCTCACAGTGCCAGTCAAATGTTTCTAGAAACTTTGACACAAGTTTTTCCCGCAATAGGGCTCCGTCAGTGACGTCACCCATATGTGAGGACTACATCCTGCTGTCCTGGGATAACACCTATTACTAAGTAAGCAATTTTGCTTTCTCTTGATGTTCAATTGTGAGATATATCAAGGAGGATATTATCTCAACATACTGTTTCTCACAGGACAAGCAGGATGGTTGTCCTCACAAATGGGTGACATCGAGGATGGAGCCCACCACGGAAAACTTCTGTCAAAGTTTAATAGAACTTTGACTGGCCCCTACTGGGCATGCCCAGCAAGGCACTGACCCTGCAGCCAGCAGGGGTCTCCCTTCAGTCTTCTTTTTTCCGCGCAGCAGTTGCCACGCGGTGAAAGGAGCTCTCTAACCACGTTCCTGACAGGAATTTGGAAATTAATTTCCTAAGAAAATTTGCCCCTCAGGGGTCTCCCTTCGACAAATTTTTTAGTCATCTTACGAAACCCGGTAAGTTTTTTGCCTTCTTCCATCGACTGCCGTCGAATTTGGCCCTCGAGGCCTGTTGGCACTTACCGATCCCCAGCCTAAATTTTGGCTTCCAGCCATGGCAACGGGGTTCCGTCGTTGTCCGGATTGTACCCGGACTATGTCCATCACAGACCCCCACAGGGTTTGTGTAATGTGTTTGGGTAGTGAGCATGATGTCCTGACTTGCACCAAATGTGCCTTAATGACACCCAAGGGTCGCAAAGCCAGGATGGAGAAGATGGGGCTCCTCTTCCATGCACCCACCCCAACGCCATCGATAGCATCGACGTCATCGGAACCGGCACCGTCGAAGTTGTACCATCATCGTCAACCCTCCGGTGACCGTCCGCCATCGATCGCTTCTCGGCCGTCGACTCCCGTCCCTTCCCCGGATGGGCGAGGGGATCGGAAGGAAAAGCACCGCCATCGACGGCACAAGTCTCGGCCTGTCGAGGATCCACAGCCATCGACCTCTGCTCAAGCCGAGCCACCGACAAAGAAGCCGCGAACAGACCGGACGCCCTCCACGTCTCGTTCGCCGGCATCGAGGAAACCCTCACCCTCTCGGGGTGTGGGGGTCGTGATCCCACCGGTTACGGTGGTCCCTCCGGCCCTGCCTCAGCCTCCCTCTCCCGTCGAGCCGGGTATGGTTACCCCTGGTCTCCGGGCAGAACTGGACCGGCTGGTCCAGGAGGCCATCGAGAAAGCGATGAAGAAATTACAACCTCTATCGGTACCGTCTCCGGCACCGGTTCCAGTGCCGCCCCCGGCACCGACGCCGGCACCGGCTTCGCCACCGAGGAGAGAACCGACCACCGAGCCGTTGATACAAGCGCTAGCACCGCTACTGAGCCGCATGGAGGCACTCATGACGGCCTTTCCATCAGTGATTCCAGTGCCATCGACAACACCACCGTCTCCGACTGGTTTCTCATCGGCAGGAGAAACACCGTTTCGAATTCCCCCTCCCGGGGTAGTTCCATCGGTACCTTCTGGTATATCTCCACCGATTTATCCTTCGGCTCCATCGATTCCGCGCCAGGCACCGATTCCATCGGCAGCACCGAAGCCATCGATGCCATTTCTGGTTCCACCTACTGCACCGATTCCACCTCGGTTTCCATCGATGCCTTCAGAGCCTCAGCCAGGTCCATCAGGGCTACAAGCCCCACATGATCCCTAGGATACCTGGGGTGATGATGATGATACCTCTTCTGACACAGATTTGCCTTCGCCACCATCTCCTACAGAGAGTAGAAAAAGATCTCCTCCTGAGGATCTATCTTTCATTAATTTTTTGAAAGAGATGTCAGAAGTTGTACCTTTTCAACTACAATCTGAAGCTGATGACAGACACCAGATGATGGAACTACTTCAATTTCTGGATGCTCCAAAAATCATCGCTTCCATCCCTATACACCAGGTGTTTTTGGATCTGCTCAAGAAAAACTGGGAATCTCCTTCATCGGTGTCACCAGTTAACAAGAAAGCTGACTCCACATACCTTGTCCAGCACCAGGTTTCCAAAAACCTCAACTGGATCATCGCTCTGTTGTGGTTGAGTCCACGCAGAAGAAGGCCAAGCGTCTTAAGCCGCACTCTTCTACCCCACCTACCAGGGACAACAAGTTCCTGGATAGTGTGGGACGGAAAGTGTATCATGGAGCTATGTTGATTTCATGCATAGCTTCATATCAACTTTACATGACTCAATACAACAGAGCCATCCTTAAGCAGATGCAAGACTATGCTGACACGTTGCCGGACCAATACCAACCGCAGCTTCAAGCCCTTCTTCACAAGGGATTTGAGGCAGGGAAGCACGAGATTAGGACTGCCTACGACATTTTCGATGCTTCCACGAAGGTTTCAGCCACAGCCATCTCAGCCAGACGTTGGGCTTGGTTAAAGTCATCCAACCTTCGCCCAGAGGTCCAAGATCGTCTTGCTGATTTGCCCTGCTTAGGCGACAATTTGTTTGGAGAGCAAATTCAACAGATTGTGGCGGAGTTAAAAGACCACCATGAGACGTTGAAACAACTCTCATCTGTCCCACCTGAGGTGACCTCCAAGCAACCGCAAAAGAAGGACTCTAAGAAGTCGTTCTTTCGACCACGCCGCTACTACCCTCCGTCAACTAGGGCTCGTCCTGCACGGTCCTCTAACAGGCCTCAGCCTCGTCAGCCGAGAAAGCAAAGACCTACTGTAGCCCCACCTCCTGGGCCTGCGGCGGGCCTTTGACTTCCCTGTATTGAGCACATGCCAACTCCCTCTTCCACACATCCCTGTGGGAGGTCGGCTGTACCACTTCTTACCCCGTTGGAAACAGATTACCTCAGATCAGTGGGTGCTAGCAATTATCGCACAGGGTTACCACCTCAACTTCATAACACTTCCGCCAGACTCCCCGCCCCTTCAGGCATGGAGTCTAACCAGCCATTTGATTCATTTACATCAAGAAGTATCCCTTCTTCTACAATCAAATGCTATAGAACCCGTCCCTCCTTGTCAACAAGGGAAAGGATTCTATTCCAGATACTTCCTAATACCAAAGAAATCAGGGGGGTTACGTCCAATTCTGGACCTTCGGGCCCTCAACAAGTATCTGCAAAAAGAGAAGTTCAAGATGGTAACCCTGGGCGCCTTGCTCCCTTTGTTGCAAAAGGGGGATTGGCTGTGCTCTCTCGACCTCAAGGACGCTTATACCCACATTGCGATAACACAATCTCATCGCAAGTATCTGCGTTTTCTGATAGGCCACGACCATTATCAGTACCGGGTACTACCTTTCGGGCTGGCATCTGCTCCACGAGTCTTTACCAAATGTCTCGTAGTAGTAGCAGCATTTCTCAGAAAGGAAGGTGTCCACGTCTACCCCTATCTGGACGATTGGCTAATCAGGGCCTCCACCCCTCAAATTGCGCAATCCTCCCTAAAGTTGACAATTCACACACTCCTCTCCTTAGGGTTTCTTGTCAATTACGAGAAATCTTGCTTGGTCCCATCTCAGACCTTATCCTTCATTGGAGCAGACTTGGACACCTTACAGGCAAAAGCCTACCTTCCACTTCAACGAGTCCAAACTCTCATGTCTCTAGCTCGCCAGCTCCAGTCTCAACACACTGCCACAGCTCGCCAATTCCTCATCCTCCTAGGACACATGGCATCCTTGGTTCAAGTTACTCCCTTGACCCGACTAGCCATGAGAGTAACGCAATGGACTCTGCGACACCAATGGCTTCAAGCTTTCCAGCCTCTGTCCTACATCGTCACAGTTACACAAGCGCTACGCCTGTCTTTAACCTGGTGGACGACTCAAGTCAATCTCCTTCAGGGCTTACCCTTTCTCCTCCCAGATCCACAGGTAATCCTAACCACCGATGCTTCCCACATCGGTTGGGGGGCCCATGTGGACGAATTACAAACCCAAGGGTTGTGGTCGCCAGAGGAAGCCGAACACCAGATAAATTTCTTGGAACTTCGAGCAATTCGCTACGCGCTCAGAACTTTCAAAGATCATCTATCAGATCAGATAATCTTAATCCAGACAGACAACCAAGTGGCCATGTGGTACATAAACAAGCAGGGAGGCACAGGCTCCTTCCTTCTGTGTCAGGAAGCTGCGCAGATTTGGGCAGAAGCCCTCTCCCATTCCATGTACCTCAAGGCCACTTACTTGCCGGGAGTAGACAATGTATTGGCAGACCAGCTGAGCCGTGTCTTCAAGCCACACGAGTGGTCACTCGATCCTCTGGTAGTGACCTCTCTGTTTCACAAGTGGGGTTTTCCCCGCATAGACCTCTTTGCGTCCCCTCAGAACCACAAAGTGGACAATTATTGCTCTCTCATTCGGAGCCAACACTCTCAGCCGAGGGATGCCTTCTCCCTCAAGTGGACGACAGGTCTGCTTTATGCATTCCCTCCACTTCCTCTTCTGTCAAGGACTCTCGTGAAGCTACGCCAGGACAGGGGAACCATGATCCTGATAGCTCCCCACTGGCCACGCCAAGTATGGTTTCCCATACTCCAGGATCTCTCCATCCGCAGGCACATCCCTCTGGGAACGGATCCGCATCTGCTCACTCAAAACGACGGATGCCTCCTCCATCCCAACCTCCAAGCCTTGTCCCTGACGGCATGGATGTTGAAAGGTTAGTCCTTCAGCCTTTTAACCTTTCGGATTCGGTTTCTCGTGTCCTGATAGCTTCACGAAAGCCCTCCACCAGAAGATCCTATTCATATAAATGGAAAAGGTACACATCATGGTGCACTTCTCAGTCCCTTGATCCCCTTTCCTGTCCAATCTATGTTCTTGGACTATTTATGGCACCTATCAGAATCCGGTCTAAAGACCTCTTCCATTAGGATGCATGTCAGTGCGGTAGCCGCCTTCCATAAAGGTATAGCAGGTGTCCCTATTTCAGTACAACCCCTGGTGACACGCTTTCTTAAAGGCTTGCTCCATCTGAAGCCACCCTTACGTCCTCCGGCCCCATCTTGGGACCTTAATCTGGTTCTTGGTCGTCTAATGAAACCACCTTTCGAACCTCTGCACTCCTGTGAATTGAAGTATCTCACATGGAAAGTATTATTCCTATTGGCTATCACTTCAGCTCGCAGGGTTAGTGAGTTACAGGCCTTAGTCACCTATCCGCCTTACACTAAACTCCTGCAAGACAGGGCGGTGCTCCGCACTCACCCTAAATTTTTACCTAAGGTAGTTTCGGAGTTTCATATCAATCAATCCATCATACTACCTATCTTTTTTCCCAGGCCCCATTCCAACTCTGGGGAACAGACTCTGCATACCCTAGACTGTAAACGAGCTCTAGCGTTTTATCTAGACCATACAGTTGCTCACAGGAAGAGCACTCAATTGTTTGTCTCCTTCCATTCTAACAAGTTGGGACAACCTGTGGGTAAGCAGGCTCTTTCCTCCTGGTTGGCGGACTGCATTTCTTTTTGCTATCAGCAAGCTGGCATTCCTTTTCAAGACCGTGTAAAAGCACACTCTGTGAGGGCCATGGCGACTTCAGTAGCACACCTTCGATCGGTGCCGCTTCCTGACATCTGCAGGGCTGCAACCTGGAGTTCTCTCCATACCTTTGCAGCCCACTATTGTTTGGACAAAGCTGGAAGACAGGACTCCATCTTCGGCCAATCTGTCTTGCGTAACCTTTTTCCAACATGATGTACCAACACCCTTCCACCTTCCCAGTAGGGTGCGGATGCCCTTTCCCAAATTCCACCCCAGTTGTTGTGCCTGTTGCACATCGTTGGGTGCATTTGGTGCAAGCCAGGACATCCTCAGCTCGGTACTCACCCATTTGTGAGGACAACCATCCTGCTTGTCCTGTGAGAAAGCAAATGTTGCTTACCTGATGTAACAGGTGTTCTCACAGGACAGCAGGATGTTAGTCCTCACGAAACCCGCCCGCCACCCCGCGGTGTTGGGTTCGTTTTAGTTTTTACTTTTTTAGGCACTGCCTGTAGCTTTGAAAATCAGACTGAAGGGAGACCCCTGCTGGCTGCAGGGTCAGTGCCTTGCTGGGCATGCCCAGTAGGGGCCAGTCAAAGTTCTATTAAACTTTGACAGAAGTTTTCCGTGGTGGGCTCCATCCTCGATGTCACCCATTTGTGAGGACTAACATCCTGCTGTCCTGTGAGAACACCTGTTACATCAGGTAAGCAACATTTGCTATATCAGTAAGGGGCTGAGTATTCTCAACAGACTTCATGCTCACTCAGCACGCACTAGCCTCTTATTGAGTAGAATGTAGAGCAGTGTTGCTAGGGAACATTTGTAAAGAAGCGGTGTGGTCTTCCTTAAATTCCTTTTCCAGACATTATAGATTGGTTTGTAGGCTAAGAGGGAGTTGCCTTTGACATGGTGGTTCTGTGAGCCACATTGACTTGCTCCCACCCAGTATAAGAGAGCTTGGGTATGGTCTGGACTGATCTGAGTAAAGTGAAATTTTTACTTATCGTTAATTTCCTTTTCTTTTGTCCTATCAGACTAGTCCAGGATCTGCCCAGAAAGATTGTGGCTCTGGGGTAAGGACAATGTCCCATGCTAGAGGGGAAAGTTTTGTTGTTTTACAGCAGGTTTTCTTAACGAAAGGAAAGAAGAATGAAAGAAGAGTTTGTTCTTATCTCTGTTGTGATTTGAAAGCCCCATTGAGGTAGTTTTGTTGAAGGCTTGGTCATAAAATACTGGCTGCCCCATCCTTTAAAAGAGGATAGAAGTAACTTAAAAAGATTTCTCTATCACCATCAGCTGGCAGGGAGGAATAACCCAATGGTCTGGACTGGTCTGGTAGGACTAAAGGAAAGGAAATTAATGGTAAGCATAAATTTCATCTTATTTATTTAACATGTTTTGTATACCGTCCTTCGGTTTCGCCATCAGAACGGTTCACATCATATTAGTTAAACAATGAATGATTCATATTAGCGAAACATCTTTGCGTCCTAATAGTTGAACAGAGATTACTTCAAGGTGTCTATGGTTTGTATCTTAGTTTAAGAATAGTTTGTGTCTATCCTTATATGTGGAGTTGAACGTAGTCTTAGGTGTTCTAGTGTTGTCTTAGTGGTTTTTTTTCTTAAGAAAAGCAAAATCGAATTTCCATGAATGCAGCAGAGGAAAAAAAGAAACCATTGTTTTCATTGGCTTGAGATACTGAAGAAACAGTATTTCAATGTGCAGGAGTGGACTAGCCTGTCTTAGGTGACTTAGCCCCCTGAAAATCCTATTCCAAGTTTTTATTTGTAGAGGGTAATCTTTAGTAGTGTGTATAACTCAGCACATGTACACATAAGTAGGTGCGCCTAAAGTTATGCTTGTATTTTATAAACTGTGCAGCATATGAAAGCATGTGCATATGTTTCAGTACACATTTTTTTAATGCAGATATCTGTATAGTTTATACACACATTTTATAGAAGTATGTGCATACATTTTGTGTGTTCAATAATTGTAACATGTCCATGTAATAACCCTCAGTTTATGTGTGGAGGCAGGTATATTTTTTTATTTTTTTTTTTAAAGTTGCTCGATGTGTGTGTATTTTGCTTATGAAAATATTTGTGTGCATACTTGCAAGTACAGGTTTTCTTAGACCACCAGTTGACCCATATCCTCTACCACTTTCTTCAGACTCCCTACCCAAAAACTGCAGACAAAAAAAGTCAGATTTTATTTCTAGGACTTAAAAAGCAAGGGTAAAAGCATGCACTCATATTTGATGAACTATATGCATACTCAGTTTAAAAAATACATAAATGTGCATGTACTTTGATACCCTGCCCCAAAATGCTCTGTTTGTATTCGCATAGTTTTTCTGCGTGACAGCACGCATGCATTCCTGCATGTCTGAAAATTTGCTTAACAGGCATAGAGGCTACATACATGCGTATATGCTGATTCTAAATGCACAATCCCTGCATAAGCCTTTTAAAATTCACCCCTTAAAGTACTATGGGATCTCCGTTTAATATCTGCTGTAAAGCATGTTACCTCTTACAACATAGTTCTCACACCTCATTGCTGGGCTGTTAGTTTACAGAGCATTGCACTTCCCCTACTTTAGTCCCACAGCCATTCTCTGTAGCTCCCAGTGCTCTTTATGAGTGTTTGGGGGGGGGGAGGGGAAGAGGAGACAGGGCAGGTGTCCCATCCATTTGCTGGCCACAAGGAGGATCCCATTGGGTTATGGGACCTAGGTGCATTTGTTGGAGCAGGCCTCCCACTGGAGGTTGAAGAGTGGGTGGATCCTTCAGAGGTTGAAGAACATCTGCCACTTTACCTCCACTCTGGCGGCTGTGCATGCTACTTAGCAAGGAATCTTACTTCTGGGTCATTTTTCAAAAGTGTTTTGTTCTTTAAACTCAGTTCCATGTTAATTAAAATTGCTGAAACTAAAATAAAAAGATTACATTGTAGTAAGTATGATAGCATTAGACTCAATAAACTGATTGGCAAATGCTTTCCTAATTGTACTGTCCAAGGACCAAAGTTGTGGCTTAGGGTTTAGGATTGAGAGTATAGCTTGTTACTCAGAATGAGTAATTATGCTAGTAGTCCTTTGTTAGTCTTGAAATGCCTCAAGAAGAATTAATTTCTTTAAAAAAGAAATTGCACTTTCTTTTTTTCATTTATCTATTTACTTATTTACTGTAGAGGCTCCAAGAATTTCAGCAGCTGCAGTGCTGATGACTTTGAGAAACTGATCGTGAACAAGGGTGGAAGTTGCTTATTGAACATCCCCAGGCCCGATGAAGCCTATAGTGCCCCCTATTGTGGCAACAAGTTGGTGGATGCTGGGGAGGAGTGTGACTGCGGGTCAGTAAAGGTTGGTACCTAGCAGATTAAAGATCGGTATAAAAGAGGACAGTAGACTCCCTCTTAACATCCTTTCAGATTCCCAACTCAGACTCACTTAGAGCTCCTTATCTGCAGTGAGATTTTTTTCATCCTTAAAGTGGCAGTGTTGATTAATCTTAAAATGTTTCACATTTGCAGGAATGTGAAAATGACCCATGCTGTGAGCCAGGGACATGTAAACTTCGCTCGCATGCAGAATGTGCATATGGATCCTGCTGCAAGAACTGTAGGGTAAGGCCCATTTCTACACTGCCCTTTTGTGTGTCATGTATTTGTTTCAGCATTTATTGCAGTGCCATACAACAAATTTATAAACAGGTTTTTAATATCCTGTTAAGAGCTTGTAGTCCAAAGGGACTACAGTGGGATGAAAAGTGACTTTATTCAAGATCACAGTGTGTGTTGGTAACAGAAACAGACTTGAGCCGGGTTCTGCTGGTTCCAAGTCCATTAGAGTAAATGCAAGGCAACACCTTCTCAGTTGGAACTGGTTCATTAATTCCCCCCTTTTGCTCTGTCAGCATTTTTTGGCATAATATGATGTTCGTAGTGGAATCCAGCTAGAATCTACTGTACAATTGGGATATACTTCTTTAGAGGATATGGAATCTCTGACCCTGCGGTTATGAGGCAGCAAGAACTGATCTCCAGGAGACTCCTAGGGGCTGAAATTTGTACAGAAATCATGATTTTACATGTGTAAAATTGTTCTACCTGGATATGTGTGCAAATTAGCTCAGTAGAAACATACGTACAGAAGTTTCCAACAGACAGCTTTGCAAAAAAAAAAAAAAAACAAAACAAAAGAACTACAACACCTCAATAACATATAATTATCTTTTTTATGAAAATCAGCCTGTGAAGGCTTTGTTTTGAGTATTAGTGTTGTGAACATAGTTAATGACCTGCTTTGCATGATTTAGCATTACGGTAACGTGAAATATTACAAAAGTAAACTTTTGTGTTTTACTTCATGTGAAGCCAAAAAAATTTCACAAAGTCCCCTTTGTGAATAAAAAGGGAAAAATCTCACCTAAAGTCAACATAAGGGCACAAGTTGTCATTTTTATGTGCAAAGAGGACTTTGCAAATTTCAAGATTCAGGGCTTCCTAAATTAAATCAACTTAATTTACAATAAATTTTCTGCTGCCCTACCGAGCTAGTACCTGGCCTAAACCAGTCTCCTAGGTCTTTTGCTCAATTAGAAGCATTTAATACCATCTCAACAATTGGTGTGAACTGTCTATTAAAAATCATTTTGTTTAACTACTTCTAAAATGGATCTCTTGCCATCTAGATTATTGTCAGATCCTGTGTTAGATTTGGCACCTTTAATAGCAGCTATGATTAACAGTTCCATAACTACAGGAACTTTCCCCTATCAATTGAAAATGGCCATGGTTCAGCCTCTGGTGTTACATTGCTTGTCAAATCATTGCTGTTTTAAGCCCTCTCTTTCGCTTTCTCTGTCTTGCCACAGTTCCTTCCAGGAGGCTCTGTGTGCAGGGCTGTCATCAATGAGTGTGATCTCCTGGAGTACTGCAATGGGTCATCCCCCTTTTGCCAACCTGATGTCTTCATCCAGAACGGGCACCCATGCCAGAACAATAAAGCCTACTGTTACAATGGCATATGCCAGTACTATGATGCGCAGTGCCAGGCTATCTTTGGCTCAAGTAAGGGTGATGCTTGTAGAAGCTTTCTTGTGGATGGGAAGATTTTTTAAAATGGAACCGGGGGTAACTAAATGGCGCAGTAGCATTGATGCAGAAGTCCTGGTTTAGTTCCCAAACCTTGCTCCTGTTACTCAGACTGAACTGGGCTACAAAGCAACAGTCACAATCCCTGGGAAGGAAAGCATCCCAGCCATTGTACAACAGTGACGCCTTCTAGCCAAAAGAGAGTGAAGGGACTTGTGATCTATATGTGTCTTGATGACTGGGCTGGATGGGTGAGTTGGGGGGGGGGATCCCCCTTCTGGGGTAACTGCAAATGAAGGCTAATGGTACTGGAATGTGGTTATCCTGGGGTAATTGAAAACGAAGGCTCCTGGTGCTGTAACCCAGAAGAGGTTGTTTTCAGATTTCAGATTGAGCTGTAGGTCAAAAGTAACAGGAGGAAGCTACTAGGCTTAAAACAGTTCCCAGTATGTACCCAGCTCAGTCCAGGCTCCTGGGGTTTGCTTCCCTGCCAGCAAATGGAGACAGAGAAAGTTTCAGTGACACTGTACGTAACCCAGTGTGCCATCTGCAGTCTCTCAGTATTTCTCTTTCTCCAGCAGGTGATAGATGATGTTAACACATGCAGTCTAGAGAGAAAAAAAAATTAAAAGACAAGACAATTTCTGGATCCTCCCAGGAGGTTGCTAGGTCCTGGTGAGGCCATCACCCCCTAGTTTGAGACGGACGAGCAGGGGGTTCGTGATCCTTTTGATAGTTCGGTTTGGAGATCCATGGGGTGGATATCTGGTGGTCCAGATCCTTCATCCCCCACAAGACAACAGAGGAACCTGCTGGAAATTTTGCATTGCAAGCCCAGTGGAGTGGAGAAGTATCCCTTTTATCAAGTTTGTCCTGGGCTGGGTTGCTAAAGTTTGGCAAAAGGAAACTCAGATAGCCAGTAGTCTGGCTTTTTTATGATCTGCCATGTGGCCTAGGCTCCTGGAAACGGAACATCTGCACCAAAGGAAAGTATTGGTTTCTATGTATCTTTATTTGTTCTCAGAGAATTAAAAAAATAAATAAATAAAAAAGAGAGCACAAAGAACTAATTAGAGGAATATTTGCAGCTTAGGAGTTCCAGGAAGCTGCTATGTTAGCAACTCAGGGAGCTCAGCGATGTTTTTTTCAGCAGCTTCTCTGCCTGCGGAGGAGACCAGGTGTTGGCTCCCTGGTACTGAGAGACCATTCCCCTGCTTACAGTTGAGGTGTGGGTAGTACCGCAGGTGCACGGAGGAACAGCATGCTTGTGTGGCAAAAGTGGCGCATAGTGTTTGGGGGTCTGCATCGACATGGCCGCACCAGTAGAACGAGCCTTTCGGGTGATGGGGTTTAGCTCTGAGGCTTACCCCATCAGCGCAGAAACAGCAGCCATTTTCGATTCCCTAGCAGCATTGGTGGAAGAGGCAGGGGAATCCCAACTTCAACTATATCTGGTGGATATATATATATATATATATATATATATATATATATAAATATATATATATATACAAACTAGAAGAAATAATTAAAAACAGTTAACCACTTAACTGAATCGCCATCTTTGCCTCTCCGATATTTTAACCAATATAACAAAACTAATAACGAAGGCTCATTATCCCAAAAGCAAGACCCATATACATGAATTGCCTCCATCATTTATCCGCATACTGCAGAGCGTAGAAATAATTTACAAAAAAAGGCAGACCATTCAGTCTGGTTATTAAGTCCATTAGGATTTACAGTGTGCCAGGAAAAAATAAAACGCTGTTCCAAATGTAATAATGTTGATGCAATGTCCCCTCCGTTTTTTAACGAAACCTTACAAGTGACAAAAAAATGTTATTCTCCCAGGGCAAGCAGGATGGTAGTCCTCACATGTGGGTGATGTCACTGGACAGAGCCCTATCACGGAAAACTTTTCTGTCAATGTTTCTAGAACTTTTGACTGGCACATTGAGCATACCGAGCATGCCATAATCCCTGAAGCCACAGGGGTCTCCCTTCAGTCTCTTTTTTTCCGCGCTGCAGTTTGCCTTGTGGTTAGTAGCTTTCTTACAGTATTTTCTCACAACTTTTCGTCACAGAAAAACTTGAAGTTTTCTTCACAAAAAGTTCCCTCCTAGGGGTCTCCCATCGCGACATAGTTTTCCTCGACTCGCGGTGAGTAATGTCCACCGTTTTTGGTCGGTTCCAGCAACCTTACCATCAGTTCCCGTAGGCCACCGACCGTTTTCGCGGCCCTTTTTTCAAACATGGCTACGGGCTTTAGAAAATGCCCAGACTGTCCGCATACGATGTCAATTACAGACCCACATGATGTCTGTGTGTTGTGCCTCTGCCCAAGCTGTTCGGCGATGCCCAAGCTGTGCTCAAATGACCCCAAAGGGCAGGCATACCGGACTGGGCAAGATGGAGTCCCTTTTCAAAATAAAGTTAATGCCATTGACATCCACTCAGTCATCACCGGTAGGAGCATCGACAAAGTCCATCGACAAACTTTTCCGGGAGCATCAAGGCAGCGGTGACCGTCCATCACTGACGACATCTAGGGCATCGGCATCTTCTTCCTCGGTGCTGGAGAAAGACTGGGCCGAGCACTGAGGGAAACACCGGCACCGACGCGAGTCTACTCCCGGTGCCGGCACGAACACCGCATCAGCTTCGATGGCTATCGAGCCAATGGTGAAGAGGACACAGGTAGAGGAGCCTCCAACCTTCTCTTTACCTGAGATACCGAGGCGATCCCCACTAACATCGGTGCCAGGTACTGAGCCCCCACAGACTCCTGTGGAGGTGCCAGTAGTGCCTAGCCTGCCTCCCCCTGTAGCTGTGTTACCTATACCAGCTTCCAGGGAGGAGCTGGACATCTTGTCCGACAGGCGGTCCTCGATGCCCTCCGGAGCATTCAACCTCCATCGATGCCAGCCCCCATACCGGCACCGACACCGGAGCCATCGATCTTCACACCGCTACTCGACCGCCTGGACATACTCATTGGTGCCCTTCCGACCCAGCCTGGGCCACCGGTACCGAAATGACCTACTGAGTCTCTGAAACCCCCGATACCCATTCTGGGGTCCTCGGAAGATGCATGGATTCCAGTCCTCTTCCAGCGCCGCTTCCACCAATGCCTGAACTGGTTCCTGGGCCGTCGGGGCTCTCAGGATCGAGACACCCACGATTCCCCTTGTTGCCATCAATGCCACCGAAGTCTTCATCGGTGCCGCTGCATCCTCCATCAAGGCCATCGAGGGATCCCTCAATGCCAACACGTCCAGGAGTGCCAGGATTTTTCTCTCCCTCGGGATCTCAACCAGAGACCCTGTATGACCCATGGGAGGATGTTGACACCGACACTTCTACAGAGAACATACTATCAGAACCATCTCCTCTGGAAGAAAGGAAATGGTCTCCCCCAGAAGACCTCTCCTTTGCTAATTTTATAAAGGAAATGTCAGAGACAATCCCTTTTGACCTGATCACAGAAGAAGACACACGTCATAAAACATTGGAAGTCCTCCAATTTGTTGATGCTCCCAAAGGAATTTATGGCTATTTCCGTCCATGAGGTACTCTTGGATCTCCAACATTGTCTATGGGAGCACCCTTGCACTGTCTCACTAGTAAATAGGAAGACAGATGCAATATATCTTGTCCAGCATACTCCAGGATTCCAAAAGCCACAACTACCCCACCAGACAGTGGTAGTTGAATCCGCACAGAAAAAGGCCAGGAGACTGCGCCCTCACTCTTCATCTCCCCCTGGAAAAGACCAAACATTCCTGGCTATTTTAGGTCGAAAAATCTTTCAGGGATCTATGCTAGTGTCACGCATAGCTGCATATCAACTATATATGACACAATATCAGAGGAATCTCTGGGAGCAAGTACAGGGAATAGCTGATACTCTTCCCAACAACAAGATAACCTCAACGCCATACTACAGAAAGGGCTTGAGGCTGGAAAGCATGAAGTACAGGCTGCTTATGATTCCTTTGAAACTGCTTCTCGCTTATCAGCAACAGGAATCAGCGCAGAAGGTGGGCTTGGCTTAAGGCATCTGATTTGAGAACTGAAGTCCAAGACAAGCTCGTTGATCTTCCTTGTACTGGAGAAAATCTATTTGGTGACAAGATACAGGACGCAGTGTCTCAACTGAAAGACTATTACGAGACCCTGCATCAGATGTCCACGGTTACTGAGGAGGCTCCCTCCTCTGCAAGAAGGACCACGAGAAGGGACCCCAGAAGACCGTTTATCACTCACGCAGGTATTGTCCACCTACATCTCGCGTGAGACCAACCAAACCACCTCAGAGAAGACATCCAAGACAGCCCAAACCATCCAGACCTCAGCCAGCACCGCAAACAGGCCAAGCCTCTGGATTTTGAAATCTATCCAGAGAACCATCCAGACCTCAGCCAGCACTGCAAACAGGCCAAGCCTCTGGATTTTGAAATCTATCCAGAGAACCAACTGGCTCAGCATTACCATAGATCAATGGGTTATATCCATCATAACCCAGGGATACCATCTAAACTTCCTCATGGTACCCCCGGATTCACCACCCAATTCACTGTGGATGCAAAAAGATCACACACCCCTTCTAGAGTCAGAACTGTCAACCCTTCTGAGCGCCAGGGCTGTGGAAGCTGTTCCCCTAGCACAGCAGGGCAGAGGGCTCTACTCCCGCTATTTTCTTATTCCAAAGAAATCAGGCAGTCTCTGCCTCATCCTAGATCTCCGCAAACTCAACAAATTTCTACAGAAAGAAAAATTCAGGATGGTGTCCCTGGGCACCATGCTTCCCCTTCTGCAAACAGGATATTGGCTCTGTTCTTTGGATCTTCAGGACGCTTACACTCACATTCCAATATTCCCACATCACCGCAAATACCGGCTTTTCATAGTGGGGCATCAATATTATCAGTACCAGGTTCTGCCTTTCGGACTTGCCTTGGCACCCCGTGTATTTAAAAAGTGCCTAGCAGTGGCTGCGGCCTATCTACGGAAGAAGAGCATACATGTGTTTTCTTACCTGGACGACTGGCTGATCAAAAGCCATTCGAAGCAAGGGGCTCTCAATGCTCTCAAACTCACTATCAATCTGCTACACTCTTTGGGATTTCTCATCAACTACCAAAAATCCCACCTGACTCCATCTCACCTCCTTACTTTCATCGGAGCAGATTTGGACACCACAGTCGCAAAGACCTTCCTGCCCAATGACCACGCAGTCACACTCTCCAAGCTAGCTTTGTCTTTGCGCACAAAAGTAACAGCCTCAGCCCATCAATTCCTAACTTTGCTGGGCATGTGGCTTCCACAGTCCACATCACTCCTATGGCCAGGCTGTCCATGAGAATCACTCAATGGTCTTTGAAATCTCAGTGGCTCCAAGCCACTCAACCGCTTTCATCCCAGATTCAAGTAACCCACCAGCTACGTTTATCGCTTCTCTGGTGGACAAACAAAGCCAACTTGCTAACAAGTCTACCCTTCCAGCAACCAGTTGCGCAAGTAACTTTAACCACAGACACATCCAACTTGGGTTGGGGAGCTCATGTCAACAATCTTCAAACTGAAGGTACTTGGACACTGCTCAAAGCAACATTTCAGATCAACTTCCTAGAGCTTCGAGCTATATGTTATGCTCTATGGGGCGGATTTTAAGAGCCCTGCTCGCCTAAATCCGCCCAAATCCGGGCGGATTTAGGCGAGCAGGGCCCTGCGCGCCGGTGAGCCTATTTTACATAGGCCTACCGGCGCGCGCAGAGCCCCGGGACTCCCGTAAGTCCCGGGGCGTGTCGGCAGCGTTTTGGGGGCGGGCCCGGGGGCGTGGTTACGGCCCGGGGCGGTCCAGGGGCATGGCCGCGCCCTCCGTACCCGCCCCCAGGTCGCGTCCCGGCGCGCTAGGGGCCCGCTGGCGCGCGGGGATTTACGCCTCCCTCTGGGAGGCGTAAATCCCCCAACAAAGGTAAGGGGGGGGGGGTTTAGACAGGGCCGGGCGGGTGGGTTAGGTAGGGGAAGGGAGGGGAAGGTGAGAGGAGGGCAAAAGGAAGTTCCCTCCGAGGCCGCTCCGATTTCGGAGCGGCCTCGGAGGGAACGGGGGTAGGCTGCGCGGCTCGGCGCGCGCCGGCTATACAGAATCGATAGCCTTGCGCGCGCCGATCCCAGATTTTAGCGGATACGCGCGGCTCCGCGCGTATCTACTAAAATCCAGCGTACTTTTGCTTGCGCCTGATGTGCCAGCAAAAGTACGCCTAATCGCGCGGTTTGAAAATCTACCCCTATATGCGTTCAAGGACTGCCTTTCACACAAGACTGTTCTCATTCAAACAGACAACACAGTTGCAGTGTGGTACTTAAACAAGCAGGGCGGCACAGGCTCTTATCTCCTCTGCCAAGAAGCCACACAGATCTGGGCCTGGGCCCTTGCACACTCCATGTATCTCCAGGCCACTTATCTGGTAGGTATACAGAAAGTAGTAGCAGATCTTCTCAGTCAATAGTTCCATCCCCACGAGTGGTCTCTGGATCCTGTGGTAACGACCAGAATCTTCCAGCGCTGGGATCAACCAGCAATAGACCTCTTTGCATCCGAACTGAATCACAAAGTGGACAGATTCTGCTCCCTGCACAGGCAACAAGACAAGTTAGCCATGGATACCTTCGCTCGCCCCTGGAACACAGGCCTCCTATATGCGTATCCCCCGATACCGCTGATAGCCAAAACTCTCATGAAGCTACAACAGGACAAAGGGTCAATGATACTCATAGCCCCGTATTGGCCTCGACAAGTATGGTTTCCTATGCATCTCGACCTCTCAATCAGAGAACCCATTCGCCTGGGCACCGCACCCACTTTCATAACTCAGAACCAAGGCACGTTATGCCATCCGAACCTTCAGACCCTATCCCTCTCAGCCTGGATGTTGAAAGCTTGATCCTGCAACCGCTCAACCTTTCAACTGATGTCTCTCAAGTGCTTGTAGCCTCATGAAAGACTTCCACACAAAAATCCTATCATTCTAAGTGGAACAGATTTACCGTATGGTGCACACAAAAAGGTATCGACCTCTTTCCCTGCCCCACTCCAACTCTTTTAGACTATCTCTGGCACCTTTCAGACTCTGGTCTCCAGACTTCTTCGGTGAGGGTACACCTGAGTGCCATCTCAGCATACCACAAGGGAGTTGGGGATGCCCCAGTAACAGCACAACCCCTTGTGAGTAGGTTTATCAGAGTCCTATTACTACTTAAGCCCCCTCTATGGCCACCAGTCACAGAATGGGACCTGAATGTATAAGGCTCATGTGCTCCCCATTTGAGCCTTTGCACTCCTGCGATGTTAAATTTCTTACATGGAAAGTTCTTTTCCTAGTAGCCATTACATCTGCTCGAAGGGTTAATGAGTTACAAGCACTTGTCACATACTCACTATATACAAGGTTCCTACATGACCGAGTGGTCCTCCGTACTCACCCTAAATTCCTTCCCAAGGTGGTTACTGACTTTCACTTAAATCAGTCTATAGTTTTGCCCACATTTTTCCCAAGGCCTCACTCTCACCAAGGCCGAGAGGGTTTTACACACCTTGGACTATAAACGTGCACTTGCATTTTACCTAGACCGCACTGCAGTCCATAGGAAATCCACCCAACTCTTTGTTTCATTCGATAAAAACAAACTGGGAGTTGCAGTGGGCAAACAAACTCTCTCCAATTAGCTAGCAGACTGTATTGAATTCTGCTATGACAAAACAGGCCTTCCTCTCCAGGGACGAGTGAAGGAGCACTCAGTGAGAGCCATGGCAACCTCAGTACCGATTGCTGAGATCTGTAAAGCTGCAACATGGAGCTCTCTTCACACATTTGCAGCACATTACTGCTTGGACAAGGAAGGACGTCAAGACTCTGCCTTTGGCCAAGCCGTCTTGAAGAACTTCCAGTATAATCCCAACTCCTTCCACATCCAATCTGCTGTGATTTTCAGGCTGCCTCATTTTTCCCAACAGTACACTACTTGTTGTGCATGTTGCACAAGTTGTACGCTGTTGGTCCTAACAAATATGAGTCAGCCTCTAGCTTGCTAATCACCCACATGTGAGGACTACCATCCTGTTTGTCATGGGAGAAAGCAGAGTTGCTTACCTGTAACAGGTGTTCTCCCAGGACAGCAGGATGTAGCCCTCACGAAATCCACCCGCCACACCGTGGAGTTGGGTCCAAAACATTTTATTATTTTATTTTTTCGCTCGCAACTTTTGCTACAAATGAGACTGAAGGGAGAGCCCTGTGACTACAGGGATTATGGCATACTGGGCATGCTCAGTGTGCCAGTCAAAAGTTATAGTAACTTTGACAGAAAAGTTTTCCGTGATAGCACTCAGTCCAGTGATATCACCCACATGTGAGGACTACATCCTGCTGTCCTGGAAGAACACCTGTTACAGGTAAACAACTCTGCTTTCTACAGAGTGGGACATTTGTACCCAATATTCATCCAAGGGCGCATTCTCCTTCTGTGATCTTATACAACTCTTGTGTTCAATAATATGGGACTTAATCATTCTTTTGGTCTGTCCAATATAAATCAGATTACATGGACAAAACTTGGCATAAATCACGCCCTTTGTATGACATGTAAAAAGACCCGGTAATATGTATGGATATTTCAAATTTGGATGCATGAATATTTGTATATTTAAAATATGTGGGCATATTGAGCACATACCGCAACATTTTTGGCCCTTCAAGTCATCAACACAAAAATATGACTTTTGTCATTGACTTAAATAGGTACATAGATTCCTCCATTTCTTTATTGAGAAGATAGGACTATCCATGGTCTTAAATAATGATGACACTATGGGCCAATGGTGCTGAATGATTTTCTTAATAGCAAACATTTTGGATGAATATGGGATAGAACATACAAACTGCATAAGGGGATCTTTTGGAGTCTTAAGAGATTTTCTCTATTAGAATAGAGAGCTCTTTTATATGCCTTTTTTACTACTGATCTAGAATATCCCGGTTTCAAAAATTTATCAGACAAAATCTGAGCCTGAAATTTATAATTAACGAGGGAAGAACATAATCGACGTAGCCTGAAGAATTGTCCAATTGGAATATTATCTCTCAGTCTCCGCCGATGAAAACTTGAATAATGAAGTAATGTGCTTTTATCTGTATGTTTCCAATATATGGACGTATATAGTTTACCATCTTGATTATAAATACCCATATTTAAAAATGATACTGTACTTCTATTATATATGACTGAAAGCGATAAATTGGGATCCATTGTATTCATCCAAGTAATAAATTCAATAAGAATCTCCTCCTGCCCAATACAAATCCAAAACAAATCATCTATATATCTCTTCCAAAAAACAATGTTCCTAAACAACATGGAAGGATATATTTACTGTTCCTAAAATGTCGATGTTATAAGGAGGAAGCTGTTTGTAGATTCACCACCACAATTTATAAGGTCCTATGTGACAGCAATGCTCACACTGAATGAATAGCCAGATATTCTTTGTTATACAATTTTTATTAAATATAAAATTCTTTTGATATATGTTAGTTTTTATATCTATGTAGTATGGAATGTATGTAGCAAGGAATGTATTGTATGAATGATGTAAATGTTGGTGATATTTTGATTAAGATTTTAAGGGGTAGAATTTAGCGATTAATATGTTTTGTAATATTTTGGAATAATTTGTAAACACCTATGAAATTTGATTAAAATATTGTTATTGAAGTATTTAATTTCTTTCTCTTTTGGTTTTGTATATTTTGATTGTGAGAGATTACTTTATCCTTCATTTAGTTTTGAACCTAGCAATGAACCATTTAGTCCTCTCTCAAATTCTGGAGTATCTGGGAACTCAGACACGCTGGTGGAGTTTTTCACAGAGAGAGATTGCTGAAAATGCAGAGTCAGATTTGGCTTCTGGTAGAGATTTTGGAGCCCAGGATCTGGGACTATTTACAGGTCCTGTGTTCTATGGCATCCATATTGGAATTAATGCATTGGGCATTCGCACATATGCAACCTCTGCAGGGGAAACTCCTCTCCCGCTGGAATCCATTATTGGAAGAGTTTCATCTTCCTCTTGTGTTAGAGGGGGAAAGCTAGGGACAGTCTTTCAAGGAGGTTTACTGGCACCATTTTCTTGAGCGTGGTGCAGAATTGGAGGTTCGAATTAGGTAATAGTCACCACCGATGCAAGACTCTCCAGATGAAGGATAGTGTGTCACGACCACAGGGCAGGGCCAGTGATCAAAACAGGAGGCCTCATGGTCTATCAATTGGTAGAGACTAGAGTGGTGCATTTCGTGTTGCTTGCCTGTCTGCCACGGATACGTGGGCATCCAGTATGAATCCTATCAGACAATGCGATGATGGTGGCCTACATCAACTGTCAAAGTGGAACCAAGAATTGGCGGTGACTAGAGAGACCCGGGAGTTGATTGTCTGGGCAGAGCAGCACTTGGGATAGCTGGCAGTGTCTCACATCACCATAATGAACAATGTTCAGGTGGATTTTCTCAGTTGGAGAAAGTTAGACTCCAGGGAACGGGAGCTGTTGGAGGCAACGATGTTTTATTCACAAAAGATGGGGGGTATCCTGACCAAAGAGAACACCAAGGTGTTGCGGTTTTATGGCTGCCGAACAGAACACAATATGGAAGGAATTGAAGCTCTGGTGCTGCCATGGACTTGAGGGATTCTTTTTTTATCTTTCCTCTGGACAAGGGATTATAGCGGATAGATAAATATCCGGGCAACATGATCCTGGTAGCTCCAGAGTGGCCACGTTGACATGCTTCCCAGATATGATCAACATGGCCATAGATGGGCCCCTGAGGTTCAGACATCAGTCACCTTTTTCAACCAGGGCCCAATATTTTCAGGTCAGGTGGCTTACTTCTGTCCCGCAGCTTCAATTCTGATAGGAGACTGAGATGGAGGGGATATTTTGAAGCAGTTATTTCACCTTATTGCAGGCTAGGTGACCTTCCACATCCTTGATGTATGTGCAAATTTGGAGGATCTTCGAATCCTTGTCTGCTGGTGATGGAGTACAGTTTGTGGTGCTGCATATTTTGGCTTTTCTACAGGAAGGTTCTGGTGAAGGGACTGGCATTTAACTCTATGAGAGTCCAGGTAGCAACATTGGGTTGTTTCCGGGGTGAGGTGCAAGGGTATTCTTTGTCCGCACATCCTGATATTATATAGTTCCTTCGGGGAGCTAAGAACTTGCATCCTTAGGTGCGGGACATTTATCCATCTTGGAATCTGAATCTAGTCCTTAGAGGATTGTGTGAGGCTCGATTTGAACCACTAACTAGAGCTACAGTTAAGGACTTGACTGTTAAAGTGGTTTTCTTGGTGGTTATTTGTTCAGCCGGGAGAATTTTGGAGCTCCAGGAACTGTCATGTTGAGATCCCGTCCTACAGATGTCTGATTCAGGGGCATCTTTATGCATAGTGCCTTCTTATCTGTCTGAAGTAGTCTCAGCGTTCCATCTTAGACAGTGGAGCTTCCAGCTTTTCCGGATTTGGATTCCTCTATGCCTCACATAGGGGAGCTTAGGCTCTTAGATGGGAGGCAAGCATTATTGAGGTCTCTTAAGGTCACTAATGATTTCTGTAGATTGGATCACTCTTTGTACTGTGGAGGAATCTAAAGAAGGGATGTAAGGTGTCTAAGGATACAATTGTGCAGTGGCTGAAGGAAGCAATCGAGTCGACTTGCATTTCAAAAGGACACCCAGTATCGGAGGTGGGGGGAGGTTTATGGGCCACCCTCAATGCATTCTCAGGTGATTTCCTAGGCTGAGTCACAATAGGTGTCTCCGCATGAAATTTGCAGGGCAGCTACTGGGGAAGTCTTTGCATACTTGGATGTGTTGCAATATCACTTGGATGTCGGTGCTTTGGTGAGAGTGTTCTATGAGCAGAAATTTACAGGTCCCACCCAAGTTAAGGGGAGCTGGATTGGACTGGGTATGTACAGGGAAAGGAAAATTGGTTTTCACCTACTAATTTTCATTCCTGTTGTACCACGGATCAGTCCAGAGACCTGCCCATTTACTGGGGGGGATTGTCTACCGCTCATACTATTGCTTTGTATAGAGTGTGGAGTTGTGGAGGTTTTCAATGCTGATCGCTTATGTTAAATTCAGGAAAATAGTTTTCCATTGTCTTTTTGGGAAACTTCACCTTCTTCATGTTCATTGGAAGGGAGGGAGTCTGCTTAGAAATGTATGGTTGTTGCTATCATTTTGGCTTGGGTACAGGTAAATACTGAGGGACTGCAGGTTGGACACTGGGTTATGTACAGTGTCAGTGAAACTTTCTCTGTCTCCATCTGCTGGCAGATGGAGACAAAATCCAGGAGTCTGGATTGATCTGTGAGACTACAGGAACGAAAATTAGCAAGTAAAAAAACAATTTTCCTTTCTCAGCTGTTAGCATACAATGGTTTGATCTGTTTATAATAATATTTCAGTATCAAGATGAAAAGCTACGTTTGGTAAAGAAAACCATATGCTGAAGGATTTAGTAAATTACCCTTTGTGGTCAGCTACCTGCATCCCTGTGCTGGAAGTGTTTGGCTATAATCGCTCCACGCTTCAAGACTTCCCATTGACATTTTTCCGCAGCTGTTTTGGGGGGGCTTTTATTTTTGCTTTTTCATAGTGTAAGATATATATATAGTAGGTTAAGCATGCATGGCTCATCCCAGATGTTGTTATAGAATAAGAAATACAGATTGAGTTTTTGGTAGTCCTCAGCAATAATATGCATGTTAACAGCATAAGACAGAAAGTCCATGGTATGGTCCAGCAGACATTCATTGCTTCATGGGAAGGAAAGCAATGCTAGCAATAGAAACTGTCACATCATTGGCTATTGCAGGAGTGAGCAATTTGAAAGTACTTTTGTAGACTGAACCAGGTGACCAGTGAAGGTAGGGCTGATGGAAGGGGGTGTTTCTCTGTAAACCGGCACACATTTTTATATCTTCTGTCTTGCAGAGGCAAAAGCAGCCCCAAAACATTGCTTCACAGAAGTGAATTCTAAAGGTGATAGATTTGGCAACTGTGGTTTCCAGGGCAGAGACTACCGGCAGTGTGACAGTAGGTGAGTCAGAACCTTATGATCAGTCTTGACTATGTATATCCAAACCAAAGTGTCTGCTTTGTTTTGAAAAGGAAGGGGGATTGTGGTGCTAAGTCCTCCTAGGATTCTCTCTGGCTATACCTATGAAGGTAAAACCAATGAAACAAAATCACAGGATTTTTATCAGTATTCATAATATAGCATTGCGGCACACACTGGGGCTTACAAAACAGAATAATATTGATGATGATTTTAATAATATAATTATATGTATCTGAAAAAAAAAGGATCTGGCTGCTGTGCTGCTTTATTAGGAACAAGCATATAGACCAGCAGTCAGTTTAAAGATAAATCTCTAGAATCCAAAATAACCTCAGCTTTATTTTGGATACAACTATTTTTCCTGGCTGCTTGTTTGATGTGATGCAGATATAGATGCTGTATGCTCTTGAGATATATCTATATTAGAATAAGATCAGAAAGTTTAATTTAATTTAAAGATTTATAGACTATCCTTCTTGGTTGGAAAATTAAATCAGGGCGATGTCTAACATAACAAAAACACAGCTTAAACATTAACAAGGACATTATTCATGAAACAAAACCAAATCAGAATATAGTACACAACTTTTAGGTCAACCCACAAACATGAGAGGATATTAGAGAAGAAAACAAAAATAGAAGTCAAAGCAGTTTAAGTAAACTGTAGCAAATCACCCTAGTACACTGATATAATCAGACTGTAAGTTAAAACAGCAATTCTGTGTGGATAAGCAGGACTAATTTCAACCTTATGAGTGGGTGACATCATTGGATGAGAGAGCCAAGGAACATGCTCTCTTAAAGCTCAGAAAGATCCAGAAATCTTTCTGAGCATGCGTGGGTGTTCCCATGCCAAGTGAGTCTCCTCATTTGTTTTTCTTTTGCTGAAATGAAAAAACATCTGCTCTCAGCTACTTCATTGTGATTTTTTTCCATTTTTTTTGTTTCAAAATTTTTTACCATTCTCTCAAAAAAAAATTAGATTAGATATCCTTTATTTTGCACTTACTACTTTTGTCATGTCTGGAAAAGGCTGTTCAAACTTTGTGCCAAATGAAATCATAAAATGTTGATCATGGACTTTCATGAGTTCTGCTTTTGCTGTCTGGTACCTTCCCATGATGTCCAAAAACTGTGCAGCGTATAGACAAATATTCCTGTTGGCTTTTTCATACAGAGATCTCAAACTGAAGTACCAGCTAGCTTCTACATCAGAGGACAAGAGAGCAAAAGTTTGGAGGGACCAGTGCCAGGAAAAATAGTGGAAACTATTCAATACATGGTTTAATGGTACACAGTCAACATGGATTTATGCAAGGGAAGTCTTGCCTAACAAATCTGCTTCATTTTTTTTGAAGGGGTTAATAAACATGTGGATAAAGGTGAACTGGTAGATGTGTATTTGGATTTTCAGAAGGTGTTTGACAAAGTCCCTCATGAGAGGCTTCTAAGAAAACTAAAAAGTCATGGGATAGGAGGTGATGTCCTTTTGTGGATTAAAAACTGGTTAAAAGACAGGAAACAGAGAGTAGGATTAAATGGTCAATTTTCTCAGTGGAAAAGAGATCTGTACTTGGACCGGTGCTTTTCAATATATATATAAATGATCTGGAAAGGAATACGACTAGTGAAGTTATATAATTTGCGGATGATACAAAATTATTCAGAGTAGTTAAATCACAAGCAGACTGTGATACATTACAGGAGGACCTTGCAAGACTGGAAGATTGGGCATCCAAATGGCAGATGAAATTTAATGTGGACAAGTGCAAGGTGTTGCATATAGGGAAAAATATCCTTGCTGTAGTTACATGATGTTAGGTTCCATATTAGGAGCTACCACCCAGGAAAAAGATCTAGGCATCATAGTGGATAACATTTTAAAATCGTCAGCTCAGTGTGCTGCAGCAGTCAAAAAGAAGCCCGGAAGGAGAGAGGAACGCACAAGTGAAAGGAAGTGAAAATAATAAAAAGGAAACACCAAGAAAACCGGAAAATCACCCACCTGTCCCACCAAAAGGAAAAGAAAAGTAAGACCGCATCGACGCTCTGCGCCGCCCTCCGACCCTCCCTGCACCCCCGAGCCACACACCTGACTCTGGGGCTGCATCCCCACGCCGCCTGGGAGGCGGGACCATGTGCCCATTTAAATTAGGGTGCTCTTCTGTGGCGCCGCGCACCAAAGGAGCACGATAAAGGGGTAGGCCCCTTTGTGCACCCCTTCGTGAGCCACCAAGTGCCTCAGCCTCCTCAGCCAGCAGTTCTCGCTTCCTGAAGCCTCTTCCATCCTTCCTCAACTCGCTTTTACCTTTAATATTTTCAACTGCTCTTCAAACATTCTCTCTTACCCTATCCCCACCATCAAAAACCTCTATAATAACCGCAAAAAATTCACCAATCCTACCTTTCTCCAGCATAAGTGATTGATACCCATAATGACCTCCCCCTTCACTCAATTTCTCGGGCTTTCCATTTTTTCATTAACCCTCTTCAACGCCCAATCCCTTACAAAAAAAAATCGCATATAGTTAATGACTATCTCCTGGACTCACAACTGGACATCTGTGCTATCACAGAAACCTGGCTCAAGCCCACAGACATAGCATTAATCAATCAACTACCCCCTTCAACTCTGATATTTTCTCAATTCCTAGACTTAAAAAAAGAGGTGGGGGAATTTTCTTAGCAGCTAAAAAAGAGCTAAGATTAACCCTACAGAACACTAAACATACTTCCAGACTCAAATTCGCTCTATTCAACGCTAAACAGCTCCAAATCTGCTTAATTTACGCTCCACCTGGTCTCCTAGACTCGGACCCTTCTCCTCTCATTGAGCTCATTGCCAAACACATCAAAAACGACACCCCAGCCGTCATCATGGGAGACTTTAGCCTCCACATCGACGTGATCCCCCACTCCACCAACTGCAAAACTCTGCTATCTTCCTTCAAGGCAATGGGCTTCACACAAATCGTGAATAGTCCCACGCACAAAGCTGGTCATACCTTGGACCTCATATTCATAAATTCAGGCCTCACCCAAACCTTCCCGCCTCATTGCTCCCCTATCCCATGGTCAGACCACCGAATGATCACAACTGACCTCTGCATCAAGGAAAACCCAGCTTCCCCCTTCTCCAAAACTACAATCCATTACAGGAATTCCTGCTCCATGGACGACCTCAGCTCCCATCTTTCAACGGAACTTGCTAACCTTGATCTCTCTGATGCTGATGCAGCCCTCACCTCTTGGCATAATATCACTAACAAGGTAGCAGAAAAAATATGCCCCTTAAAAACAAAAGAGCTAGACCCTTCCATTAAGAACAAAAAACCTTGGTTTACACAGGAATTGAAAAAACTCAAACTAGAACTAAGACACAAAGAACACTTATGGCGAAAGAGACCCTCCAATGCTACACTAACAGTACAAAACCTTCATGCACAGCTACAGAAACATCATCCTTCGTATAAAAGAGACTTTTATGCCTGCAAAATTCATAATTTCTCCTTTGATGCCAAACCATTGTTCTCCTACGTCTCAGAGCTCACAAAACCCACTTCTTCAGTCATTCCCGACGATCAAGCCCAATCAATCTAATAGCCCCTCTGGCTTCCTCAAATTCAGAACCATCCTCACACTACACTCCCTCCTTAAGCCAGAAAGTAAACCTAGAATCTTTCAAACCGACCACTTTGCTCGAAATTGAATCTATTCTCAAAAAGATGAAACCCTCCACTCATCCGATGGACTCCATTCCTTCTAAACTACTGCTCACCATCCCAAACACCATCTCTAAGCCACTAGCAGAGATTATCAACTGCTCGCTAGCTCAAGGATTTGTACCGGACGCGCTGAAACTAGCCACCCTCAAACGACTACTCAAGAAACCCAACCTGAACCCAATGGACCCGGCCAATTTTCGCCCCATCGCTAACCTACCGTTTGTCGCCAAACTCATGGAGAAAATAGTTAACAAACAACTCGCAGAATACCTAGAGGAACACAAGATTCTAACACCAGCCCAATTCGGATTCCGCAGATCTCTCAATACGGAATCCCTTCTAATTTCACTGACAGACAGCGCCCTCACAGGCCTTGAAAAAAAGACCCCCTACCTTTTGGCACTTCTCGAAATATCTGCAGCATTCGACACGGTGAAGCACTCCATCCTCATCAACCTGCTCTCAGACATAGGTATATCAGGAACAGCCCTTGACTGGTTCAAGTCATTCCTCGACAATAGGAATTTCAAGGTTAGAATAAGCAATAAAGATTCTCCCCCTGTCAAGTCCACACTCTGAGTCCCTCAAGGATCCTCTCTCTCCCCCACCTTATTTAACATTTATCTTCTCCCCCTCTGTCAACTTCTCACAAGTCTAAAGGTTACGCACTTCATCTACGCTGATGACATCCAGATTCTGATACCAGTCACAGAATCAATCTCTAATACCCTCAATTTCTGGAATAGTTGTCTACAGTCAATAAACACCCTCCTCACCAGCCTTAATTTAGTACTCAATACTTCAAAACTGAACTTATGCTTATCACTCATGATGACAATGCTCAGGCGGTCAACAACCTCAACTCACCCCAAACGACCTCCACCACTCAAGTAAGAGACCTCGGCGTAATTATAGACAACCGGCTGAACCTAAAAAAATTAGTCAATAATTCAACAAAAGAATGTTTCCACAAACTACATATATTAAAAAAGCAGAAACCTCTCCTCCATTTTCAAGACTTTCGAACAGTTCTCCAAGCAGTTTTATTCTCAAAAATAGATTACTGCAACTCCCTGCTAATCGGCCTTCCAGCTATCACCACCAAACCACTACAAATGTTACAGAATTCCGCTGCCAGGATCTTAACCAATTCCAGCAGAGGAGAACACATCACACCTATTCTAAAGAACCTACATTGGCTCCCTATTAAATCCAGAATCCTGTACAAAGTTCTAACCATGATCCATAAGACCATTCTCTCCCAAACCTCGCTAGAACTGCCCTCTTCATCATCACTCATCATCCAGACTGATCAGAACCAGGTATTTAGGCACCCTTTATGCACCACCTGCCAAGTCATTGCTCAAGAAATACGCATTCTCGACAGCCAGTCCCACACACTGGAACACTCTCCCCACGGACCTTCGCCTAGAACCTTGTCTGCGGACGTTTAAGAAAAGCTTAAGACTTGGCTTTTCACAAAAGCCTTCACTTAAAGCCTTCACAACCCCAATACCTCAGCTTTGATTGCTACCCTCAGTTATTCATTCATTTCTTTATCTGGTGCTAGATTACTCTCGGACCATGGTCTCGGGTTAGAATTTCTATGGCAATTGCCCAGTTATCTATCTGTTTACTGGTATAATCTTATGTTCTTATGTTTTGATACAATGCTTTTACTATGTTCGATGTAATGCTAACTTTGGTTCTCTACAATCCTTATTATGTACGCCATGTTCTATATATCCCTTATGTTCATTGTAATTTCTAACCTTAGTTCTCTGTAAACCGACGCGATATGTACTATTACATGAACATCGGTATATTAAAGCCTATAAATAAATAAAAAAGCAAACAGAATGTTAGGAATTATTAGGAAGGGAATGGTTAATAAAACGGAAAATGTCATAATGCCTCTATATCACTCCATGGTGAGACCGCACCTTGAATACTGTGTACAATTCTGGTCGCCGCATCTCAAAAAAGATATAGTTGCGATGGAGACGGTACAGAGAAGGGCAACCAAAATTATAAAGGGGATGGAACAGCTCCCCTATGAGGAAAGGCTGAAGAAGTTAGGGCTGTTCAGCTTGGAGAAGAGACAGCTGAGGGGGGGGATGTGATAGAGGTTTTTAAGATCATGAGAGGTCTTGAACGAGTAGATGTGAATCGATTATTTACACTTTCGAATAATAGGACAACTAGGGGGCATTCCATGAAGTTAGCAAGTAGCACATTTAAGACTAATCGGAGAAAATTCTTTTTCACTCAGTGCACATTTAAGCTCTGGATTTTGTTGCCAGAGGATGTAGTTAGTGAAGTTAGTGTAGCTGGGTTCAAAAAAGGTTTGGATAAGTTCTTGGAGGAGAAGTCCATTAACTGCTATTAATCAAGTTTACTTAGGGAATAGCCACTGCTATTAACTGCATCAGTAGCATGGGATCTTCTTAGTGTTTGGGTAATTGCCAGGTTCTTATGGCCTGGTTTGGCCTGTGTTGGAAACAGGATGCTGGGCTTGATGGACCCTTGGTCTGACCCAGCATGGCAATTTTTTATGTTCTTAAGACTCAGGCTATTGAACACCAGTATAAAAAGGAATCAAAAAGTTCTCTGTTGGCTCATTGATAGCATTGTGCCAACAACCATTGACATAAGTAATGATGGCTCTTTCCATCTCTGCTACTGTTAACATTTCCTATCCTAGCATCTTCAACAACTTCTACCTTGGTGCCACCAATACCAGTGCCAGCAACTTTAATTTTGCTAGCATCAAAATTATTTTAATTTGGCCTGGAGATCCAGAGAGATGTTTGGACTCTGAAAGAAATACGCCACCTATCTTGGTGCCAGAATTGGACACTTCTTCAGGAGTACTTCCACGACCTCCTTCAAAATATCCATTTGTGTTAAAATTGTGGTCCAGATTTTTCCACAATCATGTGAAGAATATTTTGTCCACATTGCCTCCTCCTCAGCTCATGCAGCCATTCTTGGAAAAGTTGGGTACCCAGCTAGATTCAAAATCCTCAATTCCTTCATTCCAGAAGGGTCAGTAGGCACAGCAGGAAAAGGCTTATTTTCTCTCTTCTATAGATAGATAACCATCTAGAGACCTTCTAATAGAGCTCTCTCATTCAGAGGTTAATTCCTAATTCTCCTATGACTCTTACTCCTATCAATCTCTGGATGATTCAGTGGAGCTGCCCTCAAACCCTTCTCCAGAACCAGCTAGAAGTACCACCCCACAGTAGGACATGACTTACCCTGCTTTTCTACATAAAATGTCAGATGCAATTACATTAAAGTTAGAAGAGCAGGAGCCAAAGGAAGATTTATTAGGCATTCTAAAATACTTACAATACAAAAGCAAACTGTCTCTGTACCAGTTCATAAAGGGGCAGATTTTAAATGTTACGCGCGCGGGGCACATTTGTGCGCGCTACCCGGTATAAAATCCGGGGTCTGCGCGTGCAAGGGGGTGCATCAAGCCCAAGAGGAGCCCCGATGGCTTTCCCTGTTCCATCCAAGGCCGCTCCGAAATCGGAGCAGCCTTGGAGGGAACTTTTTTTCAATCCCCCCCACCTTTCCCTCCCTTCCCCTATCTAACCCGCCCCCCAGCCCTAACTAAATCCCCCCCTACCTTTTTTTCAGGAGTTATGCCTGCCCGAGGCACTGTGCCGGAGCACTCGGGACTGCCCCCGGCCCCACCCCCGGCGTGCCCCGCCCATTTCGGAAAGCCCCAGGACATACGTGTGTCCTGGGGTTTGCGTGCGCTACTGAGCCTGTGCAAAATAGGCTTGGCGCGCGCAGGGGTAGGTTTTTGGGGTTACGCCCATATCTTACGAGCTTAACCCTTTGAAAATCTACCCCAAAATGTTTTATTTATTTATTTGCTTTTCTATACTGACGTTCATTGGAACATCACATCGGTTTACAAAAATGTGAAAAGCACAATAATAAAATAGGTTACAAGGTTACATCTAAAATATAAAAGCAGTTAATTAGTATGTACAATAAAATAAGCATAAAAGAAATGATAAAACATTAAAAACTAGCACAAAATTTAAACATAAACAGATTAAAACTATTAAATATATGAGAAACTGTATAAAAGACTCTGCTTTAAGGCTTGAATGTCAATGTAGGTGAATATTATGAATAGACTTGCTGGAACAGCCATGTCTTTAAGTTTTTTTTTAAAGGTACGTGAGTTAGGCTCAGGTCTCAATTCTTGTGGTATGGCGTTCCAAATGTGAGGACCTGCTAGAGCTAGTGCTTGGCCCCGAATGGTAGAGAGGTATGCTAATTTGGGTGACGGTATTGGTAAGTTCCCATTGCTGGCAGAGCGGGTGATTCTTTGCAGGATATGGAAATGAAGGGAAGCATTGAGCCATTCTACATTTTGATTATATGTTTTGTGAATCAGTATTAGGCTCTTAAACAGTATTCTGTGTGATATTGGAAGCCAGTGGAGATCTTTCTGAATCAGTGTAATGTGGTCGTTTCTTCGAGTATTAGTAAGGACTCTGGTGGTGGCATTTTGTAGAAGCTGAAGAGGTCTAAGCGTAGATGCATAGTATGGTGTTACAATAATCAACTATCTAGTCTGCCCAGCATGGTTTTTTTTAATAGTAGTAATTGCCAATCAGTGCAGTTATCTCCAAACCTTGATCTTAAGTGTAGAATGCACTCTGTCCAGGTCACAAGAAGGTTCAACTTCCTCATGAGTCCATAGTGATGGAGTCTGCCCCCCCAAAAAAATAAAACAAAAAGATTCAAGATGCGTTCCAATACACCTCCTAGAAAGAAATGGAAAATTGCTAGATTCTACAAGGAAAAAGTGTTTCCACCAGCAATCTTACAGAGCAGAATTTCAGCTCACTAGTTTGGATGGTCCAATATCTATATAATATCTTGGAAAGATAAGAGATGCCTCATCTAGTCTTCCATCAGACTCACAAGACCAATTTACCATGCACATAAATGTGCAAAACATCTTTTGAGAGCTTCTTATGATGTATTTGAGACTGCGTTGAGATCTTCTGCCATAGCCATAGAATCCAGAAGACTAGCTTGGCTAAGATTTTCAGCTCTTGGAGAAGGACATTCATGAGAAATTGGCAGCTGTCCCTTGTAGAGGAAATAATTTGTATGGTCAAAAGATCAAGGAAGCAGTGGGCCTTATAAAATATCACTGTTGTACACTCCAAACACTTTCTATGGATACTTTAGAGCAACAGTAGACACAGATAAATTTCCAGCTGCACTCCTACAAAAGATAATTTTATTATCCTCATAGGAGATACCAGCCATACCCTTTTCAGGAATAGCACTTGCAATATCAGTAGCAATAGCAACAATAAAAGTAGACCATGCCTTAGAGAGAGGGTTCAGATGCGGCCTACACAGCAACTTTGCCACTTTCAGTATCTGCTGTTATAAGTAGATTTGACAGTGGAATTGACTTTGTGCTTGTTATCCCAGGACAAGCAGGATGCTAGTCCTCACATATGGGTGACGTCAGTAACGGAGCCCTATCGTGGGAAAAACTTCTGTCAAAGTTTCTAGAAACTTTTGACTGGCCCTGTGAGGCCATTGATCATGCCCAGCATGCCTTGATATTCTCTGCCACAGGGGTCTCACTCTAGTCTTCGTTTTTCCGCGCCGCTGTTAGCAGCACAGTCACCGGAGCCCTCTGAGACTACTCTCAGTTTTTGACAAAAAAAGTCATTTTTTTCCTAATCTCTCCCGCACGGGATCTCACTCATTCTCACTCTTCACCAGCTGGTGAAGTAATAATAGCGTTAAATTTTATTAAAACGCTTTTCAATTTTTTCAGTCATCGACGGCCGTCGGTGATATCATGGCATCGGGATTCAAAAAATGCCCGACGTGTAATCGCACAATTTTGATTACAAATCCGCACCTAGAGTGCATACGCTGCCTGGGTGATCAACACGATATCTCCTCTTGCCAGCAATGCCAAGAGATGACACCCAAGGGAAGAAAATTGCGTCATGAGAAAATACAGCAACTTTTCAGCCTACAGTTGATTCCCTCTCCATCAACTTCATCGAAGTCGTCACCGGTAGGAGCTCCCAAAAAAGTTCTATTAAAAAAGCGCCGACCGGACGGTTCGGGAGACAGATCCTCGCCTACGCCATCGACTGTATCAATACGTTCAGCTACGGAGGTAAGGCCTAGACATAAACACCGTCATCGACATGCCTCTGCTTCACCGTCCGTGTCTTCCCACGAAGAACCAAGCGAAAAGTGGCCTAAGCGTACTGACACCTCGATGCCTCCTAGGCCTACCGAAGAATCAGTTACACCACAGGTAGTGTCGTCCCAGCCTCCACCGGTGCCACTCGCTTCCCTGATACCGCAAGACTTATCATTTATAAAGGAAGCGGTATTGCAAGCTATTAAAGAACACTTACCGGTGACTACACCGATGCCGGCAACATCGCCGATGCCGGTGACGTCTTCTTTAACTACGACGTCACCGATGCCGGCACAACCAGTGCCGATGTCCGATGTACTGCCGAGGACGGCACCGAGTCCAGGAAATCTCCCGATGCCGGGCACTGTCCGGTTGCCGGGAACCTTCCTGAAGCCAGGACCCTTCCCGATGCCGCAAGAAACATTGATGCATTGCACATCAAGCATTTCCTCGATATCGATGTCGATGCCTCCTCTTTCTTCGGGGATGACATCGATGCTATCTGCAGCCTCTGTTCCGTGTCGATGCCGATCGCTACTACTGCTGCATCATTTACAAGTATTGGAATATCGACGATACCATCGATTCCAAAACCAAGATCCTCGATACCATCGATGCCACGTACAACACCGACGATGCCACTTCCTTCTGGAGATACAGGATCATCTGAAGCAGCACTGTATTCAGTAATCCAAAAGAAATACCAGGATTTGCTGGATTCCTTGCCTTCAAACCCACTGGAAGAGGACTCTTCTCCTCAGGAACCCATACCAGGACCCTCTGGTTTGGCTCCTCCACCTACAACGGGCAAGACACTCCAGACTACGACACATGGAGTGATACTCAATCAGACACTTCTGAAACCTTCATGTCTGACTCTTCCCCACCACACCCTAGGAAACAATCCCCGCCAGAGGACCTCACTTTTTCTGCTTTTGTTCAAGACATGGCTGACTCTATTCCATTTAAGTTAGAGTCAGAGCAAGATCTCCGTCACCAAACACTTGAGGTGTTGCAATTTGTCGACCCTCCTAAATAAATTATGGCAATACCGATACACGATGTTCTCCTACAGCTTCAACACCGAATGTGGGAACATCCTTGTTCTGTTCCTTGAATCAACAAAAGGATGGACTCAACATACTTAGTACAAGCCACACCAGGCTATCAGAAATCACAACTCCCACATAATTCAGTAGTTGTCGAATCTGCACAGAAAAAAGCTAAGAGGACAAGAGTGCACTCTTCCAATCCTCCTGGGAAGGACAACAGATTTCTAGATTCTCTAGGCCGCAAGATATTCCAGGGTGCAATGCTAAACTCCAGGATAGCAGCTTATCAATTATATATCACCCAATACCAGAGAAACCTCTGGAAGCAGATGGAGGACTTTATCCCATCTCTTCCCCAAGAATAAAGAGAATCTGCACAAAACCTCATAAACAAAGCTTTTGATGCTGGTAAACATGAGGTAAGAGCTGCATACAATTCTTTCGAAACAGCATCAAGAGTTGCAGTTTCGGGTATTAGTGCCAGGAGGTGGGCCTGGCTTAAGGCCTCAGACCTTAGGCCAGAGGTCCAAGACAAACTTGTGGACCTCCTATGTACAGGGGACAATTTGTTTGGTACAAAAGTACAGGAAGCGGTCTCCCAATTAAAGGAATATAATGAGACCTTACGACAGCTATCGTCCCTTCCTCAGGACCCCACTACACATACTACCCGAAGAACTCAAAGGAGGGAAATGAGGAGGCCTTAATATCGTCAGAAACGATTTTATCCTCCTGCAACTAGGCCTAGACAATCAAGAACTCAGCACAGAACACAACCTCAACAGCAGGGAGCACCTAGGCCCCAACCTGCTACACAATCAGGTCCTGCTGCTGGCTTTTGAAGTTATATCCAGGGAACTAAGCCTTTCCAGAAATCCTCAACCAGAACTCCCAGTAGGAGGCAGATTATCCAAATTTTACAACAATTGGATAACAATAACAACAGATCACTGGGTTCTGTCCATCATATCTCGAGGATACCAACTCAATTTCCTCTCAATTCTCACAGAGTTTCCTCCAACTCAGCTTTAGTTCAACAAGCATCACATGCCTCAACTACAAATAGAATTATCCACCCTTCTGAGATCCAGGGCTGTAGAACAGGTGCCCCAGTTTCAGCAGGGCAGAGGATTCTACTCCCGTTATTTCCTCATTCCAAAGAAATCAGGGGGCGTACGTCCCATCCTAGACCTCAGATATCTCAACAAATTTCTCAAAAAGAAAAGTTCAGGATGGTTTCTCTGGGCACCATGCTTCCACTCCTTCAAAAAGGGGATTGGCTTTGTTCTCTGGATCTCCAAGATGCTTATGCTCACATTCCAATTTTCCCTCCTCATCGCAAATATCTGCGCTTCATAGTAGGTCACCAGCATTTCCAATACAGAGTTCTGCCTTTCGGACTCGCCTCTACTCCCAAAATGCATGGCAGTAATAGCAGCACATTAGCACAAGCAAGATGTCCATGTGTTTCCATAACAAGACGACTGGCTCATCAGAAGTCAATCTCTACAAGGAGCTCTCACTTCTCTCAATCACACAATCACCACACTCCATTCCATGGGTTTTCTTTTCAGTTATCAGAAGTCCCATCTCAAGCCGTTGCAAGTACTACAATTCATAGGAGCAGAGCTCAACACCATCCTTGCAAAGGCCTTTCTACCCAAGGATTGTGCAGAAACACTATCCCTATTGGCAAACTCGATACATTCAGACAAACAAGCAACAGCTCATCAGTTTCTAACCTTACTAGGCCACATGGCCTCCACAGTTCATGTCACTCCTATGGCAAGGTTAGCCATGAGAGTAACTCAATGGACTTTAAGATCACAGTGTATCCAAGCCATTCAACCACTGTCTTCTCCAATCCAAGTAACCCACCAGCTATGTTCATCTCTACTTTGGTGGGCAAACAAGGACAATTTGCGCAAGGGCCTACCCTTCCAACAACCAGTCCCACAGATAACATTAACTACAGATGCATCCACCTTGGGTTGGGGAGCTCACAAAGACACTCTCCAAACTCAGGGGACTTGGACAAAACTCGAAGCAACATTTCAAATCAATTTCCTGGAGCTTCGAGCTATATGCTATGCGCTGCATGCGTTCAAGGACTGCCTTTCACTCAAGACTGTTCTAATCCAAATGGACAACACAGTAGCCATGTGGTACATCCATAAACAGGGAGGTACGGGCTCGTATCTCCTTTGTCAAGAAGCTGCACAGATTTGGGGCTGGCTCCTCAACCACTCAATGTTTCTCCGGGCCGCTTATCTGGCAGGCATTCACAAAGTAGTGGCGGATCGACTCAGTCGCCAGTTCCAACCACATGAATGGTCCTTGGATCCCTTAGTGGCAACCAGGATATTTCAACGTTGGGGACAACCGACAATAGACCTCTTTGCGTCACGTCTCAATCAAAAAGTGGATAATTTCTGTTCTCTACACAAACAGAAGAACCAGCCAGCCAAGGATGCCTTTGCTCGCCCTTGGAACTCAGGCCTACTATACGCGTATCCTCCGATACCACTCATAACCAAAACTCTAGTGAAGCTACAATAGGACAAGGGGTCCATGATACTCATAGCCCCGTATTGGCCTCGACAAGTATGGTTCCCCACACTTCTAAACCTCTCAGTCAGGGATCCATTTCGCCTGGGAGTAGCTCCCACTCTCATAACTCAGGATCAGGGTCGGTTGCACCATCCCAACCTTCAATCCCTATCCCTGACAGCATGGATGTTGAAAGCTTGATCTTGCAACCACTCAATCTTTCAACCAATGTATCAAGTGCTTATAGCTTCACGAAAACCTTCTGCACGAAAGAACTATTCTTCCAAATGGAAACGATTCACCTTCTGGTGCAGGCAAAACAATATTGATCCTTTCACTTGCCCCACTACTTCTCTTGTAGACTACTTATACCATCTTTCAGAATCTGGTCTCCAGACTTCATCTGTAAGGGTACACTTAAGTGCAATTTCTGCTTACCATAACAAGATAGCAGATGCACCGATCTCCACACAACCTCTTGTCAGCAGGTTTATGAGAGGCTTAACTCATCTCAAACCACCAATTCGGCCCCAGTCATAGAATGGGATCTGAATTTGGTATTGACAAGGCTCATGCGTTCCCCTTTTGAACCCATCGATTCCTGTGATCTTAAATTTCTCACATGGAAGACTATCTTCCTCATAGCCATTACATCAGCTAGAAGGGTTAGTGAGTTACAAGCACTTGTCACGTACTCACCTTACACAAAATTCCTACATGACAGAGTGGTTATTCGAACACATCCAAAATTCCTTCCCAAGGTAGTTACGGAATTCCACTTGAACCAATCCATAGTTTTATCCACATTTTTCCCAAGGCCTCATTCTCACCCAGGAGAAACAGCCTTACATACCTTGGACTGTAAGCATGCACTCTCTTTTTATTTAAACCTCACTGCAGCCCACAGGAAATCCAATCAACTCTTTGTTTCCTATGATCCAAACAAACCGGGTAAAGCAGTGGGAAAACATACTCTCTCCAACTGGCTAGCAGATTGCATACAGTTTTGCTATGAAAAAGCAGGCCTTCCTCTCCAAGGGCGAGTAAAAGCACATTCAGTAAGTGCTATGTCAACATCAGTAGCACACTATCGCTCAGTGCCAATCCTTGACATTTGTAAAGCAGCAACATGGAGTTCTCTTCACACCTTTGCAGCTCATTACTGTTTGGACAAAGAAGGACGACAAGATTCAGCCTATGGACAATCTGTCTTAAAGAACTTGTTTCCAGTTTAATCCCAACTCCTTCCACATCCAACCTGCTATAATCTTCGGCTGACTCATTTTTAACGATAGTGCTTCAGTGTTACTTCACTACAAAATGACTCAGCCTCTAGCTTGCTAATCACCCATATGTGAGGACTAGCATCCTGCTTGTCCTGGGATAAAGCAAAATTGCTTACCTTGTAATAGGTGTTATCCCAGGACAGCAGGATATAGTCCTCACAGAACCCACCCGCTTCCCCACGGAGTTGGGTACGTTACCTTTTATTATTTTATTTTTTGCTAAAGCTTATTGCTACACACGAGACTAGAGTGAGACCCCTGTGGCAGAGAATATCATGGCATGCTGGGCAGGCTCAATGGCCTCACAGGGCCAGTCAAAAGTTTCTAGAAACTTTGACAGAAGTTTTTCCCGTGATAGGGCTCCGTTACTGACGTCACCCATATGTGAGGACTACATCCTGCTGTCCTGGGATAACACCTATTACAAGGTAAGCAATTTTGCTTTATACTGGATATATCAGCTGAATTTCACATTCTGAACCACACAATCCTGTTAACTTGATTGAAATATGTTGGAATTATGAACACAGTATTAGTTTCATTATCTCCAATCTCCAACAAGAAGCCAGGATCGGTTCATAGACATTATCATGGCACGATATATTTACAGGTGTACCACAAGACTCCACCTTATCGGCAGTTTAATTTATTCATAGCTAAACTATGTAAACTTCTCAGTGTGGGATACTATATATATATATATATATATATATATATATATATGCAGATGACATACAATTTTTCCTTCCAAAAACTTCATCAGGGACTCACACATTCTCTCATTTCTATTTATTTGGCAACAATCAAAGAATGGCTTTTCCACAGTAACTAGCACTGAATATAGACAAGACGCAGATAGTGATACTCGATCATTTTCCATCTAGTGACGTTCCCTGTGTTTTCCACTTCGATGGCCACTCAATCCCTATTGAAAAGCAAATAAAAAATCTAGGTGTATCGCTGAATTTGAATCACTCGTTGTGCACAAGTAAAATCTGTAATTAAAACAATATTTTTCAAACTCTGCATACTCAGTCATGTAGGACCACTTTTGAACAGCAACAGTTTCTGTACAATACTCCAAGTGCTTGTCTTGACTACCTTGGACTACTATAATTCCATCAATATCAGAGCCCCTGCGAATACACTAAAGGTGCTGCAGTTTGTGCAAAACTCTGCTGCACATTTATTGACATGCCTGCCTTATGAAACACATTACACCAATATTGCTGTCATTCTACTGGCTTCCTGTCTTGTGGATAATTAAATTTGAGATTCTATCATTTATAAATGACTGAATTATAATGTTTCTCCATGGATTTGTGCAACCTTGCACATTTATAATCATTCCCATACACTATGAAATATATATTGTGATCTTTTGGAGGTTCCTTGTCCACAGTTGATCCATATTGTTTTATATCTTTATTTCTCTACTCCACTTAGCATGACTTTTTCAATATACATAGAATAGAAATATTTTAAATGCCTTACAACTCTCAAAGCTCTTGCAGTGGGGTAGAAGGGTTCCGTTTTTTCATTCCTTATGGTCTCTCATCACCTCAGACCACTGGGTTCTCAGCCTAATTCTATAAGGCTTTTGCTTAAACTCAGTATCTACCATCCCCTTCTTTGCTGGCAATGCATCTGACTTTTCTTGATCAATTTCAGCTTTTTCATTAGGATCTGAACTTCTCTCTGACAGCCAGGGTTATAGAATTGGTCCTAGTGGATCAAACCAGGCAAAGGTTTGATCCACTAGGATCAAACTTCGTCCACACTCATCTGCCAGACCCAACTTCGTCCACACTCATCTGCCAGACCCATCAGAAGCGCCTACAAAGGCACATTAGTCGCAGCTCCGGCCAAATCAACACTAAGAAAAAGAGCACTCTCCACTGCGGGACCACACCAATGGAATGCGCTCCCACCAGACCTTCGACTCGAACCCAATCTACCAGAGTTTAAAAAAAGGTTAAAAACCTGGCTATTCAGGCAAGCGTTCCAATTCCCAGAGTGTAACTAGGCACCTCCTCCTGTCTCTCAAATCCAACCATTGCAGGGTGTCACTAACACATTGACACTCAATTCCATACCCGCACTTACTCATTCTCATGTCTATTTAACAGTCGTTATTCACCTTTATATAGCCGCTTTTTGCAGACCATACTCGTTACTAAAATTCCTTATAAAAAGATGAACTCACACATACTGCATTACACGGTTAAAGTTTTGTTAATTGTTAAATTTGTTAAATATAATTATTATTACTTTCAATGTTCATTGTAATAAGGTTAAATAGTTGTAATAAGGTTCAATGGCTGATTGTTATTGTTCAATGTTCCATGTAAAAAAAACCCCGGTCTAACCTCCCAGACCAGGGCAACCTTTTCGTTACTTGTAAACCGGATTGATTTGTATTGTATACAGGAATTCCGGTATATAAAAATTAAAAATAAATAAATAAATAAATAAATAAAGGTTTATACTCAATGTATTTTTTATCCTTAAAAAGTCAGATGGCCTTTGCCCTATTCTGGACTTGAGGAACCTAAACAAATATCAAACGAGAAAACCTCAAAATGAATTACCTGGAATTCTACCACATCTGGAAGTCAATGATTTGCTTACTGCGCTAGATTTTAAAAGATGCATACATATACATTGCCATTCACATAAATCATAGGAAATATCTACACTTCATGGTAGATAGACTAATATCAATATAGAGTACTCCCATTTGGGCTAGCAGCGGCCATGTGGGTGTTCACCAAGTGCCTAGCAGTAGTAGTTGACCATGTCAGGAAAAACATTGTATTAATTTTTCCCTACATAGTCAAATGACTAATTTTGAGCAGATCCTGTCAAAAAGTGAATCTTACCACTTCCTACACATTCCACACCCTCCTCATTCTAGGGTTTTGAATAACTCAATTTGATCCTGACCAATTAATTGCACTTCATGGGGGCCTATTTAGATATTTTTCTCCCACTCAGAAAAATGTCCACCATGGCTTACATAGTATACACTTTATCCATTCTATCATCATTATTGGCCAGAGTTTGCATAGAAATGTTGGGCTACATGGCAATAATTTGTTGCACCCTTCATATAGCTATGTATGAAACAAACTCATTGACATTTGAAATTTCAATGGAACTAACATTCACAGCTCATGATTCATATAATATATCTCTCCAAACCTTTAATTCGTTCATTGAAATTGTGGACCCAACGTTTAAACCTTCTTTGCTGTAAGCCCTTTCTTGCCTTGCAGGATCAGCAAATACTAACAATAGTTTGCTCCAATCAAGGCTGGGAAGAAAAATCTCAACACTGTTTTCTCTTGTATGCTCTAAGTTACTTGACAACAAACTCTTTGCATAAAGCAGCTAGAGCTAAGAGCAATAGTCTAAACCTACAAGTTTTCGAGTCATGTTTGAAAGGAACAATAGTTTAAATCCAGATGACGGTCAGGTAACTGTTCTACATAAAGAAGCAGGGAGGAACGGTGTTCCTAAAACTATGTAAGGAATCATGCAAGATATAGAGCTGAGCTATTCCATGTCACATTTTCCTACATACCATTCACCTACTGGGTAAATACAATATCTTAGCAGGCACACTGAGTTGTCATCTTCAACTTCATGAATGGTCACGTCATGCCACCATGACTCATTTCCTCTTATACCTGTGGGGAATTCTGCAAATAGATTTCTTTGCAACTTAGTTCAACCACTAGCTCCCTCTCTACTGCTCCAAAACACCAACACATGACTGCCTAGTATTGGATGCATTTCAATCAATACTACTCGTATCCTAGACAATCATCAAATTAAGAAAAGTCAAGGGGAAAATATTACTCATAACCCCTTTTTGACCATGTCAAACATAGTTTTTGTGGATTTATCACCTAGCTGTTTCTCAATCAGTGTGACTAAATATATCTTTAAACCTCCTATCCCAATATGATGGAATACTTCTTCACCCCATCCTCCCCTCTTTGGCACTCATGGCATGGATGCTGAAAGTGTAATAGTGCAGGCTATGCCCCTACCTTTGGAGGTAAAAGAAGTTATTTTCACAGCAAGAAGACAGACTTCTAGGTGTTCATTTATTTATTTATTTAAAAACTTTTCTATACCGTTGCTAAGTTAAATACCATCGCAACGGTTTACATGTAGGCACATATTTAATGAGGGCAAAAGCGTACTATAGTACATTCTAACAGGTGCCGTTAAAGGTTCGGTTACAATATATCATTAGACATAGATATTTCGGGGAGATGGAATGGGGAGAGAGTGAAACTGAGGGATGAGGTTGTATGAGAGAGCAGAGGAAGAGTGGGACCAAGGGTTGAAGTTAAGAGGCAGGACCATCAAGTGGGGGAGAGTTGGGAATGAATTGGTACAACTACCCTTGATATTACTTCTGGAGGGCCAGGAAGTGCTGCAGACCTGAGATTTGGAGAGAGTTCCTCGCCACACTTAGCTATTTAACCTTGTGTAGAGGCCTGGTCTGCTCTGGGACCTGCATTCCCAAGGGTCAGTCCTGTCCATGATAATCTTGAATTTTAATTTTGGGGAATAAATGAGCAGGATAAGCTCTCAATTTTCAGGAGAACAGTTTCTCCATTGTACCAGGAGTACCAATTTGTAGTATGTTTTTTCAGAGTTCAATTTTACTCTACTGGTCAACTGCCAGATAAAGATCTCCTTCAGAAAGGAATTTAAGATCGATTGAACTGTCCCCCTATGAATGGATCAGTAATATTAGTGCTATGTCTGTCTTCTGCATAAATTTATATTTGGAAGGAATTTTCTGGTCTCTTGGGCATTTTGAGGTTGACAGGTTCCCCACCATATGTAGTGACATGAAACAGAAATGAGTGAAGCAACAAAAAGTTTCTGCAATGCAGGTCTGATGAGGTATTTTCCTATGTATAAGCTCTTAACATGGGACAAATCTGTTCTGCACACTTACAGGAACATGCATCCATTCCAAGACCACATTTTCCTGTCTGTATGTTTTATAGGAATGCTATGTGCGGGAAGCTCCAGTGTGAGAATGTGAACACTATGCCTGTCTTTGGCATTCGGCCTGCAATTATCCAGACCCCCAGTAGCGGCACCACTTGCTGGGGTGTGGATTTCCAGTTGGGCTCTGATGTTCCAGATCCCGGCATGGTGAACGAAGGCACACGGTGTGAGAATGGAAAGGTGAGAAATGTCAGGACTAACAAGTGATTCAAGTTTATGTCCTGCAGATAAAACTTTGCAGTTTTGACTTGAGTTTATGACGGAAAGGAAAGAGATTTGGTTCCATTATAATAGTAATATTATTAATATTTTATTTAGCATATATTTTATCATGCATTTAAAGCAAGTTATAACAGTAGTTCTCACATATGGGTGACATCACAGGATGGGGCCCTGTATGGAAAACTTTTCTGACAAAGTTTCTATAAAGCTTTGACTGACACTGGCACACTGAGTGCACTGAGCATGCTCAGCCTGCAATTATCCCTGGGACCACAGGTGTCTCCCTCAGTCTTCTTTTTTCCGCTCTGCAGTAAGCATAGCGGTTAGGAGCTCTGTGAGAAATTCTAACACTTTTTCCACACGGAAACACTTAAACTTTTACTTCACAAACACTTTTCCCTGCATGGGTCTCCCTTCGCGTACGTTTATTCGACACTCGGCGAGTACTATGCCCTTTTTTTCGGTCGGTTCCTGTCACCTCCCTGGCCTGCCAACCGACTGAGGCCTTCCCTCTCCCTGTGTTTTCAGTTAGCCACACATAGCCTGTGAGTGTCCCTCTGTGACACTCTGCCTGGTTATTAGCGCTAGTGGGACAGGGACTTCCATGGTTTCCGTTGCTGCCAGGGCCTCCATCGAATCCAGGTCCTTTGATTTCCTCGGTACCCTCGCGCAGTCGATGCCCCCACCGCTACCGTCGGTACCCCCTTCCGGACCGTCCTGCATTCTTCGATGCCATCGGTAACCCTCCCCCGCGGTACATTGATGCCATCATTCCCTGCATTGATTCTATCAGTGCCATCCATGTTTTTCATCCATGGCTCTGATTTTTCCCTGGGTTTCATCGATGCCATCAGTGCTCGGATGGATTCCATCGATGCACACCTTTGTATCATCAGTGCCATCGTTACCCAGGTCGATGCCATCGTCGCCCAGGACACTTCCATCGATGCCAGGGTCATTTCCATCGATGCCATCATTTATTTTATCAATGTCATTGATGCCCAGGACACTTGCATCGATGCCATCATCGATTCCATCAGTGCCATCGATGTCCAGGTCGATTCCATCGATGCCAATGTCTGTGCCATCAATGCCATCGACGCCATTGGTGCCTAAGTCAATCCCATCGATGCCATCGACGCCCGTGGCCATGCCACCGATGCCGTCGGCGCCCGCCTCCATACATCGATGCCGTCGACGCCCACGTCGTTTCCATCGATGTCTTCAACGTTCGTATTGATGCGGTCATTGACTCCGTCGATGCTGACATCATTTTTTCCGATGCCAACGATGTTTTTCGATTCTCGATGCCACATCGTTTTCATAGATACCTACGCTGATGCCATCAGTGCTTTCGTCACTGTTATCCTTGCTCTGCCCGGGTCATCGATGTTTTTCATATATATATTTTGACGATTCCCTCGAGGCCACTGAGGCTGCCATCGACACCGTCCATACCGACTTAGCACCTCCACATAATACCCTCGCCTAAACACAGTGCTCCATGCTTTGGGTTCTTATTAAAGCCCCGTATTAGCCTACGACACTACATAGTGCCAGGAGCAGTGCAGGCATGCTGACAGTCCGTCAACATTCGCCATCCAAGACAGCGAGGGCATCTACCTCGGAGCTGGGGAAAGACCGGGCTGAGCACCGTGGCACTCATTGTCACCGGCACGGTGACCGCCCGCCACCGACACCATCCAGCACATCGGTGCTATCCTTCTCAGTGCTGGAGAATGCCCGGGCCGAGCAACATCACCACTACAATCGCCACTGTTCCGCACAGTGTTGGCAGTCCTTGGTGCTCCAGAAACACCGGAACGAGTTCCGAAGAATTCTGGACTGATGTCACGACACATCGAGCCGCTGCAATGAGGGCCGGAACCACGAGTCATTAAATGGCTCCCCTGTACCCGAGGCGTGCCCCACCGACATCAGTGCAGGATTGTGGCCCTCCACACATTACTGTGGTAGTGCCAGCCACGCTCAGCCTGTCTCCTCTATACCTGCGCTACCATACCAGGTTTCAGAGTTGAGATGGACGTTACGTCCGACAGGCTACCCCTCGATGACTCCTGAAATCCACGGAGCCATCAATCTTCATCGGCTCATCCTTCGGCAATCCACGTTGGATGGTAAGTAGTCTAATCTCGCTTCAGCGGCATTGCTATTGAGATCTGTTCTCTAATTCGGGCCACATGGTTCGAAAGGTTCTAGGTCGCCTGTCTTCCAAGAACTATATTAGTGTCACATATCACTCTTGCCAGCTATGTCAGACACCATACCAAGAGAACCTCTCTACCATTCATTTGGGATTGCATTAGGACATCCTCCCGTTGTCAGCAACGGGACCCTGTACTGATTAATACTCCGGCTTCTGGTTCCTAATTCAGAATCGAAGTTCCAGAAGGATTCGCTGATCTGCTAAACACAAGATCCAGCAAATACTGGCTCAAGTGCAAGTCCACCTTGAAACCTGGCGACAGGTCTCAACGTTTTCTTGTACAGCACATAGAAATGCGGGTAAGACTTTACCACTCACGCTCCCTTGGGAGGTTACATGATATCCAGGTTACATCAGCCCCGCCAGTTGGACACCTCCGGGTCTCTCAACTTGCCGGATGTCAGAGCGGCCACCCCACTCTATACCAAGATTCACGGTACACACCCCCGGATGCTACAAAGCGCAGGAGGGAGGGGGGGTTGGGGAGTTTTAATTCACTATTCTTTCTTTCAACAAAAAGTAGTTACTCTCTGCTCATCCTGGACCTCAGAAATACCAACTTTCTTCAGAAGGCACAAGTAAAATGGTATCTCTCGTCACCATGCTTCCATATCGCAGTAAGTAGATTGCCTCTAATCTTTCTATGTGCTTCATGGTGAGTCAACAATATTACAATCCCAAGCTCTGCTGGTTGCACTAGCTCCAGCAACTGGGGTATTTCATTAAATCACTATCGGTGACTGCTGTTTCTCTACGGAGTACAACATCATTCACTCTTTTCCTTGCATGGACAGCTGCATAACCACAGTCCATCCAAGCAAGGAGCTCTAACTTCATGACTGACTATAAATCTACTACCTGGGATTGCTGTCACTGACATAAATCCCTTATAGAACGCTTCTGGACACCTGTCACAACAACCTTCCTGTCCAGCAACCGCGCAGACATTCTAACAAATTCCTATATGTCCCTGCGTGCATATTCCATAACTTCAGTCCCTCAATTCTTTCATTGTCGGGCCATGGGGTTTTTTCACTATCCACTTTCCTCATAGATCCAAAATTGCTATGGGCTAGGTTCAGTGAAATTTTATTATCAGTGGGTGTAAACTGTTCACCCGCTTTCATCCCTTATCTGTATTGCAGATCTAGAACCAAAACCTAGTCTGCTCCTGCTAATGCTTGCATTTACTCAGGGTTGTAAAGTTTGACCTAACATCTTCTCAATCCAATATGCGTCTATTCCGCTTCAGGCACAGTTTCTCATGAACTTCCTGGAGGTTGTAGCCATGAGTTATGCCCTTATGCCTTCCAATACTGCCTCTGCAACAAATCTTTTTGCATACAGACAGACAGCATAGGGACAATGTGCTTTTCCAACACACAAGCACGCATAACCTCTTAGCTGCTCTGCTAGGAAGCTCCGCAGCTCTACCCTTGGCCCTTGCTTGCTCCATGCATCCTCGGGCCACTCATCTGACAGACTTACTGAACACACTAACAGACCTTCTTCATATAGGTTTCCATCCTCTTGAATGGGCTCGGACTACATGTGTAGCGAGAGAAATCGTCTAGCGCCGAGGTCAACCTAACTTGCCCTCTGCGTCCGCATCGAACCATACAGTGCACAGATTCTCCTCCCTACACATGTTTCCAATGCGTTCCCAGAGGCACCTTTGTTCCATCAAGGCCCTATTATATGTGTCTCTTCCGCTGCCTCTCATAGCCAGCACTCTTCTAATACTGATACGGGATGGGGTTCACTGTTCCTCAGACCCACGTCTTCACCGAGACCAGTATGCTTCCCATACATCTCGGTCTATCACACCAGTAACCAATTCGCCTTCTCACAAGTCAGTCTCATATCAATGACTCACTGATGTTCTCAGGTACTGGTAGTATCACAAAAACCCTTCCACACCAAATCCTAACATTCAAAATGGCATGATTTACCACATGACACTTACAAAAGGGTTTTACCCTTTTTCTTTTTTCTACGCCATTCTTTTTTCTTACTCCCTCGGATTCTGCTCCCCAGACATCCTTCACATGGGTACACCTCAGTTCCAATTGGCGTACCACTTGGGAGTGGGGATACCCATTTAACGGTCAACCCCTTTTGAGTCAGCTTACCATGGATTATCCACTGATTAGTCACGGAATGGGACATGTAATTCGTGCTTACAAGACTCATACATTCTCCGTTCGAGCCTTTCCATTCCTCTCACTTAACAGTCTGCCATGGGGAACTCTTTCCCTCATAGACATCATTCTGCCAACAGGGTCAGTGAGTTATACACCTTGTTACGTACTCACCCGACCCTGCATTCCTCCGTGACAGAGTGGTTTTACGTTTTCAGCTTCATATCCTTAAGGTAGACGTTGCATCTCACCTTACTCAGAATATACTCTGCCCACTTTCCCAACACCTCTCTCTCACCAAAGCGAGAGGGTTTTTCCACTCCTTGGACAGTAATAGTGCACTTGCATTCTATCTAGACTGCACTACACTCCATAGGAATTCCACCTAACTCTTTCCTTCTGTGGCAAGAGCCAAGCTGCGAGTTCCTGTGGGCAAACCAGACCTATTCCTCCTAATTGACGGTCTGTATCTCTTTTTTCCTACCAACAAGCAGGCATTTCACTACAACACTGTGTGTAACCACACTCTGTTCCCTGTACGTACCAGGATCAGTCCAGGACACCTGGGTTGTGACTCCGCACCAGTAGATGGAGACAGACTAAAACTTGTGGGCGGAGGCATATATAAGCCCCTGTGCCAGTCACAGCCCCCCAGTCTTACTCTGTCTCCAGTAGATGGTGCAGGTCCAGTCACAGCCTCTGCCTGACCTGATTCTGGTGTTTAGTCAGGTTTGATTTTGAGTTAGTTTTTTTGTCTTAGTTTAATTGTTTAAATTGGGTTTTTGTTTTTTAATTCTTTCCCGGGTGCCCTGCCTCCCAGGGGAGTTGAGAGGTCCTGAGGGGACTACCCTCCCCCGGTTGAGGCCGCTGCCAGGGTTGAGGACCCGGCTAAACTAGTGGCAGCGTCAGGGGTGACACCAGGGAGCCTGGTTCACTCACCCCTGCAGGAAAAAGGGCTTTCAGAACCAGGGACAGCGCTTTTTTCTGTAAAAAAAAAAAAAAAAAAAAAAGTTTTACTTTTATTTTCTTGCGGCTCTCCGTTCCTTGGCGTTGCCGCTCCGTTTTCGTCGGTGAGGGGGCGTCGCCAGCTGGGGGGAGGTCGCCGAATTGCGCCGTTTTGATCATTTTTTAAATTTTCAATTTTTTCCTCTGAGGTAACTTTTTTTTCGTCGTGCCTCTGTTTCCCGCGTTCGCCGGCATGCCTCGCGGTTCGCAGTGCAAGGCCTGCGGCTCGGCGCGCGCGCGTCTCTCCCGGGACAGCCTTTGTTCGGCTTGTGTCCCGGGTGATGAGGGCACCTCAGCAGCACCTCGGGGAGCTCAGTCCAGGGTCGTGCGATCGCCGCCGCGAGGTGGGGGCCCCTCTGACACGCCTCAGGAGCTGTTCCCGCTTAGCGCGGGAGTGGCAGCCATTTTGGCCACCGGCCGGGAAATTTCCAGGGAGACGGTGGGGGCTTCGTCTCTGCCTCCCGCGCTTTCCCCGCAGCGTGCCAAGGCGGGAGAGGTCCCCTCGGAGGGGATTCGGTCCCAGGAGGATTCGTGTAGCGATTCAGCGGATTCCGGAGAATTTTCTGAGGACTTTGCGCTGTTGCTGCGCAAAGTCCTCAAATATAAGCGCAACAAGCGCATACGGGGGAAAATCTCGCGTGCGGCTGTCCGCAAGTCCCCACCACGGAAAAAGAAGGCCAGGAAGAGTGCGGAAATGGCCCAGGGCTCGTCCAGGGACAAGCAACTTCCCCGGGGGCTCCCGCAAGAATCGGATTCCGAGGATTTTTCCGGAACGGATTCTGAGGCCTCCGAAGAGCCCCTGATGGGGGCCGGGACGGCAGCACCGGATGGAACGGCGCAGCCCAGTGCAGGGAAAAGTGCACAGGCCTTAGACGGGGACGACCCCAAAGTGGTTCGGCTATTCCGCAGGGAGGAACTGTCACCTCTCATCCCAGCTATTCTCCAGGAGCTGGGGATTGAGGCTCCCCCGGTGGTGGTCCGCCAGGAGGCGAATATGGATCCTGTTCTGCTCGGTCTCACAGGGCCGGCAGTCGCCTTCCCTTTTCATTTTTCATCTACGGATATCCTATTCAAGGAATGGGATACTCCGGAGCTGGGTTTGAAAGTCAGCAAGGCCATGGATAAACTTTATCCTTTACCGGAGGAGGCGCTGGAGCTCCTCAGACTTCCTAAGGTGGATTCGGCAGTGTCTGCTGTCACGAAGAGGTCTACCATCCCGGTCACGGGAGCTACGGCCCTCCGGGATATTCAAGACCGGAAGTTGGAGGTACAACTCAAAAAGATTTTTGAGGTTTCCACCCTGGGAGTGCGAGCCGCCATTTGCACGAACTTCGCCATGCGAGCTAGTCTGCGCTGGGCCCAGGTTCTGCAGGCTAATGCAGATCTCTCTCCGGAGGAGTCTTCCCAAGCAGATAGGTTGGAAGCAGCTATTGCGTATGGGGCTGATGCGCTCCATGATCTTTTACGCACTTCAGCTAGGTCCATGGTTTCGGCAGTGTCGGCACGCCGTCTCCTTTGGCTGCGCAACTGGGCAGCGGATGGTTCGTCCAAGGCTCACCTCGGGGCGTTACCCTTTAAAGGGAAATTGCTGTTCGGAAAGGAGTTAGATGACTTGATGGTTTCGCTAGGCGAGAACCGAGCGTTTAAGCTACCAGAGGATAGGGCCCGGGCGCGCTCTTCGTTTTCCAGCAGAGCTCGTTTCCGGGGTCCCCGAAAGTCCAGGCCACAAAGATCCACCGGGTCCTCTTATAGATCGTCCTCTTCTCGAAACACTCACTGGCAGCAGTCCTTTCGAGGTAAACGCTTTGGCAGGCAAGGAGGGGCCCCATCGGGTGCGGGGTCCAAGCCTTCGCAATGAAGTTCGGCCGGCCCATCCCTCCTTGCGTCCTCACCACGTTGTCCCAAACGTGGGGGCGCGTCTATCCTTGTTCCTCGAGGTATGGGCCAGCATTACGTCGGATCAGTGGGTCCTCAATGTGATAAGACACGGCTACGAGTTAGATTTTGCTCGCATTCCAGCGGACAAGTTCCTGATCTCGCCCTGCAAGGATCCCATGAAGAAGGTGGCGGTGCTAGACACCATTCGAAAACTAGAAAGCTTGGGGGCCATCTCTCCGGTTCCGGTCGATCAGTACGGCAAGGGCCGTTATTCCATTTACTTCTTAGTTCCCAAGAAAGACGGCACTTTCCGACCCATTCTGGATCTGAAAGGAGTCAACAGATGCCTTCGGGTCCCTCACTTCAAGATGGAGACCATTCGTTCGGTGATCGCGTCAGTGCGGCCAGGAGAATTCCTTGCGTCACTAGATCTCACAGAAGCATACCTTCATGTGGGCATCCAACCAGCGTTCCAGCGGTTCCTGCGGTTTTGCATTCTGGGAAGACACTTCCAGTTCCGGGCTCTTCCGTTCGGCCTGGCGACAGCGCCTCGGACATTCACGAAAGTGATGGTGGTGGTGGCGGCGCACTTACGTCGGGAAGGCCTCCTGGTTCACCCTTACCTCGACGATTGGTTGATTCGGGCAAAGTCAGAGAGCTTGTGTCGGCAGGCGGTAGCCAAGGTGCTTCAATTCTTGCAGTCCCTGGGCTGGGTAGTCAACTACAACAAGAGTCATCTGGAACCCACTCAGTCCTTGGAGTATCTAGGAGCTGTCTTCGACACAAAACGGGGCAGAGTGATTCTCTCTCAGGAACGGATATGCAAACTACAGTCTCAAGTGCAACGTCTTTTGTCTCAGCACCGTCCGCGAGTCTGCGATTACCTGACGGTTCTCGGATCTATGGCCTCCACGCTGGCGTTAGTCCCTTGGGCATTCGCTCACCTGCGGCCGCTGCAGTCTTCATTGCTTTCCCGCTGGAAACCGATTTCAGAGGAATTTTATCTTCCACTGCCTCTCGACAGTCAGGCGCGCTCCAGCCTGAGCTGGTGGCTGGATTCCAAACATCTTTCCTGTGGAGTATCTCTTCTCCTTCCCAACTGGACAGTGGTGACCACGGATGCCAGTCTTTCCGGTTGGGGTGCAGTTTGCCAAGGGAAATCGGTTCAAGGTCTGTGGTCAGAAGATCAGACCCGGTGGTCTATCAACCGCCTAGAGTCCAGGGCGGTCCGTCTGGCATTGCAAGCTTTTCTACCCCTCGTACGAGGAAAGGCGATCCGAGTATTGTCGGATAACGCTACCACCGTGGCTTACATCAATCGCCAGGGCGGGACGAAAAGCCCTCAAGTAGCGGAGGAAGCGCGTTCCTTGATGGCCTGGGCAGAGCGGCATCTCAGCGATCTCGCTGCGTCTCACATAGCAGGAGTCGACAATGTCCAGGCGGACTTCCTCAGCCGGCACCACCTGGATCCGGGAGAGTGGGAGCTGGCGGAAGAAGCGTTCCTTCTCATTTGCAGGACTTGGGGAACGCCCCACATGGACCTGATGGCCACGTGGAACAACTCAAAAGCTCCGAGATTTTTCAGTCGACGCCGAGAAAGAGGAGCAGAAGGGGTCGACGCGTTAGCTCTTCCCTGGCCAGCGGAGGTGCTACTGTATGTGTTCCCACCGTGGCCCATGATCGGCAAAATCCTGCGGCGCATAGAATTGCACCCGTCCAACGTGATCATGGTGGCGCCGGAATGGCCGCGCCGTCCGTGGTTTGCGGATCTGATCCAATTGTCGGTGGCGCCGCCCCTTCGTCTACAGGGGTTTCCGGGGCTCCTTCGTCAGGGTCCCGTCTGTTTAGAGGATGCGGATCACTTCTGTCTCGCGGCATGGCTTTTGAGAGGAATCGATTGAAGCGCAAAGGTTACTCAGATGCGGTAGTTGCCACGTTACTGAGATCCAGGAAGCAGTCTACATCTCTGGCTTATGTTAGAGTCTGGGTAGTTTTTGAAGAATGGTGCGTAGAGCGGGGTCTGGATCCCACTTCCGCTTCTATTCCTGATATTTTGTCTTTTCTCCAGGCTGGGCTGGCCAAAGGTTTAGCGTGCAGTTCCCTTCGGGTCCAAGTCGCGGCGCTTGGTTGTTTGCGTGGTAAAATCCGGGGAGTCTCCCTGGCTCTCCACCCGGATATCTCCCGTTTTCTTAGGGGAGTGAAGCACCTCCGTCCTCCTTTACGGCTCCCTTGTCCATCTTGGAACCTCAACTGGGTGCTCTCGGCCCTATGCTCAGCTCCGTTTGAGCCTTTGAAGCGTTCTACATTCAAAGATCTCACGTTGAAGACTGTATTCCTGGTAGCGATTGCGTCCGCTCGTCGGGTTTCCGAGTTGCAGGCTCTGTCCTGTAGAGAGCCCTTCTTGCGCATTTCTGATTCAGGGGTTTCCTTGCGGACCGTTCCCTCTTTCCTGCCTAAGGTCGTATCGCCTTTTCATTTGAATCAATCGATTGAACTTCCCGCTTTCGCGGTTGGGGATTCTTCCGACCCGAAGTTGAGGGACTTGAGAAAACTAGATGTGCGGAGGTCTCTTCTTCGCTATCTAGAGGTCTCAAATTCTTTTCGTTTGACGGATCATCTGTTTGTGTTGACGTCGGGTCCGAAGAAAGGTTCTGCGGCGTCCCGCACAACGATCGCCCGTTGGCTCAAGGAGGCCATTGGTTCCGCGTATATTCTGCGCGGTAAATCTCCGCCGGTGGGTCTTCGAGCTCATTCGACGAGATCTCATGCTGCGTCTTGGGCGGAATCTTCTCAGGTGTCGCCTCAAGAGATTTGCAGGGCGGCTACCTGGAAATCGTTGCATACCTTCATTAAACATTACCGATTGGATGTTCAGGCCACTGATACTGGGGGTTTTGGAGAGAGGGTTCTCCGAGCGGGACTCTCTGCTTCCCACCCTCGATGACTTAGCTCTGGTACATCCCAGGTGTCCTGGACTGATCCTGGTACGTACAGGGAAAGGAAAATTAGTTTCTTACCTGATAATTTTCGTTCCTGTAGTACCAAGGATCAGTCCAGGATCCCACCCACAGTGTTGCGCTATAGTAACGGAGAGTCCGCTCATTGTTGTTTTTAATACGCTGACCCCTTGTTTTGTTCGCTCTCCCGGTTGGGGAGTCTGTTTTCCTGTAGGGGTGTTGGAGTTATTTTCGTTTACTTAGTAAGTTTTTCTATGGTTAGCTATGTTGGCTTTTGGATTTTTTTCTACTTTGACATTACGTATGACTGGGGGGCTGTGACTGGCACAGGGGCTTATATATGGCTCCGCCCACAAGTTTTAGTCTGTCTCCATCTACTGGTGCGGAGTCACAACCCAGGTGTCCTGGACTGATCCTTGGTACTACAGGAACGAAAATTATCAGGTAAGAAACTAATTTTCCTTTCCGTCCGTCCCAGCCTCCATAGCTTACCTTCGGCCGGTGCTGCTTGTACATATTTATCAGGCTGCGACCTGGAGCTTTCTCCATACCTTCGCAGCCATTGTTGCTTAGATACGACTAGCCGGCATGCTCCATGTTTGGCCAGCCCGTCTACTCCTATTCTTTTCGGTTTAGCTACCCAACATCCTTCCACCAACCCATTAAGAGTTTCAGGATGCCCTCCGTTCCAAATTCCAGCCCTGTCATTGCGCCTTTTGCGCGTCTTGGGTGCATTTGGTGCACTCTCGGGCATCCTCAGCTCGGTACTCACCCATATGTGAGGACTACCATCCTGCTTGTCCTGTGAGAAAGCAAATGTTGCTTACCTGTAACAGGTGTTCTCACAGCAGGATGTTAGTCCTCACAAAACCCACCCGTCACCCCGCGGAGTTGGGTCTGTATACGTTTTTACTTTTATTTAGTTTCGCTTGTGCTTTTGCTATAAGATGAGACTGAGGGAGACACCTGTGGTCACAGGGATAATTGAGAGCACTGAGCATGATTAACCTGCAATGTGCCAGTGTCAGTCAAAGCTTTATAGAAACTTTGACAGAAAAGTTTTCCGTACAGGGCTCCATCCTGTGATGTCACCCATATGTGAGGACTAACATCCTGCTGTCCTGTGAGAACACCTGTTACAGGTAAGCAACATTTGCTATCTCTCTATACTATAAAAATACTAATGGTCTGGATGAGCATTGCAGTTTGAATATGCAACACAACACTTGTCCGGAGATGGGGGCAGGGCTGCCGCTGTGGGCTTCAAGTAGTAGAGCAAGGAAGGGTGGGATCAGTGCTGCAGGGCCCATGGTGCTGGCGGCTTTTCTGGCAGCACAAAACAAAGGCATAGCAATAGAAAGCCTGTTGGGATTTCCCGGGCCTCAGAAGGTAAGAGGTCCTGCGGCAGCAACAGGGAAGGTCCAAGGTGGGTCAGGGAGAGCAAGAATAGGAGGGTGAGCCAGATAGAACAGGGATGAGTGTGAGTAGAGGGGACTGAGTAAGAGCATTGCTAAACTTGGAGGAAGAATGGGAGAGGAGAGAACTGAGTGAGGGGGCTGGAAGGGGGTGTTAAGTTAGTGGGAGAGGAAAGAAGGAAGAATGAGAGAATTGGCAGAGAGGGTGAGTGCAAGTGGTGAGGAATATGCACACAAACATTCTCCCCCCCACACACACACACAAACACGCAGACCCCAGGCACTCACCCCCACCTCCTCACCTCCAAACATGCATCCCCAAAACCGCCATACCCACACACAAACATAATCCCCCATATCAACATGCACCCTCCTCACCCCATAAACACACACACACCCCCAAGAAGATTTTCTGAGCATGCATGGGTATTCCCATGCAGCCACTGCCACACGTTTCGTCAATCTTTTTATTTTCACTTGTACATAATGATGCATTTTTCTCTCTCTCCCTTCAAGCAGCTCATCATAGTTTTTTGCTTCTCTTAATGAAGACATTTTTGTTTCATTTCTTTTCTCTTTTTTGCAAATCTCCAAAAAATGTTTAAAACTTTTTAGTAGTGCTATGTTTTCGTCTCAGAATTAAGTTCAACCTTGTTTTGGCTCTCCTCACTATGGTGGACAGCAAAGAGGGCTTTAGAAAATGCCCTTGTTGCTCCTGCAAGATGTCCTTTTGACAGCTGTGTTTGCTATTTAGACCTGTTGCATGATGTGCTTAACTGCACTGCCTGTGCTCGAATGTTTCCCAGGACCAGAAAATCTAGAAGGTTCACATTTAAAAGAATTTTCATCTTCTCCTCAAGCCACTGGACCGACCAAGAGGAAACCACTGCCAGCTGAGGATTATGACTAAAATCATAAATACAAGAGTCCTCACATGTTAAGTGCCTTAATTTAGAAGTTTCAGAGCAGGTCTCACTTTTCTTCTACTAAAAAGGGAGAAAAGTTGCGCTCTTCATTGCCAAAGCATTCAGGAACCAGGACAGGCCCCATTGCTACTAACAACAAATTAGGACTATGCATTCATTTTGTTATTTATATGCATAACTCGTGGACTTTGTAGTATACATGTAAAAACAGATAGTGTGCGCATAGCTAGTTATTAATAGTACACATTATGAGTTTACTAAAAAGTCTGTGATTTACTTGCATAAATAAAACAGATGAAAAAATGCATGTGCCTACAAAAAATCGGCATGCAAAATAGCATCTTCGGCACCTTTACTTTTTAGTGCAGAGACTTCACTGGTACCATCCTTGTCAACAGCAAAAGCATCTTGGCACAGAGACTGATATCTGTGCCAAGCTGGGAAAAAAATGTCATTAATTCTGAATCTATTCAAGGCAAACATTCTAGTTCCAGAGTTGAATAGTTCTCCTGCTAGACTCTTCCCTGCCAAAGAAGAATATCACCCCGATGTGAGAAAAATGCAGCTTGACCACTAAAAACTATTTTACTAACATGCCAGACTCTCTACTTCCTTCATCCTAGCTACAATAGATAATTCCAATTTTGGAGTCTGTGGTCCCAAAATATGAAACTAAATCCACTATTCTGTTTTATCAATCCAAGCCAGAATTGAGGCATACTGAATCTGTGATAGTTGTCATCTGTGGGTTGCTCCAGGAATGATCAGCCTGTTATTTGGAGAGGTGAATCCAAACTAAAGATAGTGAAAGCAGGAAACCTGAGTATCTTCTGCTTATGCCGATCACCTCCCCTTCAGGTTGAGCCCTCAGGTTCTGGTGGCCAGTATGATATCAGAGGCTGAGGTAGCCTCTCCCCCTACCCACACCCATACCAGCAAGGAGTGTGAAGCATGGAATTGGAGTGAGGGACTGGAGCACACCATGAATGCAGGAAGAAAAAGAGGTAGGGGTGCTGAAGGTAGAATCTGAAGGTGAAGTTTTCTGGATGCAGGAATGGAGCAAGAGTATAAGGACCAGAAAAGTAGAACCAAGCTCTGGCAACTGATTGTTGATCTCAGTATAAATGTGTCTATACAGGAAACAGGATGGCCACCGGGGGGGGGGGGGGGGGAGGCAGCAAGGGTTACAGGGCTGGGAGGACTGCACGCAGCAACATCCACAGGCTGGAGAAGAATTCAGAAACAAATCCTTAGTTTTTCCTCCTCCCCCCTTCAGAGATGGCCTTTGGATGGCTCCTTGCATTTCTTTGCAAGAAGTTTCTTCAAAAGACAAAGTAAATGAAGGTCAATTGCATCAGCCCATGATCTTTCTTTGGAGCCATGCTCCTTCCAATGGACAGTCTAGAGTCCAGAATATCCTCAACCTTGAATTCAGGTTGGCCATCAACCAGAGCCAGATCCAGAGGTTTTCCTTGCTTATTGAAAGGATTTGATCTGGCCAACTTCAACAAGGAGATAAGAAAAGAGATGGTATCTTAAGAGTGTTGGGAAGCCGAAGGCACATGATTACTGAGTTGTTTTTTTCAGTAATGGCATATGGCCCTATGTCCTGATATGGTATTTAACCATGAAGGTCGGTATAGAAAAATGTTAAATAAATAAATAAATAAATGTACTTGGGACTGAGCTTAGCACAGGGGAGCTTCAGATGTAGATTCTTGTAGATTCTTTGTAGACAGCCAGAACTTATTAGCGACCTGAAACAGAGGTTCACGTCTACAATGATGGTCAGTGAATTTCTTCTTTTGGGTCATGGTTTTCTCCAAATTATTGTGCACCTGTACCAACGTTCTCTGTAAATTTTGCACCAAGTTAATCAGCTGCAAGAATTTCAGTAGCCAAAGCATCAGGAAATAGACAGAGTGTCAGCCATAAATTGTGAAGAATGGAGAAACCCCCATAGATTCACTAACATGACTCATGAGCAAACAGCCCAAGGGAATAATTTGGCCTAGTCATTTCTGATAAGCAGAGATGAACGTGTTAAGGAATTGCTCAAATCTTGGTTGCTCAAGATCTCCATAAAGCTATTTGTCTGGGGATGACATCCTGACAAAAATTGCAAATTGTTATCCAAATCTTTTCAAAAAAGCCCTCCAGAATCTAGAAGTAAATCGGGGACCTTGATCTAATACAAGTGGTCGAGATTCCATGTAAATGGACCACCTCCCTAATGAAGATGATGGCCAGTTGAGGGGCCAAAGGCAGCTTTGAGATATGAATGAAATGCACAATTTGGGAAAAACAGTCTACTATGACCAAGAAGTCAGTACAGGCAATGGAACTCGGAAGGTCCATGATTAAGTATGGAGAGGTGTCTATGGTACAGAAGGAATCATGAGTGAGTGCAATTCACTTGAAGGTTTAACATAAGGGACTTTGGTTCTAGCTCATACTGGACAGACCAAGATATGTCTTACAATCCTTGTGTGGATTTCTTAATTTCTGGATGTCCAGAGAGTTTGGAATTATGTCCACTCTGAAAACATATGGGCAGCACTTGCCTGGAACAGAAGTACACCTGATAGTAACCCCTATAAGGAGGTTCTTGGATTGAAGATTCCAGATGATTTTTTCCATCAGATCATTCTTGTCTGTGTTTGCGATGATCCTGAAACGTCGTATAATGCAAGGTACAGGAATTTCTTCAAAGGTAAACTATTATGACAATGTATCGGCCTTAACGCTCTTCAAGCCAGGATGATAGGAGATAAACTGAAAACGAGTGAAGAACATGACGATATCAAGCTTGCTGGAGGTTCAAACATTTCACAGGCTCAATATAAAGTAAATTGTTGTGATTCATAAGGATTATAATGGGAAGGAGGCTCCTTCCAGAAGATGTCTCCACTCTTCCAAGGCCCCCTTAACAGCACAAAGTTCTCAGTTTTCCACATTATAGTTGCATTCTGCAGGAGAGAACTTTCGGGAAAGGTAACCACATGGGTGGAGCCAAGAGTCTGGATCAGTCTTTGAGACAAAACTGTACCTGCACCAACCTTGGAGGCATCTATTTCTAAGATGAAAGGCTTTGCTGGATCAGGATGATGCAGGATTGGAGCTGATGCCAAAGAGTTGCATCAGTTCTTCAAAGGCTAGCTGAGCTTGGGGATTGCAAGAGTTCTTTGGTGTGCCCTTACATGTGAGGTGGGAGGGGGGGGGGGTGGTAAGTGGAGCCACTGCCTTGGAAAAGTTTTCAATAGTTAACAAAACCCAAAAAACATTGCAGTGCCTTGAGGCCCAAAGATATCGACCATTTAAGTACTGCTGTTACCTTATCTGGGTACATCTTAAACTCTTGCTGAGATTACTTATTCCAAGAAGTGGACTTGATTCTGTTCAAAAACACACTTCTCAAACCTGATGAAAAGCTGGAGCTGGCAAAGACGAAAAATGGCTTTCACTACCTGCTGCCTATGGGTGGCCAGGTCTGGGAAGGAAATAAAGATATCAAGGTAAATAATTTCTAAATTGCTTCCTCGGAGAAAGCAGTTTGCATTTTGGGAAATTTAACACCCTCAAATTTAAATATCTTGATGAATTCTCCAGATTTTCCTCTTTTCTAGTTATGGCAATTTCTCCCTGAATCAAACCACTCTGAACAGACTTTATTTGAGAGGTTTTAGAGTCCAGTTCTTCTATTTTAGATGAATGTGAAGTAACAGGACTTAAGGTATTAAATTGAACTTGAGTATCCTTTAAAACTGTAGTAAGAGATATAATAGAGTTTTCTAGGAGTGAAATAGCATTCCATAATGAGTCCAAAGTTACAACATTGGGTTTAACCAGAAAAATCTTTGAAGTAAAAGTTACCAGTGAGGTTGATTGAGGGTTTCTTTCGCAGCTCTGGGTCACTTCCACAATCTTTCTCCCAACTGCAGTGGCTTGCAAGCCTCCTTGGATCATTAAATCAGGAGATGTTCCTTCCATCTGTGGGGTAGAAGTCAAAGTACCACCGCTGGTAGTAAGTGACGCCAAATTAGCTGTGGGATCTGCCTCGAGGGCTGTTATCCCCAAAGACGCCATCCATCCAGGGAGTATGCCCAGTCCCTCAGCAACGGTGTGCAATGGTGGGGAAGGAGTCGTTGGGGCTCCCGGGACAGAGAAATTTCTCCCAAGAGTGATGGAGTTTGCTCTACTCCAGGCGCTGCAGCGGGATCTTCCGGGGCCATAGAATCTGCTGCGGAGTAAAATCCCACAATGCTCGTCTGAACCAAAGTGGATCTAAGAGGAGGCCGAGGCTCCCGCCCTTACCCAACCTTTCCTCTTAGTGTGCGGCATGAAGAAAATAATTCACAAGGACGAGCTATTTGGGAGCTACAGCTTCTGCATCCTTTCCTCACAGTGCCATCTTGATTCTCTTGAGAAGGTTTTCTGAGCTTTGAGAAAAATTTTATGTGTTGATGCCTTTGGATAACATCTTCACTTGTATGGCTGATTTGCTTGCTGTCCATGGAGAATACTTGTTACAGGTAAGCAACTTTGTTTTATTAAATGATGCATCCTTTGTAAATGAGAGAGGAAATTTTGAAATGTGACTAATATTGGCCTTCATATTTGGTTCAACATCCAGTTCTACACCTAAATTTTTCATCCATATTTTGGGGGAAAGATTGAGGCCATTAAGTGATGCAGAAGGGGACGGATCACCTAACAGACCTTTACTCAAATATTACTTACAGGTCCGCTACCTGTGATAATACTTAACCCTAGAGATGTGAATCGGAACCAGAATTGGATCCAATTTCAGTTCCGATTCACATCTCTACTTAACCCTTTGATCCCTGGAGTTAAATTAAGTGTATTGACTAATGAAACTGCAGGCTTCAGTGATTATCATTTTGAAGATCACTGATCTAATTCTGAAACATTCCATATTTGAAAAATTTCAGAAGCTCTCAGTTAGTGCCAAGTACATAGAAGAGGACCAAGAGAGAGAGAAGCCATGCACAGTCACTTGGCAAATTTCTGAAGCTAACTTTAATCTTTAAACAGAAGCGTGCCTCTCTCACTCTCAACATTTCCTGTATACCAAAAATTATATTTTCTGTCATTGTTTCCTCAACCTTCTGCTTGCTAGAGGTTTGTATTTGTCAGCAACTGAGAGGCATGGCTATGGTCGGCTCCTCTATTCATGGGTGAACAGCTGCAAGTGGACTTCAAGTCAGATATCAACAAAATGTACCTTGTATCGGCAAACTAGATGAGTCTTACGGTCCTTATGTGCCGCCATATTTTATGTTTGATCTTGCAAGGAGTGAGGCATCTCACATTTCATGCCCTCATTACTAGAAATGCTACGGTCTGTACACATGTATAACTGCACATGATACCTAGATGCCAGCTATTAATCAGTCCTCCTTAAATAGTCCTTTCTGTGAAAAGAGTCTGTCTGACCATAGAAGTACAACTAAAATAAGGATACTGGTGCTGTTTCATTCAACAGAATAAAAGATCTGTTCTTCCAATACAAAAAAAAAGTTTCCGACTTGGTAGAGTGAGTGAAGAGTGAGCAGAGTCTGTACCACTTCAGGCAGGAGCAACTAATGAATGAAATGGCTTTGTCTAGAATTTATATGTTAGAATGCTAACTTGAATTTCACAGCAGTTTTCTTATTTCCACAGGTCTGCAAAGACTTCAAGTGCGTGAACGCATCTGTGCTGAACTATGACTGTGACATACAGAAAAAGTGCAATGGAAATGGGGTACGTGGAGCCTGTCAAAGCTCTCTACTACCATGCAAATAGTTTGTAGGGTCCTCTGGTGGTTTCAAGCTTATCCATTTTTTTTTTTTTTTTTGCAAACACATGTAACATAGGCTACTCTTTGGTCACTATTTCCATTCAGATTACTAAGTTGGTACTATTTTTCAGCCAGTTGGTTTTCTTAGAAATGTATCTGACTGAGTCAGAAACACTTTGCATGTCTGCTGAGATTTACATTTTAGCTGATGTGAGTAGCAGCAAGTGGTGTTATTGCTTTCCATTTGTGAGCCCCTATTGCAAAACCTTTATATTTATTGTGGGTCAAGCATGTTTGGCCTGTGCTAGCAACTCTGAGGGAACTTTCAAACAGGCTCTGAGAAATCCTGGCGCTTGCATGCTTTTGAATCCCTTTCAAAAGCATTCAACATCTTGCTAAAACAGGTCTCACATCCAATCTCTTCCCAGATAAACTGAAGTCTACAGAACATGTACCATTTATGGACGGGTTAGTTTGGTGAGATGCTAGAACCATTGGGGCAGATTTTAATACCTACACGCGGGTGTAGATTTGTGCGGGCAACCCAGAGCTCACAAATCTACGCCTGATTCCCTGTACGTACCAGGATCAGTCCAGGACACCTGGGTTGTGACTCCGCACCAGTAGATGGAGACAGATTAAAACTTGTGGGCGGAGCCATATATAAGCCCCTGTGCCAGTCACAGCCCCTCAGTCTTACTCTGTCTCCAGTAGATGGTGCAGGTCCAGTCACAGCCCTTCCTGACCTGATTCTGGTGTTTGTCAGGTTTGGTTTTTTGAATTAGTTTTTTGTTAGGTCTATTTGTTCTGGGCTAAATTGGGTTTCTTTTTAATTCTTTCCCGGTTGCCCTGCCTCCCAGGGGAGTTGAGAGGTCCTGAGGGGACTACCCTCCCCCGGTCGAGGCCGCTGCCAGGGTTGAGGACCCGGCTGAGCTAGTGGCAGCGTCAGGGGTGACACCAGGGAGCCTGGTTCACTCACCCCTGCAGGAAATAGGGCTTTCAGAACCTGGGACAGCGCTTTTTTCTGTAAAAAAAAAAAAAAAAAAAAAAAAGTTTTACTTTTATTTTTTTGCGGCTCTCTGTTCCTTGGCGTTGCCGTTCCGTTTCGGTCGGTGGGGGGCGTCGCCTGAAGGGGGGAGGTCGCCGAATTGCGCCGTTTTGATTATTTTGAATTTTTTTTTTCTTCTGAGGTGAATTTTCTGTTCGCGTCTCTGTTTTCCCGCGTTCGCCGGCATGCCTCGCGGTTCGCAGTGCAGGGCCTGCGGCTCGGCGCGCGCGCGTCTCTCCCGGGACAGCCTTTGTTCGGCTTGTGTCCCGGGTGATGAGGGCACCTCAGCAGCACCTCGGAGAGCTCGGTCCCGGGTCGCGCGATCGCCGCCGCGAGGTGGGGGCCCCTCTGTCACCCCTCAGGAGCTGTTCCCGCTTAGCGCGGGAGTGGCAGCCATTTTGGCCACGGGCCGGGAAATTTCCAGAGAGACAGTGGGGGCTTCGTCTCTACCTCCAGCGCTTTCCCCGCAGCGTGACAAAGCGAGGGAGGTCCCCTCGGAGGGGATTCGGTCCCCGGGGGACTCGAGTAGCGATTCAGCTGGTTCCGGAGAATTTTCTGAGGACTTTGCGCTGTTACTGCGCAAAGTCCTCAGATATAAGCGCAGCAAGCGCATACGGGGGGATGTCTCGCGTACTGCTATCCGCAAGTCCCCGCCTCAGAAAAAGAAGGCCAGGAAGGGTGCGGAGATCGCCCAGAGTTCGTCCCGAGGGAAGCGGCTTCCCCGGGGGCTGCCGCAGGAATCGGATTCCGAGGATTCCCCCGGGACGGATACGGAGGCCTCCGAAGAGCCCCTGATGGGGGCCGGGACGGCAGCACCGGATGCAACGGCACAGCCTAGTGCAGGGAAAGGTGCACAGGCCTTAGACGGGGATGACCCCAAGGTGGTGCGGCTATTCCGCAGAGAGGAACTGTCACCTCTCATCCCAGCCATTCTCCAGGAGCTGGGGATTGAGGCTCCCCCAGTGGTGGTCCGCCAGGAGGCGAACATGGATCCCGTTTTGCTCGGCCTCACAGGGCCGGCGGTCGCCTTCCCTTTTCATTTCTCATCCACGGATATCCTCTTCAAGGAATGGGATACTCCGGAGCTGGGTTTGAAAGTCAGCAAAGCCATGGATAAGCTCTACCCTTTACCGGAGGAGGCGTTGGAACTCCTCAGACTCCCGAAGGTGGATGCGGCGGTCTCCGCTGTCACGAAGAGGTCTACCATCCCGGTCACGGGAGCAACTGCCCTCCGGGATATTCAGGACCGAAAGTTGGAGGTTCAACTCAAAAAGATTTTTGAGGTTTCCGCCCTAGGAGTACGAGCTGCCATTTGCACGAACTTTGCTATGCGTGCTAGTCTGCGCTGGGCCCAAGTATTGCAGGCTAATGCGGATCTCTCTCCGGAGGAGGCTTCCCAAGCAGATAGGTTGGAAGCAGCTATTGCATATGGGGCTGATGCGCTCCATGATCTTTTACGCACTTCAGCTAGGTCCATGGTAGCAGCGGTGTCGGCACGCCGTCTTCTTTGGCTACGCAACTGGGCGGCGGATGGTTCGTCCAAGGCTCACCTCGGGGCGTTACCCTTTAAAGGGAAATTGCTGTTCGGAAAGGAGTTAGATGACTTAATGGTTTCTCTAGGTGAGAACCGAGCGTTTAAGCTGCCAGAGGATAGGGCCCGGGCGCGCTCTTCTTTTTCCAGCAGAGCTCGTTTCCGGGGATCCCGAAAGTCCAGGCCACAAAGATCCACCGGGTCCTCTTATAGACCGTCCTCTTCTCGGAACACTCACTGGCAGCAGTCCTTTCGAGGCAAACGTTTTGGCAGGCAAGGAGGAGCCCCGTCGGGTGCGGGGTCCAAGCCTTCGCAATGAAGTTCGGCCGGCCCATCCCTCCTTGCGTCCTCAGCACGTTGTCCCAAACGTGGGGGCGCGTCTATCCTTGTTCCTCGAGGAATGGGCCAGCATTACGTCGGATCAGTGGGTCCTCAATGTGATAAGACACGGTTACGAGTTAGATTTTGCTCGCATCCCAGTGGACAAATTCCTGGTCTCGCCCTGCAAAGATCCCAAGAAGAAAGCAGCGGTGCTAGATACCATTCGAAGACTAGAAAGCTTGGGGGCCATCTCTCCGGTTCCGGCCGATCAGTATGGCAAGGGCCGTTATTCCATTTACTTCATAGTTCCCAAGAAAGGCGGCACTTTCCGACCCATTCTGGATCTCAAAGGAGTCAACAGATGCCTTCGGGTCCCTCACTTCAAGATGGAGACCATTCGTTCGGTGATTGCGTCAGTGCGGCCAGGAGAATTCCTTGCGTCACTAGATCTCACAGAAGCATACCTTCATGTGGGCATCCAACCAGCGTTCCAGCGGTTCCTACGGTTTTGCATTCTGGGAAGACACTTCCAGTTCCGGGCTCTTCCGTTCGGCCTGGCGACAGCGCCTCGGACATTCACGAAAGTGATGGTGGTGGTGGCGGCGCACTTACGTCGGGAAGGCCTCCTGGTTCACCCTTACCTCGACGATTGGCTGATTCGGGCGAAGTCAGAGAGCTTGTGTCGGCAGGCGGTAGCCAAGGTGCTTCAATTCTTGCAGTCCCTGGGCTGGGTGGTCAACTACAACAAGAGTCATCTGGAACCCACTCAGTCCTTGGAGTATCTAGGAGCCGTCTTCGACACAAAACGGGGCAGAGTGATTCTCTCTCAGGAACGGATATGCAAATTACAGTCTCAGGTGCGACGGCTTTTGTCTCAGCACCGTCCGCGAGTCTGCGATTACCTGACGGTTCTCGGATCTATGGCCTCCACGCTGGCGTTAGTCCCTTGGGCATTCGCTCACCTACGGCCGCTGCAGTTTTCATTGCTTTCCCGCTGGAAACCGATTTCAGAGGAATTTTATCTTCCACTGCATCTCGACAGTCAGGCGCGCTCCAGCCTGAGCTGGTGGCTGGACTCCAAACATCTCTCCTGTGGAGTATCTCTTCTCCTTCCCAACTGGACAGTGGTGACCACAGATGCCAGTCTTTCCGGTTGGGGTGCAGTCTGCCAAGGGAAATCGGTTCAAGGTCTGTGGTCAGAAGATCAGACCCGGTGGTCTATCAACCGCCTAGAGTCCAGGGCGGTCCGTCTGGCATTGCAAGCTTTTCTACCCCTCGTACGAGGAAAGGCGATCCGAGTATTGTCGGACAACGCTACCACCGTGGCTTACATCAATCGCCAGGGCGGGACGAAAAGCCCTCAAGTAGCGGAGGAAGCGCGTTCCTTGATGGCCTGGGCAGAGCGGCATCTCAGCGATCTCGCTGCGTCTCACATAGCAGGAGTCGACAATGTCCAGGCGGACTTCCTCAGCCGGCACCACCTGGATCCGGGAGAGTGGGAGCTGGCGGAAGAAGCATTTCTTCTCATTTGCAGGACTTGGGGAACGCCCCACATGGACCTGATGGCCACGTGGCACAACTCAAAAGCTCCGAGATTTTTCAGTCGTCGACGAGAAAGAGGAGCAGAAGGGGTCGACGCGTTAGCTCTTCCCTGGCCAGCGGAGGTGCTACTGTATGTGTTCCCACCGTGGCCCATGATCGGCAAAATCCTGCGGCGCATAGAATTGCACCCGTCCAACGTGATCATGGTGGCGCCGGAATGGCCGCGCCGTCCGTGGTTTGCGGATCTGATCCAATTGTCGGTGGCGCCGCCCCTTCGTCTACAGGGGTTTCCGGGGCTCCTTCGTCAGGGCCCCGTCTGTTTAGAGGATGCGGATCACTTCTGTCTCGCGGCATGGCTTTTGAGAGGAATCGTTTGAAGCGCAAAGGTTACTCAGATGCGGTAGTTGCCACATTGCTGAGATCCAGGAAGCAGTCTACATCTCTGGCCTATGTTAGAGTCTGGGTAGTTTTTGAAGAGTGGTGCGTAGAGCGGGGTCTGGATCCCACTTCCGCTACTATTCCTGATATTTTGGCTTTTCTCCAGGCTGGGCTGGCCAAAGGTTTAGCATGCAGTTCCCTACGGGTCCAAGTGTCGGCGCTTGGTTGTTTGCGTGGTAAAGTCAGGGGAGTCTCCCTGGCTCTCCACCCTGATATTTCCCGTTTTCTTAGGGGAGCGAAACACCTCCGTCCTCCTTTGCGGTTCCCTTGTCCATCTTGGAACCTCAACTGGGTGCTCTCGGCCTTATGCTCAGCTCCGTTTGAGCCTCTTAAGCGGTCTACGATCAAAGATCTCACGTTGAAGACTGTATTCCTGATAGCGATTGCGTCCGCTCGTCGAGTTTCCGAGTTGCAGGCTTTGTCCTGTAGGGAGCCCTTCTTGCGCATTTCCGATTCGGGGGTTTCCTTGCGGACCGTTCCATCTTTTCTGCCTAAGGTCGTATCGGCTTTTCATTTGAATCAATCAGTTGAACTTCCTTCTTTTGCGGTAGGGGAGTCTTCTGACCCGAAATCAAGGGACTTGAGAAAGCTAGATGTGCGGAGGTCTCTTCTTCGCTATCTAGAGGTCACAAATTCTTTTCGGTTGACGGATCATCTGTTTGTGTTGACATCGGGTCCAAAGAAAGGTTCTGCTGCGTCCCGCACGACGATCGCCCGTTGGCTCAAGGAGGCCATTGGTTCCGCGTACATTTTGCGCGGTAAATCACCGCCGGTGGGTCTTCGTGCTCATTCAACGAGGTCTCATGCTGTGTCTTGGGCGGAATTTTCTCAGGTATCGCCTCAAGAGATTTGTAGGGCGGCTACCTGGAAATCGTTGCATACATTCATTAAACATTACCGATTGGATGTTCAGGCTGCTGATGCTGGGGGATTTGGAGAGAGGGTACTCCGAGCGGGACTCTCTGCTTCCCACCCTCGGTAACTTAGCTCTGGTACATCCCAGGTGTCCTGGACTGATCCTGGTACGTACAGGGAAAGGAAAATTAGTTTCTTACCTGATAATTTTCGTTCCTGTAGTACCAAGGATCAGTCCAGGATCCCGCCCGCAGTATTGCGCTATAGTAACGGAGAGTCCGCTCATTGTTGTTTTTTAATACGCTGACCCCTTGTTTTGTTCGCTCTCCCGGTTGGGGAGTCTGTTTTCCTGTAGGGGTGTTGTAGTTGTTTTTTGGTTTTCTTAGTGAATTTCTATAGTTAGCTATGTTGGCTTTTGGATTTTCTACTTTGACATTACGTATGACTGAGGGGCTGTGACTGGCACAGGGGCTTATATATGGCTCCGCCCACAAGTTTTAATCTGTCTCCATCTACTGGTGCGGAGTCACAACCCAGGTGTCCTGGACTGATCCTTGGTACTACAGGAACGAAAATTATCAGGTAAGAAACTAATTTTCCTTTTTATAACATGCGTGCGCAGCCGCGCACATGTTATAAAATCCGGGGTTCCCTGTACGTACCTGGATCAGTCCAGACCGTTGGTTGAGCCTCCTGTCCAGCAGATGGAGACAGACCAAAACTGAAAGGGTATCCTATATCAGGACAGAGCCTACCCTGCAGCCCTTCAGTATTTGTTTGTCTCCAGCAGATGGATCAGCTCACCCTGCGGTCTCCTGATTTGGGTTAGTCAGCCTTTCCTTTTCTTCCTTTTGGGATCAAGCAAGTAGTAATTTCCTTCGGGATTGTTTTAGGATTTTTCCAATTACAAAAAAAAAAAATTTTTTTAAGACTAATTGATTTATTTCCTCTCTTTTTTGCAGGAGACGGTTCCGTCTCCTGGCTCTTGCTGGACTTAGGGGGGCTTTACCCCTTGTGCAGGGCATAGCCTAAGTCCGTGACTGCTTCCCTGGTGTGGAGACCGAGGCTGGTGGTCCAGTCACTCGTCTCCCCCCCCCCCCCGGCTGCCTAGTAAGCTCAGTGCTCCATTGCCTTTTTTTCCTCAGTTTTGCTTCATTCTTTAAAAAAAAAAAAAGAGGAATAAATAAAAGCAGATCTGTTCTAATTAGTCCTAGCCGGCAGCCAGACACAGAGGAGCGTGCAGGGTTCACTCCCCTGCCTCCGCTCCTGCCGGCAGAGCATTCAGTGGTTTATTTTTAGCTGTCAGCTGTTTTTCTTCTTCAGCTCGCACCTCCTCTTTGGTGGGGATGCTGCGGCCAAGCACCTGCCTAGCTTGTGGGGAGCCCTCGGGGCTCTGCTCTGCCTGCCTGCCGGGTGAGGAAGGCTCTTCCTCGGCAGGTCAAGCAAATTTACCTCGGGGACGAAATCCCCCACGCATGGCTAGGCCGTTCCCGGGTCGGCAAACCGCGGGAACGGCGGCCATCTTGGGGATTTCGGAGCTGCCAGGGGCTGGGGAGCAGAATTTCCAGGAGTTTTCCCCCCGATTTGAGCCCCGAGCTGCACCAGGATGAGGTCCCTGACCCTCCCTCTCCTCCCCCTGGGCCCCCCCCCCCCCGGCAAATCCAGGGCCCAATTTTCCTCGGATTTTGTTCTCCTCCTGCATAAATCTTATTTGGCCAGCTTGCAGGAGGAGGAGGAGGAGGACCCTTTCCCAGGCCCCCTCCCGCCGAAAATTCCACGTCCGGACCCGCTGCCCGTTCTCCCTGTCCCAGAGCCGCAAGGGGTATGTTAGGGTGCGGGTGATCCCGGGGGTGGCCCCTATTCCTGATCTCCTGGTGCCCCCAGTTCTTCCGGATCCCACTACGGATTTGGTGAGCACACTCCCGCCCCTGGAGGGGGATGATCCCAGGGTCTCTCCGTATGTTTCAAAGGGAGGAGTTGGAGCCCCTCATTTCCTTTGTCCTTCAGGAGCTGGGGCTGGAGGGGGCCCCCTGCGGACATGCTTACAGCCTCTTTACCCAAGGAAATGGACCCGGTCCTGGCGGGACTCAGGGCTCCGGCAAGCGCTTTTCCCTTTCACCCCATGCATAAGTTGCTGCTCCTATGGGAATGGGAGGCTCCCGAAGCGGGACTCCGGGTGGGGCAGGCTATGGACAAGCTGTATCCCCTCCCGGAGGAATGCTTGGACATGCTGAAGATTCTCACCGTTGATTCTTCCGTTTCGGCGGTCACCAAGCACACCACTATCCCCATGGTGGGATCGACAGCTCTGAAGGACGGACAGGATCGTAAGCTCGAAGCCCATCTGAAGCGTATTTTTGAGGTCCTAGCCCTGGGCGACTATCTGCAGCAGTCTCATGCAGTGGGCAGGTCTCAGGTGGTTTCAACAATTACTTGGCCCCCAGGATCTCCCGTCTGTAGAGGCGGAGCAGGCTGAACGTTTGGAGGGCGTCATAGCATATGGGACTGATGCGCTCCACGACCTCCTCCGCGTCCAGGCGAAGGCGGTGGTATCGGCGGTCTCCACTAGAAGGCTCCTCTGGCTGCGCAATTGGTCCGCCGATCTGTCCTCCAAGGCAAGGCTGGGCACGTTGCCCATTAAAGGTAAGTTGCTTTTTGGAGAGGACCTTGAACAGCTTATTAATTCCTTGGGGGAAAACAAGGTTTATAAGCTACCGGAGGACCGTCCGAAACAATCTCGATCCTTTGCGCCCTCCCGTCCTCGCTTCCGGGGTCAGCGGAGATATACACCCCGCGGACGCGGTGGCTCCTCCAGAGGTTATTCTTCCCGGTCTCAATCTTGGTCTCAGCCCTTTCGTGAGCACCGGTCCTTCCGTGAGGGACCGTCTCAGCGTGCCATCCCAAAACCTGCCCCACAATGAAGTTTGGTTGACCCATTCCTCAGTTCCTCTTCTGGGAAGTCGTCTCTCCCAGTTCTTCAAGGAGTGGGTCAAGATCACGTCAGACCAGTGGGTCCTCGACATTGTCCGAGACGGTTATGCTTTAGACTTTGTTCGAGACCTTCCGGACCTCTTCGTATTCTCTCCATGCGGCCGTCTCAAGTGGGAGATGGTGGACCAAACCCTCACCAGGCTTTTGAGTCTGGGCACTATTGTCCCGGTTCCGGAGGAGGAACTCTGCGCCGGCCAGTATTCTATTTACTTCGTGGTACCCAAGAAGGACGGGGGCTTTCGACCGATCCTAGACCTAAAGAGGGTCAACAGGGCCCTCAAGATCCCGCATTTTTGCATGGAAACCTTGAGAGCGGTTATCGCGGCGGTTCATCTCGGAGAGTTTCTCGACCTGACAGAGGCCTATCTCCACATTCCGATTCACCGCGATTACCGTTTCGGGCACTACCCTTCGGTCTCGCTACCGCACAGTGTACCTTCACCAAGGTCATGGTGGTGGTGGTGGCGGCTGCCCTCTGCTGCGAAGGAGTCCTAGTCCATCCCTATCTGGATGATTGGCTTGTGAGGGCCAAGTCGGAGAGTCTTTGCAGGCAGGCGGTGGATCGGGTTCTAGCTCTCCTCGCATCTCTTGGTTGGATAGTGAATTTTCCCAAAAGCATCTTCGGCCTTCACAGGTGTTAGAGTTTCTGGGGGCCCACTTCGATACTCGGATCGGCAAGGTCTTTCTACCTCGCGCGCAGGCTGTCAAGGTGATCAATCAGGTATGGAATCTCTCACTGCCTCTCCCGACGGCCTGGGACTACCTACAGGTCTTGGGCTCGATGGCCTCCACCATCGACCTAGTCCCCTGGGCTTTTGCTCATATGCGACCGTTATAGAGAGCCTTGCTATCCCACTGGCAGCCTGTGTCGGAACAGTTTCAAGCAGTGCTTCCGCTTTCGGCCTCTACCGTCGCCGCCTTGCAGTGGTGGCTTTCACTTCCTCATCTTCTCCGGGGAATGCCGCTTCAGACTCCTCAGTGGATGATAATAACCACTGATGCCAGTCTCTCGGGCTGGGGCGCAGTCTGCCAGTCCCAGTCCACGCAGGGGATCTGGTCTCCGGTCCAGTCTCGTTGGCACATCAATAGGTTGGAGGCCTGGGCGGTGCGTCTGGCCCTACAGAATTTTTTGCCCCTGATCCGCGGCAAAGCGGTGAGGGTTCTATCAGACAACTCCACCACCGTGGCATATATCAACAGGCAAGGGAGGCACTCGCAGTCGTCTGGTGGCTCTGGAAGCCAGCCTTCTCTTCGACTGGGCAGAACGCCATCTGGATTGCCTGGTGGCCTCCCACATAGTGGGCAAGGAGAATGTACAAGCAGATTTCCTCAGTCGCCAGTCTCGATCCGGGAGAGTGGGAACTCTCCGAAGAAGCCATGGACCTGATCGTCAACAGGTGGGGTCCCCCTCACCTAGACCTCATGGCGACCTTGCCCAATGCCAAGGCCAACAGGTTCTTCAGCTGTTGGAGAGAGCACAGATCGGATGGAGTGGATGCTTTGGCTCTCCCCTGGCCTGCGGAAGTTCTTCTTTACGTGTTCCCTCCCTGGCCTCTGGTGGGAAAAGTTCTTCGAAGAATAGAACTCCACCGGGAGCCAGTGGTTCTGGTAGCACCCGAATGTTCTCACAGACCGTGGTTCGCGGATCTCGTCAATCTGGTGACGGACGGACCTCTCCGGCTCGGCCATCTTCCCTGTCTGCTTCGGCAGGGGCCCATATTTTTCGACCAGGCTGATCGCTTTTGTCTAGCGGCCTGGCTTTTGAATGGAGACGCCTAAGGCACAAGGGCTATAAGGAGGAGGTTATCTCCACTTTGCTACGAGCTCGGAAGCAATCGACTTCTCTTGCTTATGTGCGCGTCTGGAAAGTCTTTGAGACTGTCTGTGCGGAGTCGGGGGTCTCTGTGTGCTCCGCTCCGGTTTCATTGGTTCTTTCATTTCTACAGAAGGGCCTCTCCAAGGGTCTCTCCTTCAGTTCCCTATGCGTACAAGTTTCTGCTCTCGGCTCTCTCCTCGGACGGGTGGAAGGTCATCCCTTAGCGGGCCATCCGGACGTGGTTCGGTTCTTGAAGGGAGCAAAACACCTGCGACCACAGACTCGCTCTTTCTTGTCCATCGTGGAGCCTTAATCTCGTCCTTCGGGCTCTCTGTGTGGCGCCATTCAAACCTCTCCGTCGGGCTACAATAAAGGACCTCACACTCAAGACAGTCTTTCTCGTCTCTATCTCTTCGACTCGGCAGGTTTCAGAGATCCAAGCTTTGTTCTGCCGGGAACCTTTTTTGTGTTTTTCCGATTCAGGAGTCTCGCTCAAGACAGTACCTTCCTTTCTGCCCAAGGTTATTTCCGCCTTTCATGTCAATCAGTCGGTGGAGCTTCCAGCTTTTTCCCCAGAGGAGATTGCAGGAACAGCTGGGGGCGATCTTTGCAGACTCGACGTCAAACGCGTTCTCCTTCGCGATCTGCAGGTTACCAATGATTTTTGGGTCTCGGATCATCTTTTTGTCCTCTGGAGTGGTCCCAATCGGGGCAAGCAGGCTTCTAAGACTACTATTGCTCGGTGGTTGAAGGAGGCGATTTCTTCGGCCTATCTTTGTCAAGGTAGGGCGGTCCCTGAGGGCCTAAAGGCTCATTCGTTGCGTTCTCAGGCTACTTCCTGGGTGGAGAGCCTATCGGTATCTCCGCAAGAAATTTGCAGGGCCGCCACGTGAACATCCCTGCATACTTTTGCTCGTCACTACCGATTGGATGTGCAAGCACCGGTTCTTAGTTCCTTTGGTCGGCAAGTGCTTCGAGCGGGACTGTCTCTGTCCCACCCAGTTTAGGGAAGCTTTGGTACATCCCACGGTCTGGACTGATCCGGGTACGTACAGAGAAAGGAAAATTAGTCCTTACCTGTTAATTTTCGTTCTTGTAGTACCACGGATCAGTCCAGACGCCCTTCCCTGTTTTCTCTTTTCATACCATCCACTCGAAGCTGGTTCTTTGCAGATTCTCAGAAGTTCGGTACTCTATTTCCTTTTGCACACCGGATGAATACACTGGAAGCATTGGTTGCTGAGAACCAAGTATATGCAAGAGTGATTATTTCTTCAAAGTTCCTTACAATGTTATTGAATTGCTCAATTGAGTTTTTTGGTTACTTGCTTGATCCTATTCACGGTTTGTTGTTTTCTGCTTTGACAATGGTTATACTGAAGGGCTGCAGGGTAGGCTCTGTCCTGATATAGGATGCCCTTTCAGTTTTGGTCGTTCTCCATTGCTGGACAGGAGGCTCAACCCATGGTCTGGACTGATCTGTGGTACTACGGGAACGAAAATTAACAGGTAAGGACTAATTTTCCTTTGGCGCGCGTAAGGGGGTGCACACTTGTGCACCTTGCGCGCCGAGCCCTAGGGGAGCCCCGATGGCTTTCCCTGCTCCCTCCACCCCCCCAACTTGCCCTCCCTTCCCCTACCTAAACCCCCCCCCTCATACCTTTGTTTTGCAAGTTGCGCCTGCCTCTAGGCAGGCGTAGGTTGCGCGTGCCGGGCAAGTGCCAGCGCGAGATCCCCAGCCTAGAGGCCCTACGGAGGCCTCTGGCCACGCCTCCGCCCCTGTCTGTCTACACCCTAACCCTTTTTTCAAGCCCCGAGATATACGCGCGTCCCGGGGCTTGTGCACGTCGCCGGGCCTATGCAAAATAGGCTCGGCGCGTGTAACCCCCTACACGCGTAAATCCAGCTGGATTTTTGCAGTAGGTGATGATGAAGGTGCTTGAAGTAAGGGGGCAGTAGAAATGGAAACAGGGCTATTTTTTCATCCATGCAGACCAGTTCAGACAAATGGGTTATGCTCACCGATCAACAGATTGAGACAGAGATCAACAGGTTCACTGATGTCATCCTATATAGGCATCTGTGCTGATTTCAGCCTGTCGGTATTCTCTGTCTACAGCAGATGGTAGGTAAGCAACCCGTGCTGTGGTCTGAGGCCTAGATAGACAGACAGGAATTATTAACTGACTGCTCCTGAGGTGAAAGTATAGTAATCCCTCCTTCAGTTGAGCTTGGTCCTGGATCTGGCAGATCCAAATTTGGACAGATTCTGAGGTGAAAAGTTTTCTCCCTCCTTCAGTTGAGCAATGCCAGAACCAGGGGGCTTCCAACTGGCACCTTTCTCCCAGGACAAGCAGGATGGTAGTCCTCAAATATGGGTGACATCATCAGATGGAGCCCTGTCACGGAACACTTTGACCAGCACACTGAACATGTCCAGCATGCCACTAACCCTGCAGCCACCAAGGGTCCCCCTTCAGTCTCTTTTTTTTCTGCGCAGCAGTTGCCTCGTGGTTTAGGAGCTCTGTGAAAAATTTCTCACAATGTTCCTCACGGAACTATTTGAAGTTTATCTTCTTAAAACATCCCTCATCGGGGTCCCCCATCGTGCTCCGTTCCTTCCGTCGCTTGGTAAGTGTTTTTTCCGGTACTTGCAGTCGGTTCCCGGCGGCTTACTGCTTCGGTGCCTGATGGTCACCAACCACGAGCCAGCAAAATTTTAACATGGCGACCAGATTTAGGAAGTGCCCAGAGTGTCCGAGGACCATGTCTATAACGGGACCCACATGAATTCTGTGTTTTGTGCTTAGGCTCCTTGCACAACGTTCGTTGAAGCCCTAGTTGTGCACGACCCCCAAAGGCCGTTGCGCTTGTCTTGAAAAAATGGAGCAGTTGTTTCTTCAAAACATACTGCTCCATCGAAGCCAGTTCAAGCGCCATAGACCATAGAGGGTCCGTCGACCTTGGAGACGATTCGCCAGGAGCACCGTGGATAGGATGACTGTCCGTCACAGACTCCATTGAGGACATCGGCGTCATCATCCTCTGTGCCGGGGAAAGGCCGGACTGAGCACCGAGGGAAACAGACACCGGCATCGAAGGGCATCCCCGACTGGTGCCGGCACCGATACCACAGCAGCATCGACTTCCATCGAGCCGCCTGCGAAGAGGGCCCGGGGAGAGGAGCTCCCATACTTCTCTTGACCCGGGACCCCTAGGCGTTCCCCACCGATCCCGGTGCCAGGCACCGAGCCTCCATGAGCCCCCATGGAGGCTCTGATGATGCCTAGCCTGCCTCCTACCCCAATCGCCGTGCCACCCATGCTGGCTTCCCAGGAGGAATTGGACTGCGTGGGCCAAGAGGCAGTGCTGAAAAGTCTTACGAGGCTTCCAGACACCATCGGCGCCGGCCCCCATACCAGCCCTGGAACCGGCTTCCTTGATGATGGCACGCTCCTCGAGCGGCTCAATACGCTCATCGGTGCCTTATAGACTCCTCTGCCACCGGACACACTGGCATCGAGACATCCATCGAGGCCTCCATAGGTCCCAATTCCAGTACCGGGTTCCTTGGAGGAGGAAGGATCGATTCCTGGCCACGTCCCTCCACGGGAACCGTTCATGCCGGAGCCCATACTAGGGCCATTGGGGTACCGGTACCCAAGCGCACCTCATCTGCCCTGATGCCCTCGATGCCAGTGCCGATTCAATCGATGCCTTCCCGCTCTCACGGCTTTGGCATGCTTCCTCCATCGGGAGTTCCACCGGGAGAAGGAGAAAGTCCCTATAATCCATGGGACGATGCATCCTCAGATGATTCATCATGGACATCCGAGGACTTGCTCTCAGAGCCTTCACTGCCAGAGGAAAGGCGAAGATCTCCAGAAGACCTCTCCTTTGCCAGTTTTGTCAAAGAGATGTCTGAGACTATACCTTTTACACTGGTCACGGAGGAAGATGCTCACCATAAAAGGTTGTGGAGGTCTTACAATTTGTAGATGCTCCAAAAGAAATGGCAATACCGATACCTGAAGTTCTTTTGGTACCCCCTGTGGTACCCACCAGTCAATAAAAAGACAGATGCTACCTCCCTGGTTCAACAAGCCCCAGGTTTTCAGAAAAGCCAACTGCCCTACCACTCTGTAGTTGTGGAATCAGCTCAGAAAAAGGCTAAATGATCACGTCCACATTCCTCTGCTCCTCCCAGTAAGGAACAGAAAGCATTGGATGTGTTGGGACGAAGAATTTTCCAAGGGTCCATGTTGAAATCGCGAATTGCAGCATATCAACTATACATGACCCAATATAATAGAAATCTCTGGAAACAAGTCCAGGAGATTGCAGAGACATTACCACAGCAACAACAAGAAGCCTTGTCCTCCATCCTACAAAAAGGAATGGAAGCAGGTAAACATGAAGTCAGAGCTGCCTACGATTCTTTTGAAACAGCATCCAGAGTCTCGACAGCAGGCATCAGTGCTAGACACTGGGCCTGGCTTAAGGCCTCAGACCTACACCAGGAAGTGCAGGACAAACTGGCAGATCTACCCTGTACCGGAGACAACCTGTTCGGGGATAAGATTCAGGATGCAGTGGCCCAGTTAAAGGACCATCATGAGACCCTGTGCCAGTTGTCAACTGTCTCCCCAGATGTTTCCTCCGGAGCCCGCAGGGCCACACTTAGGGAACCCAAGAAACAATTCTACAGGCTACGCAGATATTACACTCCTATGTCCCATGCATGACCGGCTTGGGCACCTCAGAGGGGTCATGTACGCCAAACTAGAACATCTAGACCACAGCCAGCTCCACAAGCTGGCTCCGCATCTGGATTTAGACTCTTTTCCAGAGAGCAGCAGCCATATTCCGGGGGGGGGGGGCCGCCTGTGCCACTTTGCAACAAATTGGCATCCAATCACCACGGACCAGTGGGTACTGTCCATCGTAACCCACGGTTACCGTCTAAATTTTTCAAAATACCCCCGGCCTTCCCATCCATTCCATCCTGGAGCTGGGACGACCAAACAGGGAAAATCGAGTCAGATCTCTCAACCCTTCTGTCGGTCAAAGCCGTGGAACCGGTTCCACTGAATCAGCAGCGAAAAGGGTTCTTCTCCAGATTTTTCTTAATTCCAAAAAAGATCGGCGGCCTCCGGCCTATTCTGAACCTCCGTGCCTTGAGTACATTTCTTCGCAAGGAACAGTTCAGGATGGTATCCCTGGGCACCATGCTTCCTCTACTTCAACAAGGGGATTGGCTCTGCCCTCTGGACCTTCAAGACGCATACGCCCATATTGCGATATCCCCGCCTCATCGCAAATATCTGTGATTTGTGGTGGGCTGCAATCACTTTCAATACAAAGTACTACCATTCGGCCTAGCCTCAGTGCCTCGAGTCTTTACAAAATGCCTGGCAGTGGTGGCTGCGCAGTTACACAGCAGAGGCATACACATTTTTCCATACCTAGATGACTGGCTCATAAAAAGCCAGTCAAAACAAGGAGCCCTCGACTCTCTCAGTCTCACCATAAGGCTTCTAAACTCATTGGGATTTCTAATAAATTACCCAAAATCCCAATTTACACCGTCTCATCTTCTCTCCTTTATAGGAGCAGACCTAGACACGACACTGTTCAGAGCATTCTTACCTAATGACCGTGCGATTACGCTGTCCAACCTTGCCAGCTTTATCCGCCGTCGAAAAAGAGCCTCAGTTGGCCAGCTACTCAGGTTGCTCGGCCACATGGCATCGACAGTCCATATCACCCCTATGGCACGCCTGGCCATGAGAGTCATCCAGTGGACTCTGAAATTCCAGTGGCGACAAGCTACTCAGCTGCTGTCATCCCTGGTACACATAACCAGCCAACTTCGTCTGTCTCTTGCCTGGTGGACACACAAAGCCAACTTACAAGTGGGTCTTCCTTTCCAGCAACCAGCTCCTCAGGTGACCTTAACTACGGACGCCTCCAACCTAGGTTGGGGAGCCCATGTCCAAGGCCTTCAAACTCAAGGGACTTAGACAACAGCCAAAGCGGCCCATCAAATCAACTTTCTGGAGCTTCGAGCGATGCAGTACGCCCTTTATGCATTTCAGGATTGCCTCTCCAACAAAATTGTCCTGATTCAAACAGACAACCAAGTTGCAATGTGGTACCTGAACAAACAGGGGGGCACGGACTCTTATCTGCTTTGCCAGGAGGAGGCACAGATTTGGGCTTGGGCCATGTCGCATTCCATTCTTCTGCGAGCCACTTATCTAGCGGGCACACAGAATGCACTGGCGGACCGCCTCAGCTGACGTTTCCAGCCCCATGAATGGTCTCTGGATCCCTTGGTTGCAAGCAGAATCTTCCACTCACTGGTGGGGTCATCCGACCATCGACCTCTTTGCTTCCAGTCAGAAACACAAAGTGGAAAGCTTCTGCTCACTGCACAGGGACTGGCATTCACCAGCCAGAGATGCCTTTGCCCGTCCCTGGAACAAAGTCCTGCTTTATGCGTATCCTCCAATTCCGCTAATAAGCAAGACTTGTGAAGCTAAAACAGGACCGGGGCTTAATGATTCTCATAGCCCCGTATTGGCCGTGCCAAATTTGGTTTCCCATACCTTTCTGTCCAGGCCCCCATTCGCCTGGGCACGTCGCCCAACCTCATAACAGAATCACGGCAAGTTACGCCACCCGAACCTCCAGGCCCTCTCTCTGACGGCCTGGATCTTGAAAGGCCGATACTACAAACACTCAACTTTCAAGTGACATATCTCAAGTCCTAGGAGCTTCATGGAAGTCTTCCACGTGAAAATCCTACCGCTCTAAATGGAAGAGATTTACCTTGTGGTGCACACAGAAGGGCTTGGATCCCTTTTCTTGCCCCACATCGAGTCTGTTAGACTATCTCTGGCACCTCTCGGAATCTGGTCTCCAGACATAATCTATCCGGGTGCACCTTAGTGCCATCTCTGCTTACCATCAAGGAATAGGTAATGCCCGATAATGGCTCAGCTCCCCGTTGAGTCGCTTCATGAGAGGTTTAGTACAGCTTAAGCCTCCTCTATGGCCACCGGTCGTGGCATGGGACCTCAATGTGTACTTGCACGCTCATGCCTTTTGAGCCCTTGCACTCCTACAAACTCAGATACCTTACATGGAAAGTTCTTTTCCTATTAGCCATCACGCCTGCTCGCAGAGTGAGTGAGTTACAGGCCCTTGTGACCTACTCACCCTACACAAGGTTCCTCCATGACCGGGTGGTTCTCCGCACTCACTCTAAATTCCTTCCTAAGGTGGTAACTGATTTCCATTTAAATCAGTCCATAATCTTGCCCACTTTCTTTCCAAGGCCTCACACTCACCCAGGTGAGCGAGCTCTGCACACCTTGGACTGTAAGCGTGTTCTTGCGTTTTACTTAGACCGCACTACAGCCCACAGGAAGTCCACCCAACTCTTTGTATCTTTTGATAAGAACAAACTTGGGAACGGGGTGGGCAAGCAAACACTGTCAAACTGGTTGGCAGACTGCATCGCATTCTGTTACCAGCAAGCAGGCCTTGCACTGCAGGGACGCGTGAAGACACACTCAGAGCAATGGCAACGTCAGTAGCACACTACCGTTCAGTACCGATTGCTGACATCTGCAGAGCTGCGACATGGAGCTCTCTCCACACCTTTGCAGCTCACTACTGCCTGGACAAGGCTGGGCGACGAGATTCTGTCTTTGGCCAGTCTGTCCTAAGAAATTTGTTTTCAGTGTAGGAACCCAACTCGTCCTACCTCGACCTGCTATGAATTCAGGCTGCCTCATTCTTGCCAACAGTACCCCAGTTGTTGTGCCTGTTGTACATGTTCGGTGCTGCTTGGCCTCATATGTATGACTCAGCCTGTAGCTTGTTATTCACCCATATGTGACGACTACCATCCTGCTTGTCCTGGGAGAAAGCAGAGGTGTTCTCCCAGGACAGCAGGATGTTAGTCCTCACGAAACCCGCCCGCCACCCCGCGGAGTTGGATTCGCTTATGTTTTATTATTTTATTTTTCGCTTGTACTTTTGCTACAGACGAGACTGAAGGGGGACCCCTGGTGGCTGCAGGGTTAGTGGCATGCTGGGCATGCTCAGTGTACCAGTCAAAGTTCTAGAAACTTTGACAAAAGTGTTCCGTGACAGGGCTCAATCTTGATGATGTCTCTCATATGTGAAGACTAACATCCTGCTGTCCTGGGAGAACACCTGTTACAGGTAAGCAACTCTGCTTTCTCCCCAGGCCCCTCCCTTCTCTCTACTCTTTCGCTCTCTTATTCTGCCTTGACTCATTTCTCTTTAGAAAAAAAGAGTATAGAAAGAGAAATGTTTCTCTACTTGTGCAGTAAAGAAAAAAGAAATGGCAAGGCAGCTGGGAACTCTGTTTTGCTAAGATAGAGCCTGTTTTTCCTGCAGGACTGTTCACCAGTGTTTTTGGAGGATGTGTGTTGTTAAAATTTTTATTCTCTGCTGTTTGTTTTTGAAACACTGACATAGCCACCTAGGCAGAGCATGGGAAGAAACCTGTGAACTGTTCTAGCTGTAGCACAAAGAAACTAGACATGGGTACTTTGGAAAAGCTATGCTGCGGATGTCAGGAATAACAAGACTAAATAATGAAAGTAATGCTGCTACTTCGGTGGAGGAAAGGGGAAGCCTGTTTCTGTGGTCTTGTCTGATGCATTAATTTCACTTGGTGAGGTTTCTGCTGCGGGAGTTGCATCAATCATCTTAGCGCTGCAAGGGAGTGATGGACAAAGAACCTCCCTCTCTGTCTCCCGTTGATCAAATGTATACCAGTCCAACTCTTAGTGGATTTTCAGGTTCATCTCCTGTAATAGACATCTCCTCTGTGGCTTGGGCCTCTCTTTCCAAGGAATTTTTAGAGATGCTTACAGCAAGCTTTTTCAGTGGAAAAGAGTTCAGTCTGTAAATTCACCCCAGGACATTTTTCTTCTTCGGATGCAGTAAAAGAAAGAAAGAAGTCCAAAAAGGAGGACAGAATAGAAGATCATCTGATTTATTCTGGATCTGAAGATTCCTTGGATAATGTTAGACATCCAAGGGATAGCGTTAGTGAACAGGATTAGATGAAGGAGAACTGCCTTCTGAAGGGGGAGGATGATTCAGCAATGGTGCGACTTTTCCATAAGGAATAACTTTTCTGCCTTGATTACGCAGTCCTTATGTGCTTTAAATATTACAGATGACAAAAAAGATAAGTTGGCCTCTTCTACATAGGATCCTATCATAGTTAGTATTAGGAAACCTTCTAAGGCTTTTCCTCTACACCAGGCAGTGTATTGATTTGGAATGGATTTCTCCAGAGGCAAATTTTAAAGGAGAGGAGGACCTTGGCCAAGTTATATCCCTTGGTAGTCCAACAGAAGGAGATATTCACATTTCCAAAGGTGAATACCCTCATGTGTTCTTAACTAAACATACCACTAATCCTATCAAAGGTGATGCGGCCTTAAAAGATGCCCAGGACAAGAAAATAGTCAGTGTTAAAACAAGCCTTCGAGAATGCAAGCATGGCACTCCAGATCGCAGCATGTAGTTGCATTGTTGCAAGATCAGGTGTGTGCTTATCTCAGCATGTTTAAGAGGAACTCCATGGAATCCAATGGTAATATTGCTAACTCGGCTGTCTGTTTAGAGCTGGGGGCTGCCTACTTGGTGGATATTTGGTCAGACAATAGAGGTGGTGAAGAAAGTTCCTCTGGAAGAGCAGGTACACAATGGCTCATGCAGAATCCAATTTCTGACACTAGGATAGGTAACTGTCTATCAAAGTATTTTCAGAAATGAGTCCATATTTAGACCAGTGGGTCTTAGATATAGTTCAGAATTAATTATAGCTCTGGAAGTTTTGCAACTGTTTCAAATGCTTTTATTGTCTCTCCTTGTCATTCCTTCAAAAAAAGAGAAGCTGTAAAGGTGATTATCCCAGGACAAGCAGGATGGTAGTCCTCACATATGGGTGACATCACTGGATGGAGCCCCATCACGGAAAACTTTCAAAGTTTCTAGAAACTTTTGACTGGCACACTGAGTCCACTGAACATGCCCAGCATGCCATGATCCCTGCAACCACAGGGGTCTCCCTTCAATCTCTTATTTTCCGCGTTGCTGTTAGCCTCGCGTTTCAGGAGCTCTGTGAGTTTTCTCTCAAATTTTTCCTCACGGAAAAATTAATAATTTCGTCAAAAAATACCCTACACCGGGTCTCCCTTCGACAACCCGTTTGGTGAGTACCTTTTTTGGTCATTTTTCTATCGGTCCCTGTTCCCTCACTTCGGTATCTGCAGGCCAGCAACTGTTACCCGGCCTTATTTTTTTACCATGGCCACAGGATTTAAGAAATGTCCAAGTTGCCCCCGAATGATGTCTATAACAGACCCGCATGACATCTGTGTACTTTGCCTGGGATCAGGCCACGATGTCCACACATGTTCCACCTGCACTCAGATGACTCCGAAGGGCAGGCGTGCCCGTCTGGACAAAATGGAGGAACTTTTTAAGAAAATCACTCCATCGATGTCTTCGCAGTCGTCACCGAAGAAAATTCCTTCCTCCACTGAAAAACAATGAGGGAAAAAAAAGTCCGATGACCGTCCGTCACCGTCCCCATCGGGATCTTCGATAGCATCGTCCTCTATGTCTAGCAAAGAGCATCGAGAGAAGCGACAACATCATCATTGATCCGACTCCGTTCCATCAGGAGAATCGGTTCCAGCATCGGCATCGATGGCTGGCGAAACGAGTCCGGGTACAAGAGCCATCATGCCCCTCTGTACCTGAGACACCGAGGCACTCTCCACCGGGATCGGTGTTGGAGACTGTGCCACCACATCCAAATGTGGAAGGGCCACTAGCGCACCAGTCTTACCTTCTACTGTGACAGTGGACCCAATCCCAGTCTCCAGGGAAGAAGTGACTTCCATGATTCAAAAGGCAGTCATTGAGGTTTTTCAAAATTTGCAACCGACGCTAATCCTGTAGTCTGCACAGACACCGGAGCCATTAGTACTGGCACCTCTGCTCAGCAGACTTGATGCCTTAATTGGTGCTTTCCCACAGCCTGCACCAAAACCGTCAATGGATCCTCTGATGACTCCATCCATACCATCGATGCCAAAGGAACCTCCGATGACTCCAGCTATACCCATTCCGGGCTCATTGGAAGAAGATGAAGGGGACTCTGATCCCTTACCAGGTCCATCGGGTTTATTCGATGCCACTTCCTGGTCCATCGATGCCCTCTCAGCCTGGTCCATCGGGCAATGCTGACCATTGATTCCCATCGGTGTCATCGATGCCATTCGATTCTCCGTCGATGCCTTTTTTTTACCTCCATTGATGCCAAAGCATATTCCAGGGAAACCATCAAAATCTGCGTCAATCCCAAAGCATCTTCTTCCACAGGACACTTTGGATCCACCGGGGTCCCATTTCCAACCCCACTACAGTCCTTGGGAAGACGTTGATACAGACATGTATCTGAACCTTCTCCACCAGAAGAAAGAAGGAAGTCCCCACCAGAGGACCTTTCTTTTTCAAATTTCATTAAGGAGATGGCAGATACCATTCCTTTTGAGCTGGTTACCGAAGAGGACACCAGACATAAAACACTGGAGGTCCTCGAGTTTGTAGATGCACCCAAGGAAGTCATGGCTATACCAATCCATGAAGTGCTCCCAGATCTCCAGCACCGCTTATTGGAGCATCCCTGTTCCGTACTACCTGTTAACAGAAGAGTGGACGCAAAATACCTGGTCCAACACATGCCAGGCTTTCAGAAACACAACTGCCACACCAGTCAGTTGTGGTGGAATCAGCACAGAAAAAAGTAAGGAAGCAAAAGCCTCACTCATCTACTTCTCCAGGAAAAGAGCAAACATTTCTGGATGGGTTAGGAAGAAAAGTCTTCCAAGGGTCCATGCTCATGTCCCATATTGCGGCATATCAATTATATATGACGCAATCTATATAAATAAAAATGTAAAGGTTTGTTTGTTCAAAATCTTAAATCTCCGAAAGTTCTTCACCGATTGCTTTGAAATTTTGACACAACGTTGCTTTCGAATACGCGCGTTTTTATATACCTATATTATATAGATGTCATACCTGTGACAGGTAAAAACATGCTTTTTGGGAAAAACAGCTCCATCTGTTAGACATAACAGCAACACACGCTATCTACAATATAAATGGGCTCTGACCGACGGACCGCAAATGCGCAGTAGAGAGCAGCTCTACCGCGCATGTGCGGACCATAGAGCTCTGCGCTACATGCTGGTTATCACAGAGGGGAGGAGGAAAGTGCAGATGAGTCGCTGCTCCGAGAAATGGCTCAGCCCGTTCCTCCGCCGCTGGGGAAGGGGGGAGGGAGTAGGGACTGCCGGACAGTTACACACAGGAGGAGGAAAGGGTAGAAGAGTTGCCGAGCCAGTCCGTCCACAGCCGGGGAAGGGGGGGGAGAGGGAGTTGGGATGGCCGGAGCAGAGCAAATGCGCATTGTGAAATTAAACCAGGCTGAGCCACGGCAATGCGTGGCCGGGTACAGCTAGTATCAAATAAATTTGTGGAAACAAGTACAAGACATAGCTGATAATCTTCCTCAACAACAGCAAGTAACACTCAACACCCTTATTCAAAAAGGTCTAGAGTCAGGCAAGCACGAAGTACGAGTAGCATATGACTCTTTTGAGACATCTGCCCATATGTCAGCTGCTGGAATCATTGCACGAAGATGAGCTTGGCTAAAGGCTTCAGATTTAAGATCAGAAGTACAGGAAAGACTAGCAGATCTCCCATGCACTGGAGACAATCTCTTCGGAGAGAAGATTCAAGACACTGTCTCACAATTGAAAGAACACCATGAGACACTCCGCCAGCTTTCCACGTTGCCATCAGACCAGCTATCCTCGGCACTAAAGTCCGCAAGAAGGGATACCAGAAAACCCTTCTATCAGCCTCGTAGGTACTATCCACCTGCATCTAGTACACGTCCTTTCAGACCACCTCAAAGCGGTGGAGTCAGCTGAAACAGACAAAAACTCAGCCACCCCTGCAAACAGGACCAGCATCCGGTTTTTAAAAATTTCCAGAGAGCAGAAACCTCTCCAACAATCCCAGACCCAAATTACCTGTAGGAGGTTGGTTCCATTACTTCATACACCATTGGAGCCTCATCACCACAGATCAATGAGTGTTAGCCAGCCTCAACTGGGGATACCCTCTCAAATTCACAACGATACCGCTGGATTCCGCACCCATTCCACTATGGGCAAATAACTTCATAACATCTCACCTTCGACTAGAACTCTCCACCCTGCTGATTACCAGGGCTGTCAAACCTGTTCCCCGGTCTCAACAAGGCAGAGGGTTCTACTCCCGCTATTTCCTAATTCCAAAGAAAACAGGTGATCTCCGCCCCATATTAGACCTCTGCAATCTCAACAAATTTTTTCAAAAAGAAAAATTCAGGATGATCTCCCTTGGAAGCATCCTTCCCTTACTAACCAAGGAGATTGGCTCTGTTCTCTGGATCTTCAAGAAGCCTACGCTCACATACCCATTTCCCCACAACATCGGAAATATCTCAGATTCATAGTGGGACACCAACATTTCCAATACCGAGTCCTACCATTCGGGCTCGCCTCAGCTGCACATTTATTTATTTATTTATTTATTTATTTATTTAGTGTTTTTTATTATACTGGCATTCATGACAGGTATCACATCATGCCGGTTTACATTTAACAGAGTGTGAAAAACACAGAGAAATAAAAAAAACTTTAACACGTGCATGGTTAGAATATTGCAGTTACAATAAAACAGGGAAGTGCACAACTGGAAGCAGAAGAGAAAGTAGCAGAAGGAGTTTAACCGAGAGCAAATTATTTACAATGTTGTAGCATTGTAAATAATATGTCACATCTAAGAAAAAACAGCATTCATGTTTTTCCCTACCTAGACGATTGGCTAATCAAGAGTCCATCCAGACAGGGAACTCTCACTGCCTTGGAAAGCACAATAAACCTGTTGCATTCCCTTGGATTCCTGATCAACTATCAAAAATCACATATGAACCTGTCTCAGCTCTTCACTTTCATCGGAGCAGACCTCGACACCACAGTCGCAAAAGCTTTTCTTCCAAGCGACCGTGCGGACAATCTAATGAATCTGGCAAATTCTCTGACCAGCTGCAAATTCGCCTCTGCCCATCAATTTCTTACACTACTGGGCCACATGGCATCTACAGTTCACGTGACCCCTATGGCGAAGTTAGCCATGAGAAGGACTCAATGGACTTTGAAATCTCAGTGGATCCAAGCTGTTCAGCCACTGTCGTCCCTGATACGGGTCACCCACCAGTTACGTCTCTCTCTCCGCTGGTGGGTAAACAGGCCTGCCTTACAGGCTGGTCTTCTATTCCAGCAACCGACTCCTCAAGTCATCTTGACCACGGATGCATCCAACTTGGGCTGGGGAGCTCACGTAAACAATCTTCAGACACAAGGTATGTGGACTACACTCGAAAAACAGTGTCAAATCAATTTTTTGGAACTTCGAGCAATAAGATATGCCCTTTATGCCTTCAAAGACTGCCTCTCACACAACACTGTGCTGATACAAACGGACTACACAGTAGCAATGAGGTACATAAACAAACAGGGAGGCACAGGCTCCTATCTGCTATGTCAAGAAGCAGTGCAGATTTGGGCCTGGGCCCTAGCACACTCCATGCATCTCAGGGCCACTTATCTAGCAGGCATACAAAATGTCCTAGCGGACAATCTCAGTCGATGTTTCCATCCCCACGAATGGTCTCTGGATCCCTGTGCAGCGAGCAAAATCTTTCAACGCTGGGGTCGCCCAACCATCGACCTCTTTGCGTCCAAAATGAACCACAAAGTGGAAAGGTTCTGCTCCCTCCACAGCCATTGACAAACGTTCCCCAGGGACGCCTTTGCTCGCCCCTGAAACAAAGGCCTCCTTTATGTATATCCTCCGATTCCGCTCATAGCCAAAATTCTAGTGAAGCTACAGCAGGACAGAGGGTCAATGATCCTCAAAGCCCCGTACTTGCCTCGACAAGTCTGGTTTCCCATACTCCTCGACCTCTCAATCAGAACAAATTTGCCTGGGCACAGCACCCACTCTAATAACTCAGAACCAGGGCATGTTACGCCATCCCAGCCTACAAACCTTTGCCCTAACAGCTTGGATGTTGAAAGCTTGATCCTACAGCCGCTCAGTCTTTCGACTCAAGTCTCTCAGGTTCTCGTAGCTTCACGAAAGCTTTCCACATGTAAATCTTATTGTTCCAAGTGGACTAGATTTACTAACTGGTGCACTCAAAAAGGTATTGACCCTTCCTCTTGCTCCACTCCATCTCTATTAGACTATCTATGGCACCTCTCAGACTCTGGTCTCCAGACTTTTTCTGTACATGTCCACCTGAGTGCCATTGCGGCATACCACAAAGGAATAGGGGATTCCCCAATAACAGCACAACCCCTAGTGAGTCGGTTTATGAGGGGCTTACTTCAGCTTAAGCCTCCCATTCGACCACCGGTTACAGAATGGGACCTAAATGTAGTACTTGCAAGGCTCATGCGATCTCCGTTTGAGCCTTTGCATTCCTGTGATGTCAGATTTCTTGCATGGAAAGTCCTTTTCCTAGTAGCTATTATATCTGTTAGGAGAGTGAGTTACAAGCCCTTGTCACATACTCACCCTACACAAGGTTCCTGCATGACAGAGTAGTCCTTCGCACTCACCCCAGATTCCTGCCTAAGGTGGTAACGGATTTTCACCTTAAACAATCCATAGTCTTGCCCACTTTTTTCCCAAGGCCCCACTCTCACCAGGACGAGAGAGATTTACACACCTTGGACTGTAAACGTGCACTTACATTTTACCTAGACCGCACTGCAGTCCATAGGAAATCCACCCAACTCTCCGTTTCTTTTGACAAAAACAAGCCAGGAGTTGCAGTGGGGAAACAAACTCTCTCCAACTGGCTAGCAGACTGTATCGAATTCTGCTATGAAAAAGCAGGCCTTCCTCTCCAGGGGCGAGTAAAGGCACACTCAGTAAAGGCTATGTCAACATCCATAGCACACTACCGTTCAGTATCTATTGCTGACATCTGCAAAGTTGTGACTTGGACTTCTCTGCATACATTTGCAGCTCATTACTGCTTGGATAAGGAAGGAAGACTCTGCCTTTGGACAATCTGTCTTCAAGAAACCTATTTCCAGTATGATACCCAACTCCTTCCACAACCGTCTGCTGTGATTCAGGCTTCTTCATCTTAGTCAATGACACCCCAGTTGTTGTGCCTGTTGCACTTGTTGGGTGCCATTGACCCCTTAAAGCATGAGTCAGCCTGTAGCTTGCTAATCACCCATATGTGAGGACTACCATCCTGCTTGTCCTGGAATAAGCAGAGTTGCTTACCTGTAACAGGTGTTATCCCAGGACAGCAGGATGTAGTCCTCACGAAGCCCACCTGCCACTCTGCGAAGTTGGGTCAGTTGCCGTTTTAATTTTTCGCTCGCATTTATTGCTACAAATGAGACTGAAGGGAGACCCTTGTGGCTGCAGGGATCATGGCATGCTGGGCATGCTTAGTGGACTCAGTGTGCTGGTTAAAAGTTTCTAGAAACTTTGACAGAAAGTTTTCCGTGATAGGGCTCCATCCAGTGATGTCACCCATATGTGAGGACTACATCCTGCTGTCCTGGGATAACACCTGTAACAGGTAAGCAACTCTGCTTTCTACAATGCTTTCTTGCTCTAGAAGCAGTGATTCTGGTTCCCAGGTCTCAATGGGGACAGGGTCGCTATTCAATATATGTTGTGGTACCCAAGAAGGAAGGTTCTTTTCTTCCCATTCTAGATTTAAAGGGGTCAATAATTTTTTTTAATATCTCTCATTTCAGAATGGAAACTTTAAGATCAGTCATAATGACGGTAAGGAGCAGAGAGATTTTGACTTCCTTAGATCTCAAAGAAGCTTAGCTTCATATTCCATAAGGAAAGATCACCAGAGGCACTTTTGTTTCATAGTTTTAGACCAGCATTTTCAGTTTCAAACCTTTCTATTTGGTCTTTCCACATCTCCATGGACCTTTTCAAAGGTGATGATAGTGGTTGCGGTAGCATTAAGAAAATAGGGAATTTTGGTTCACCCATATCTCTGCAATTGGCTGGTAAGTGCAAAGCTGGAGCAACAGAGCAAGCAAGCCACTGAACGGTTCACTTTCTGCAAGATTTAGGCTGGGTTGTGAAGTAACACCAAGAGCCTCATCCCATCTCAGAAATTATACTTGGGGGCACTTTTCAACAAGCACTTTTCAACCTCAAAGGATCAGAAATTATAGCTTCAGATTCGCTCACTAGTCTCAAATCAAAAAGCTGCCATCCGCACAGATAGTTAATGGAAAGAGAAAAACAAAGTGAAGCATAATTCCTTACATAAAATGCCTCCTTCCACAAGGATAGATGATTTCCTGCTCAGTGGTGAGAACCTGGCAGCGACCTGTGTCTTTTAAACAGACATTACCTGTAAGGAAGGTCCATTCTGAAAATAAGAAATTGCCAATACTGGGTCAGACAAGGATCCATCAAACCCAGCATCCTGTTTAATCTCCAGTTCTGCATAGAGTGGAACAGCTATGGATGCCTTCTGTGAACCTCTCAGAATTGATTCTCAGTTAGCAGAATTTTTCATATCTAAATTTAAACTTAGTGAAACAGATTATTGAGACCTCCTATTTCTCTACATTTTTTTTAAAGACTGAAAGACTTTATTTAGAAATCGTAAAGATCTGGGGGAGAAACACCCCCCCCCCCCCCCGAGCGGCAGGAATGCTGTCAATCACTTTGTTCCAGCACGAAGAGTTAAACAGCAGAGTCCTTGCGTTTAATCATATGCGGCTGTGTAGAGCCTGAAACTGCTTAAAAGCACTCAAGATGGCAGCATTCTAGACACAACCAGGAGAAACTGCCCTTAGCTGCTCTCTCTGGGAATGTCCCAGCACTAGAAGAGTTAATTCTATGCAACTGTGCAGAGCCTGTAACTGCTGAGAGCTCTCAAGATGGTAGCATTCCAGACACAACAAGAGAAACTGCCCTTAGAAGCTCTCTCTCTGGGAATGTCTCTGTGAGTTTAAAATATTCTTGTGCACTAGGTTCAGGCTAGGAGGATCCCAGATTGCAAGCTTGCTCTGTTTGACTTACTCTGTAGTTTGCAAACTGAACACTGTGTGCTGTCAGATACTGCTGTCTTTTATTGGTCACAGAGAGCACAGCACTCAGACATATGAACTGGCACATGGAAATCCTCAGAAAATATCTCCTAGCCTTAGAAACCAACAGTGTGTAGTTATTTTCAGGTTTCCGACTTCATGATGGCAGCATTGGATCTAGTTTTCTGGGCAAGAGTACATATGAGACCTTTAGAAGGCATTGTTGTCCTGATGGAATCCACAATTTCAGGATCACTCTCTGAGACTATCTTTGCCCATTCAAGCAAGGATCATTCTTCTTTGGTGGTTGAACTCCAAAAATCTAGAAAAAGGAGTCAAACTGGAGCCTCTGCTTTGGGTCATGGTAATAACAAACATCAGCCTCTCCGATTGGGGAGTGCACAATATGGACCAATTTGTACAGGGCTGTTGGTCAAAGGAAGAAGCAGGATGTTCCATAAATTGATTGGAGACCAGAGAGATTCAATTGGCAGTAGAACATTTTGTGGACCTCATAAGAGGACAAGTGGTGAAGATTTTGTCAGACAATACAACAGCAGTTGCTTATGTGAATCATTAAGGAGACACAAAGAGCCCTCAGGTTGCCAAGGAGGCAAGTCTGCTTCTTCAGTGGGCAGAAAGATGTCTGAGGAAACTATCAGCCTTATACATAGCTGGAGTGAGTAACATCCAGGTGGATTTTCTCAGTCAGAATGTTATCAATCTGGGAAAATGGTCCTTGTGACAAGAAGTCTTCAATCAGATAATTCTTAAATTGGAAATTCCACTTATAGATTTGATGGCTTCCTCTATGAAAGCAAATATTTTTCAGTCACCGAGAAGGACAAGAGATCATCAGGGCTGGATACACTAGTGCAGGATTGGCCAAGAAGTCCTTTCGATGTGTATTCCTCCCACAGCCAATGACAGGAAAAGTTCTATGAGGATTGTCTGGCATCAGGGTCTCATAATTCTAGTAGCTGCAGATTGGCCAAGATGTCTGTGGTGTGTGGACCTAATAAGGCTGCTGTATGGAACTCCATTACAACTTCCTCAAGACAGAAATCTTCTCTGATTAGATCCAATCTTTCATGAGAATCCATCTCACTTCTGTCTTATGGCCTGGCTCTTAAGAGCTTGCATTTAATTAAGCAAGGTTACTCTCAACAAGTGATGGACATGCTTTCAAAAGCTAGAAAAACATTTAGAGGTTCATATTCAGATACAATCTGGATAGCAAAATTAGCTGGGTAAACCTATCTGGCTAACTTTAGAGGCATATTCAATTTTGCAGCCACCCTATTAAATACAACGGGCTCTCTTAAAGTTAGCTGGCTCATTTTTAACTGGTTAATTTTAGAACAGCTCTTTGGCCCAACCAGACTTAGCTGGCTATGTTAACTGGCTAATTCTGAACATAGCTGGCTAATTCTGAACATAACTGGCTAACTCAACTCATAAGAACATAAGAAATTGCCATGCTGGGTCAGACCAAGGGTCCATCAAGCCCAGCATCCTGTTTCCAACAGAGTCCAAAACCAGGCCACAAGAACCTGGCAATTACCCAAACACTAAGAAGATCCCATGCTACTGATGCAATTAATAGCAGTGGCTATTCCCTAAGTAAACTTGATTAATAGCCGTTAATAGACTTCTTCTCCAAGAACTTATCTAAACCTTTTTTGAACCCATCTACACTAACTGCACCAACCACATCCTCTGGCAACAAATTCCAGAGCTCTACTGTGTGTTGAGTGAAAAAGAACTTTCTCCGATTAGTCTTAAATGTGCTACTTGCTAACTTCATGGAATGTCCCCTAGTCCTTCTATTATTCGAAAGTGTAAATAACCGAGTCACATCTACTCGTTCAAGACCTCTCATGATCTTAAAGACCTCTATCATATCCCCCCTAAGCCGTCTCTTCTCCAAGCTGAACAGCCCAACCTCTTCAGCCTTTCCTCATAGGGGAGCTGTTCCATCCCCTTTATCATTTTGGTTGCCCTTCTCTGTACCTTCTCCATCGCAACTATATCTTTTTTGAGATGCGGCGACCAGAATTGTACACAGTATTCAAAGCGCGGTCTCATCATGGAGCGATATAGAGGCATTATTATTTTCCGTTTTATTAACCATTCCCTTCCTAATAATTCCTAACATTCTGTTTGCTTTTTTGACTGCTGCAGCACACTGAGCCGACGATTTTAAAGTATTATCCACTATGATGCCTAGATCTTTTTCCTGGGTGGTAGCTCCTAATATGGAACCTAACATCATGTAACTACAGCAAGGATATTTTTCCCTATATGCAACACCTTGCACTTGTCCACATTAAATTTCATCTGCCATTTGGATGCCCAATCTTCCAGTCTTGCAAGATCCTCCTGTAATGTATCACAGTCCGCTTGTGATTTAACTATCTGAATAATTTTGTATCATCTGCAAATTTGATAATCTCACTCGTTGTTTTCCTTTCCAGATTATTTATATATATATTGAAAAGCACTGGTCCAAGTACAGATCCCTGAAGCACTCCACTGTTTACCCTTTTCCACTGAAAAAATTGACCATTTAATCCTACTCTCTATTTCCTGTCTTTTAACCAGTTTGTAATCCACGAAAGAACATCGCCTCCTATCCCATGACTTTCCAGTTATGCCCCTAACTTAACTAGCTAACTTATTAGCTGGCTAGAATTTAATCATATAAGTGCCCAAATATTAATTTAGCCAACAAACTTCTGAGTTAGCCAGCTAAATGCTTTTGAATATGGACCTCCCTCATCCTTAGCATATGTTTGAGTTTGAAAGGTTTTTGAGCAAAAGCAGATAGTTCACAGGTGTGTTGAGAGTTCCTACAATTTCTTCATGATGGCCTAATTAAAGGGCTAGCGCTCAACTCTTTGAAGGTTCAGATGGCAGCAATAGCATGTTACAGATGGCATGTAGAAAGCAAACTCTTATCAGCCCATCCTGATGTTTCTTGAGAGAGGTGATGAGAGACCCAGTTCCTTCTTGGGATTTGAACTTAGTATTATATATTTTTATTTTTAGCAAGTTCTACTTTTGAAACTCTTAGAAGAATTTCCTTCAGGTCTTTAACCTTGAAAGTGGTCTTTCTAGTAATTATTTGTTCTGCTAGATGAGTGTCAGTTACAGGCCTTGTCCTGGAGGGAGCCTTTCTTGGTGATTATTTGGGATATGTTCAAACTTCATATAGTTCTATTGTTCCTTCCATCTAAATCAAGTTGTCTCTTTGCCTTCCTTTAATGGGCTTGTTGAAGGCCAAGAATTTCTAACATTGCATTCGTTGGATGTTCGAAGAGCTTTGTTGAGATATTTGAAAATAAGAAATAATTTCAGAAAATCTGATTACTACTTTGTTTTCGCTGATCTGCGCAAAGGTAAAATGGCAATGAAAGCTACCATTCCACGATGGAATAAAGAAGTTATTACTGCAGCTTATGTAGATAGTGGGAAAACTTTGTCCAAATAATTCAAGGCACATTCCACCAGAGCTCAGGTGACTTTTTGGGCAGAATTGTGATTGGTATCTCTTCAGGAGATTTGTAAAGCAATGATGTTATCTTTACATTGTTTTTTAAAGCATTATCATTTGGATGCAAGGGCCAGGAGAGAGGCTTTGTTCACTGCAGAGGTTCCGAAGAAGCATCTGGCAGTATCCCTCCCTGATCAGGAGTAGCTTGGGTACATCCATTCATCTGGACTAGACTGCATGGATGAAAAGGAAGGAGAAATTTACCTTTACTTGATCATTTCCTTTCCTTGACTCTAGGCAGACCATTCCAGAGACCTTCCATTGCTTTTATCTTCCAAACTATAACTAACTTTCGGTTAGTGGAGTATTTTTATTCAAAGGAAGTTGCAAACAAGTGTTTCAAGGTGTAACAAGTAACCTATTTTTTCTATGTTCTAGTTATCTGTTTTAATTTTCTGCTATTGTTTCTAATTTTTGGGAAGCCCTTTGGTGTTATGGGCTTAATGGCTTGTAAAGATAGCTTGTTCCCTGTACGTACCAGGATCAGTCCAGGACACCTGGGTTGTGACTCCGCACCAGTAGATGGAGACAGATTAAAACTTGTGGGCGGAGCCATATATAAGCCCCTGTGCCAGTCACAGCCCCTCAGTCTTACTCTGTCTCCAGTAGATGGTGCAGGTCCAGTCACAGCCCTGCCTGACCTGATTCTGGTGTTGGTGTTAGTCAGGTTTGAATTTTTTGGGCTAGGCTTTTTTGTTAGGCATAGCTGTTTATATACCAAATTGGGGTTTTTTTCTTTTAATCCCTTAGTCTCGGGTGCCCTGCCTCCCAGGGGAGTTGAGAGGTCCTGAGGGGACTACCCTCCCCCGGTTGAGGCCGCTGCCAGGGTTGAGGACCCGGCTGAGCTAGTGGCAGCGTCAGGGGTGACACCAGGGAGCCTGGTTCACTCACCCCTGCAGGAATAAGGGCTTTTCAGTACCAGGGACAGCGTTTTTGTTTGTAAAAAAAAAAAAAAAAAAAGTTTTTACTTTTGTTTTTGCAGCTCTCTGTTACCTGGCGTCGCCGCTCCGTTTTTGTCGGTGGGGGGGCGTCATTGGCAGGGGGGAGGTCGCCGAATTGCGCTTTTTTGTGGTAATTTTTTTGCCGCGGCCCCGTTTTCTCCCGCGTTTTCGCCGGCATGCCGCGTGCTGCACAGTGCAGGGCCTGCGGCTCGGCGCGCGCGCGTCTTTCAAGGGACAGCCTTTGTTCAGCTTGCGTCCCGGGTGATGAGGGACCCTCGGCAGCGCCGCGGGGGGCTCGTTCCCGGGTCGCGCGTTCGCCGTCGCGCGGTGGTAGCTCCGCTGACAGGCCTCAGGATCTTTTCCCGGTTAGTGCGGGAGTGGCGGCCATCTTGGCCACCGGCCGGGAAATTTCGCGGGAAACGGTGGGGGCCTCTTCCTTTCCTCCTGCGCTTTCCCCACAGCGTGTCGCGGCGGGGGAGGTTCCCTCGGAGGGGCTTCGGTCCCGGGAGGCTTCCGAGAGTGATTCTTCGGATTCTGGTGATTTTTCTGAGGATTTTGCGCTGTTGCTGCGCAAAGTTCTCAAATACAAGCGCAGCAAGCGCATCCGGGGGAATGGCTCGCGTGCGGCCGACCACGGGTCCCCTCCACGGAAAAAGAAGTCCAGGAAGGGCGCGGAGATCGCCCACGGTGCGTCCCGGGGGAAGCGGCCTCCCAGGGGGGTGCCGCAGGAATCGGATCCCGAGGATTCCCCTGAGGATGATACGGAGTCCGCCGAGGAGCCCCTGACGGGGGCCGGGAAGGCAGCAGTGGATGGTACTGCACAGCCCATTGCAGAGAAAGCCACACAGGCTGCAGAAGGGGATGACCCCAAGGTGGTACGGCTATTCCGCAGAGAGGAACTGGCACCTCTCATCCCGGCCATTCTCCATGAATTGGGAATTGAAGCTCCTCCGGTGGTGGTCCGCCAGGAGGCGAATATGGATCCTGTTCTTCTCGGCCTCACAGGACCGGCGGTTGCCTTCCCTTTTCATTTCTCGTCCACGGATATCCTTTTCAAGGAATGGGATACTCCGGAGTTAGGTTTGAAAGTCAGCAAGGCCATGGATAAACTCTATCCTTTACCGGAGGAGGCGCTGGAGCTCCTCCGACTTCCAAAAGTGGATTCGGCGGTGTCCGCTGTCACGAAGAGGTCTACCATCCCTGTCACGGGAGCGACGGCCCTCCGGGATATTCAAGACCGAAAGTTGGAGGTACAGCTCAAAAAGATTTTTGAGGTTTCCGCCTTGGGAGTTCGAGCTGCCATTTGCACGAACTTCGCTATGCGAGCTAGTCTGCGCTGGGCCCAGGTACTGCAGGCGAATGCAGATCTCTCTCCGGAGGAGGCTTCCCAAGCAGATAGGTTGGAAGCAGCTATCGCATATGGGGCCGATGCGCTCCATGATCTTCTACGCACTTCAGCTAGATCCATGGTGGCAGCGGTGTCGGCACGCCGCCTCCTTTGGCTGCGCAACTGGGCGGCGGATGGTTTGTCCAAGGCTCACCTTGGGGCATTGCCCTTCAAAGGGAAATTGCTGTTTGGTAAGGAATTAGATGACTTGATGGTTTCCCTGGGTGAGAACCGAGCGTTTAGGCTGCCAGAGGATAGGACCCGGTCGCGCTCTTCGTTTTCTGGCAGAGCCCGTTTCCGGGGTCCCCGGAAGTCCAGGCCGCAAAGATCCACCGGACCTTCGTACAGGCCGGCCTCTTCTCGAAACACTCACTGGCAGCACTCCTTTCGGGGCAAACGCTTTGGCAGGCAAGGAGGAGCCCCGTCGGGTACGGGTTCCAAACCTTCGCAATGAAGTTCGGCCGGCCCATTCCTCGTCGCGCCCTCAGCACGCTGTCCCAAACGTGGGGGCGCGTCTATCCTTATTTCTCGAGGTATGGGCCAGCATGACGTCGGATCAGTGGGTCCTCGACGTGATAAGACACGGTTACGAGTTAGATTTTGCTCGCATCCCAGCGGACAAGTTCCTGGTCTCGCCTTGCAAGGATCCCAAGAAGAAGGCGGCAGTGCTAGACACCATCCGAAGACTAGAAAGCTTGGGGGCCATCTCTCCAGTTCCGGCCGATCAGTACGGCAAGGGCCGGTACTCCATTTACTTCATAGTTCCCAAGAAGGACGGCACTTTCCGACCCATACTGGATCTGAAAGGAGTCAACAGATGTCTTCGGGTCCCTCACTTCAAGATGGAAACCATTCGTTCGGTGATCGCGTCAGTGCGGCCAGGCGAATTCCTTGCGTCACTAGATCTCACAGAAGCATACCTTCATGTGGGCATCCAGCCAGCCTTCCAGCGGTTTCTGCGGTTTTGCATTCTGGGCAGACACTTCCAGTTCCGGGCTCTTCCGTTCGGCCTGGCGACAGCGCCTCGGACATTCACGAAAGTGATGGTGGTAGTGGCGGCGCACTTACGTCGGGAAGGCCTACTGGTTCACCCTTACCTCGACGACTGGCTGATTCGGGCGAAGTCAGAGAGCCTGTGTCGGCAAGCGGTATCCAGGGTGCTACAATTCTTGCAGTCCCTCGGCTGGGTGGTCAACTACAACAAGAGTCATCTGGAACCCACTCAGTCCTTGGAGTACCTTGGAGCCGTTTTCGACACAAAACGGGGCAGAGTGATTCTCTCTCAGGATCGGATATGCAAACTACAGTCTCAGGTACGACGACTTTTGTCTCAACACCGTCCGCGAGTCTGCGATTACCTGACAGTTCTCGGATCTATGGCCTCAACGCTGGCGTTAGTCCCTTGGGCGTTCGCTCACCTGCGGCCACTGCAGTCTTCATTGTTATCCCGCTGGAAACCGATCTCAGAGGAATATTATCTTCCACTGCCTCTCGAGAATCAGGTGCGCTCCAGCCTGGGCTGGTGGCTGGATTCCAAACATCTCTCCTGTGGAGTATCTCTTCTTCTTCCCAACTGGACAGTGGTGACCACGGATGCCAGTCTTTCCGGTTGGGGTGCAGTTTGCCAAGAGAAATCGGTTCAGGGTCTATGGTCAGAAGATCAGACCCGGTGGTCTATCAACCGCCTAGAGTTCAGGGCGGTCCGTCTGGCATTGCAAGCTTTTCTACCCCTTGTACGAGGAAAGGCAATCCGAGTATTGTCGGACAACGCGACCACCGTGGCTTACATCAATCGCCAGGGAGGGACGAAAAGTCCTCAAGTAGCGGAGGAAGCATGTTCCTTGATGGCCTGGGCAGAGCGGCATCTCAGCGATCTCGCTGCGTCTCACATAGCAGGAGCCGACAATGTCCAGGCGGACTTCCTCAGCCGACACCACCTGGATCCCGGAGAGTGGGAGCTAGCGGAAGAAGCGTTTCTTCTCATTTGCAGGACTTGGGGAACGCCCCACATGGATCTCATGGCCACGTGGAACAACGCAAAGGCTCCGAGATTTTTCAGTCGACGCCGAGAAAGAGGAGCAGAAGGGGTCGACGCGTTAGCACTTCCCTGGCCGGCGGAGGTGCTACTGTATGTGTTCCCACCATGGCCCATGATCGGCAAGATACTGAGGCGCATAGAATTGCACCCGTCCAACGTGATCATGGTGGCGCCGGAGTGGCCGCGCCGCCGTGGTTTGCGGACCTGGTCCAGTTGTCGGTGGCGGCACCCCTTCGTCTACAGGGGTTTCCGGGGCTCCTTCGTCAGGGTCCCGTCTGTTTGGAGGATGCGGATCACTACTGTCTCGCGGCATGGCTTTTGAGAGGTATCGGTTGAAGCAAAAAGGGTACTCGGTCGCGGTAGTTGCTACGTTGCTGAGATCCAGAAAACAATCCACGTCTCTGGCTTATGTTCGAGTCTGGGTAGTCTTTGAGGAGTGGTGCGTGGAGCGGGGTCTTAGTCCCACTTCCGCTGCTATTCCCGATATTTTGGCTTTTCTCCAGGCTGGGCTGGCCAAAGGCTTAGCGTGCAGTTCCCTACGGGTCCAAGTCGCGGCGCTTGGTTGTTTGCGTGGTAAGATTCGGGGAGTCTCCCTGGCTCTCCACCCGGATATCTCCCGTTTCCTTCGGGGGGCGAAACACCTCCGTCCTCCTTTGCGGCTCCCTTGTCCTTCTTGGAACCTCAACTGGGTGCTCTCGTCCTTATGCTCAGCTCCTTTTGAGCCTCTGAAGCATTCTACGATCAAAGATCTCACGTTAAAGACTGTATTCCTGGTAGCCATTGCTTCGGCTCGCCGGATTTCTGAGTTGCAAGCTCTATCCTGCAGAGAGCCCTTTTTGCGCTTTTCCGATTCAGGGGTTTCCTTGCGGACCGTTCCCTCTTTCTTGCCTAAGGTCGTATCGGCTTTTCATTTGAATCAATCGATTGAACTTCCCGCTTTCGCGGTTGGTGATTCTTCCAACCCGAAGTTGAGGGATTTGAGAAAACTAGATGTGCGAAGGTCTCTTCTTCGCTATCTAGAGGTCACAAATTCTTTTCGTTTAACAGATCATCTGTTTGTGTTGACGTCGGGTCCGAAGAAAGGTTCTGCGGCGTCCCGCACAACGATCGCCCGTTGGCTCAAGGAGGCCATTGGTTCCGCGTACATTCTGCGCGGTAAAACACCGCCAGTGGGTCTTCGAGCTCATTCGACAAGATCTCATGCGGCGTCCTGGGCGGAATCTTCTCAGGTTTCGCCTCAAGAGATTTGCAGAGCGGCTACCTGGAAATCGTTGCATACCTTCATTAAACATTACCGATTGGATGTTCAAGCTACTGATGCTGGGGGATTTGGAGAGAGGGTACTCCGAGCGGGACTCTCTGCTTCCCACCCTCGATAACTTAGCTCTGGTACATCCCAGGTGTCCTGGACTGATCCTGGTACGTACAGGGAAAGGAAAATTAGTTTCTTACCTGATAATTTTCGTTCCTGTAGTACCAAGGATCAGTCCAGGATCCCGCCCGCAGTGTGGCGCTATAGTAATGGAGAGTCCGCTCATTGTTGTTTTTTAATACGCTGACCCCTTCTTTTGTTCGCTCTCCCGGTTGGAGAGTCTGTTTTCCTGTAGGGGTGTTGGAGTTATTTTACTTAGTAAGTTTCTATGGTTAGCTATGTTGGCTTTTGGATTTTTCTACTTTGACATTACGTATGACTGAGGGGCTGTGACTGGCACAGGGGCTTATATATGGCTCCGCCCACAAGTTTTAATCTGTCTCCATCTACTGGTGCGGAGTCACAACCCAGGTGTCCTGGACTGATCCTTGGTACTACAGGAACGAAAATTATCAGGTAAGAAACTAATTTTCCTTTACAGATAATACTGGTAGGCTGAGGTCAGCACAGATGCCTATATCAGATGACATCAGAAAACCTGTTGATCTCTGATTCTGCTAGTTGATGAGCATAACCCACTTGTGGACTAGTCTGTCTGGACTCAAGTAAAGGAAATTATTAGATAAGAGTAAATTTCTGTGTTTTCAATCTGGAACAGACTTAATTCTGTTTGATAGAATGTAATTACATATGTGTTTATATAAACATGCAAGGCAGAGTACTGGTGGAAATCAGAACAGTGTTCTAGGGTAAGAAGGGATTTCATTTTTTTTTCAAAGTAGGCTGACATTTCTCATTTACTCCATAAGCACAGGAGCAGCCTTTCTGTTAAGCAGTTTAGAATTCCTTACTCACCTGAGTATTGCAAGGGAACAAATCTGGCAGTATAATGTACAGCCTTTCATGTCATAATTTGCCATCTTGTGGCCCACAGTATGAGAGCCACCATACTATGCATAAATAAATTATTAATAATTTTCTGATCTTATAGGTTTGCAACAGTAACAAAAATTGCCACTGTGACAGTAGCTGGGCCCCTCCTAACTGTGGAAGCAAAGGGTATGGAGGCAGCGTTGACAGTGGACCCACATACAATGGCAAGTACCATTCAGGCATGATGGTGGTAGGGTAAAGTTATTTTACTTTTCTATCTCTCATACATTCAGCAAACATTTTTGTTAATGCAAATTTTAATTTTGTGGTTTAATAGTTTACTTGACAGATGTGTCCGGTTCAAGTTAACAATCCTCAGGTTACTTAAAATTCATTGTAGGTTGATATTTATGTGACTAAACATGCAAAACAATTATTTATAACAGGGCAGATTGTCCCTGAAAGAATTCTCAAGGGGAAAGACAGCAGAATGTCAGCTATTTCAGATAACAGAAACATTCTGAACTTACACAACTTGCAAAGGCAGGGTTTTATAAAAACAAATGAGCACCTACAAAATCCATCCCACAAGTCAGGAACTTTGCATTTGGAAATGCCTTTGTCACCAGGCCTTTACTGCCACTCTCCAGTTATATCCCTGTGAGCTGTCTTACTGATCTAAAGTACTCTGGCCCTAGAAGCAAAGACTGTTGCAGAGCCATCAGGTTGTCCAGTTTTGACTAATGTCTGTTGTTTTTGTTCTATTAGACAAGGATACCTCACTGAGAGATGGACTTTTGGTCTTCTTCTTCCTTATCATTCCTCTTCTCGCTCTTGCTGCCTATGTGTTTTTCAAGAGAAATGAATTGAAGAGGCGATTCTGCAGAAAGAAAAAATCACAGTCTTATGAGTATGATATTTTTTCCCTTCCCCTAGTGCTGGGCGTTAAATGCATTTGTTTTTGGGATATAACAACCAGAGAGAACTGGTGGATTATATAACATTCCTGGTATTTCAGCTTAGATAGTTCCCTGAAGTTTGTGTTCCTCTGCACTCAGGCAGGCCAATCCACACCGCTGGGTTATATACTCCTACCAACAGATGGAGATGAAGAAAACTGACTCGATGACATCACTGACATATAACCCTGCTCCAACATTAGCCTGCCAGTATTCTCCATTCCGCCTGACTTAGACCACATAGGACTCTACTCCGCTTTTTTCACAAAGACAAGTTGCCAGGTCTATTGACTCAGACCCTGAAAGCACTCAGATTAAATGGGGGTGACACTTCAGGATCACAAAAGAAAGATCCCATTTTGGTTACCTTGTGTAAGGCATTCTGTTTCTTTCCCCTCCTTGAGTGGAATGCTCCAGAAGCAAGATTTAAAGGGGGGGGCATTACTTGGCAGGCCTGTACCTCTGTTCTGGGTTCAGACTGTACACACTGGCATTCTGCCCAGGGGCTCTGATCTGAGGAGCTAATCTCACTGAGGTCTACACTGAGGGCTACCTGAGGGGCTTATCGCCTGCATGCACACAGGGCTTCCTTGGGGGCTTACCCAATATGCACACACACTCAATTACTGGATTATACCTGGGGGCTTGAACCCAAGAGCTTTTCCCTATACAAATAGCCACACACAAACTTTGATTCAGTACATCATGATTATCCCAGGACAAGCAGGATGCTAGTCCTTGCATATGGGTGACGTCACTGACGGAGCCCTATCACGGAAAACTTTCTGTCAAAGATTCTAGAAATTTTTGACTAGCACACTGAGCCCACTGAGCATGCCCAGCATGCCATGATCCCTCGACCCACAGGAGTCTCCCTTCAGTCTTCGTTTTTCCGCGCTGCAATTAGCATTGTGGAGAAGGAGCCCTGTGTGAATCTCTTCACACAAACTTGTGAATAAAGAGTTAAAATCTTTCTCAAATTTCATCCCCTACATAGGGGTCTCCCTCCGACCACCTGCCGGTGAGTACAAATTTTTTCCCGCTTGATTCGAGTAACTTAATTTTTTGGTCAGAAGTCCATCGACGGCTGTCCGGCTTTCATTATGGCCACAGGCTTCAAAAAATGCCCGAACTGCACTCGCAGAATGTCGATTACTGACCCGCACGCTGAGTGTGTTTTGTGCCTAGGGCAATTGCATGACATTTCTTCCTGCTGAAAATGTGCAGAGATGACCGCCAAGGGCCGAAAGGCCCGACAGGAAAAAATGGAATATCTTTTCCACATACAACTTATGCCGTCGACGTCGACCCAATCGTCTCTGGCTGGAGCATCAAAACGATTAGTTATTCGCAAACGTCGCACGGATGACTCCGGAGACCGACTATCCCTGACTCCGTCTGCGGCATCAATAAAATCGACAACCGGGCTTGAAAAAGCCACCGAACATCAACAAAAACATCATCATCGACATCGACGTACTTCGACTCCAGAGGCCTTGCTATTGCCAAGAGAGTCATCACCAAAAAGGCCTCGTCTACAAGAGCTATCGAGGCCTACTACTCCGAGGCGTTCCCCACCTCCAAAGGTGCCGGGCATCAAGCCACCAAAGGGTCCTGTGGTAGAGCCGCTGACTCCTTCTCTGCCACCACCTATAGCTGCTCTGACTTCACCAGCTATAAGGAAGGAACTGGATGGATTTATCCGCCAGGCAGTGAGAGAAGCTCTCAGAGACCTTCATCCATCGACAGCTCTGGAGCCGATACCTATACCGGTGCCTTCGCCGATGCCGATACCGGATTTGTCAATATTCCAACCACTGATGTCTAAGCTCGATGCCCTCATCTGAGCTCTTCCAGTGCAGCCCGTCACTCCTATTCCAGGTTGTGACGATGATGCATCCGGTACTTCTCTACTGTCTGAACCTCAGCCGGGACTCTCCGGACTCTCCTGACCAAGAATTCCGGCCTCTCCGTTGATGCCATTCTTTTCACCACAAAACCCATCGATGCCATTGAGACCTTCTCATGTTTCTTCCCAAAGCATACTCCATCAGACTCTTGAGACGATAGAGACACCGACACATCTTCAGAGGACTTCATGTCTGAACCGTCCCCTCCTGAAGCCAGAAAAAAGTAATCCCCAGAGGGACCTGTCTTTTACCACTTTTGTAAAAGAAATGCTGACACTATTCCATTTAAACTAGTGTCTGAAGAGGATACTAGACAACAGACCTTAGAGGTCCTTCAGTTTGTAGACCCTCCTAAGGAAGTATTAGCTATTCCAGTACATGACGTCCTGGTAGACCTACAGCACATGGGAACACCCATGCTCAGTTCCACCAGTCAATAGAAGGATGGATACCACCTATCTGGTGCAGCACATCCCCAGCTATCAGAGGGCCCAGCTTCCACATCAATCGGTGGTGGTAGAATCTGCTCAGAAAACATCAGAGTATGGCCTCATTTCATCAGCTCCACCAGGAAAAGAACAAAAGTTCTTGGACACTCTGGGCAGGAAAGTCTTCCAAGGCTTGATGCTTAATTCCAGAATAGCGTCATATCAGCTTTATATGACGCAATATCAGCGCAATCTCTGGAAACAGATGCAGCAATTAGCTGAAACCCTGCCTCAACAATATCAGGACTCAGCTAATAACATTATCCACAAAGGTTTAGAAGCAGGCAAGCATGAGGTCCGTGCTGCCTACGACAGTTTTGAAACCTCTTCACGAGTAGTGGCTACTGGTATCAGTGCACGTCGTTGGGCCTGGCTCAAGGCTTCAGATCTCAGTCCTGAGGTTCAAGAAAAGCTGGTAGATTTACCTTGTGTGGGCGATAACCTTTTTGGAACAAGAGTTCAAGACGCAGTAGCCCAACTTAAAGAACACTCTGAAACTCTGAGTCCTGCTGTCGCTCCTTGTGACCTTGGGCAAGTCATTTTACCCTCAATTGCCTCAGGTACAAAAATTTAGATTGTAAGCCCTCTGGGAATAGAGAAATACCTACAGTACCTGATTGTAAACCGATGTGATATCCCGATTGAGATCAAATGTCAGTATATAAAAATAATAAATAACTAATAAATAAACTCTGCGTCAGTTATCTGCTATCCCACAAGATACTTCATCTGCCTCACACCGCCCGGCATGAAAAGATACCAGAAAACCCTACTATAGACCACGTAGGTACTATCCACCAGCACCCCGTGGTAGAGCATCCAGACTGCTGCAAAGATCCCAGCCTAGACAACCGAGGGCTTCGAGGCCTCAACCTCCCCCTCAAAGAGGCCCAGCGTCAGGCTTTTGAGAAACAACCAGAGGACAGCAGCCACTCCATCAACCCCAAACTAACCATACCAGTGGGAGGTCGAGTCTCTCTCTTTCACACCCATTGGTCAAATATCACAACAGATCAATGGGTACTATCAATTATAACACTAAGTTACCAACTGAATTTTCTCACAGACCAAAAGACTCTCCACCAAAGTCTCTTTGGATACACAGGGATCATATCACTCTTCTGCAAGCAGAATTATCCACCCTTCTGAGAAACAGGGCCGTGGAACCAGTTCCCCAACCTCAGCAGGGCAGAGGATTCTACTCCTGTTATTTCCTCATTCCAAAGAAAACAGGAGGCCTACATCCCATCCTAGACCTCCGAAATCTCAACAAATTTCTACCGAAAGAGAAGTTCAGAATGGTCTCCTTAGGCACCATGCTTCCTCTTCTTCAAACAGGAGACTGGCTCTGTTCTCTGGATCTGCAAGGCGCTTACGCTCACATTCCAATATTCCCTCCTCATCACAAGTTTCTGCGTTTCCTGGTGGGTCATGAGCATTTCCAATACTGGGTTCTGCCATTCGGACTTGCCTCAGCATCCCGAGTATTCACAAAGTGCCTAGCAGTAGCAGCGGCTCATTTGCACAAGGAAAGTGTACATGTTTTTCCTTACCTAGACGACTGGCTCATCAGAAGCCAATCACAGCAAGGAGCTCTCGCTTCTCTCAGGCTCACAATCAATCTGCTCCACTCGCTGGGATTTCTAATCAACTACCAAAAATCCCACCTCATCCCATCTTGCCTACTGCAATTCATTGGAGCAGAGTTGAACACCATAATATCAAGAGCCTTCCTACCGTAAGACCGGGCTGAGAGACACTCCTCATTAGCAAACTCTCTGCGCTTAAAGAAACAGGCGACAGCACATCCGTTTCTAACTCTGCTCGGCCACATGGCCTCCACAGTTCATGTCACTCCTATGGCCAGATTAGCCATGAGAATAACCCAAATGGACATTAAGATCACAGTGGACACAAGCTATTCAATCGCTGTCATCCCCATTCAAATAACCCACCAACTATGTTCATCTCTCCTCTGATGGGCGAACAAGAAAAACTTGCGCAAAGGCCTACCCTTCCAACAGCCAATTCCGCAAGTAACTTTAACTACAGATGCATCCACCTTAGGTTGGGGAGCTCACATAGACAATCTCCAAACCCAGGGTACTTGGACAAAACTCGAAGCAACATTTCGAATCAATTTCCTGGAACTTCGAGCTACACGTTATGCTCTACATGCGTTCAAGGGACTGCCTTTCACACAAGACTGTTCTGATACAAACGGACAACACAGATGCCATGTTGTACCTGAACAAACAGGGAGTTATGGGCTCGTATCTTCTTTGTCAAGAAGCCGCACAGATTTGGGACTGGGCCCTGACACATTCCATGTTTCTTTGGGCCACTTATCTGGCAGGAATTCACAACGTACTAGCAGACCGTCTCAGTCGTCAATTCCAGCCTCACGAGTGGTCCCTGGATCCCTTAGTAGCGACCAGGATATTTCACTATTGGGGTCAACCAATGATGGACCTCTTTGCATCCCAGCTGAATCACAAAGTGGACAGATTCTGCTCTCTGCACAAACAAACAAACCAGTTAGCCAGGGACACCTTTGCTCGCCCCTGGAATTCAGGTCTTCTATACGCGTATCTCCCGATACCGCTAATAACCAAGACTCTACAACAGGACAAGGAGTCCATGATACTCATAGCCCCGTATTGGCCTCGAGAAATGTGGTTCCCCATGCTTCTCGATCTCTCAGTCAGGAACCCAATTCGCCTGGGTACAGCGCCCACTCTTATAACTCATGATCAGGGCGGGTTGTGCCATCCCAACCTTCAAACCCTGTCTCTGCCTGGATGTTGAAAGCTTGATCCTGCAACCACTCAGTCTTTCAACTAATGTCTCTCAAGTGCTTGTAGCTTCACGTAAGCCTTCCACATGAAAAAACTGTAGTTCGAAGTGGAAAAGATTCACCACGTGGTGTGCGCAGAAAAGTATTGACCCTTTTTCCTGCCCCATAACATCTTTGTTGGACTATCTCTGACACCTTTCAGACTCTGGTCTCCAGACCTCATCAGTAAGGGTACACCTAAGTGCTATATCAGCTTACCATCATACAATAGGGGAGGCACCGATGTCAGTGCAACTCCTTGTTATTAGATTTATGAGAGGTTTAAAATATCTAAAACCACCTATATGGCCACCAGTCACAGAATGGGACCTTAATGTGGTACTAACAAGACTCATGCGTTCTCCCTTTGAACCCATGGATTCCTGCGATGTTAAATTTCTCACATGGAAGACTATCTTCTTAATATCCATTACATCTGCTAGAAGGGTTAGTGAGTTACAAGCACTTGTCACATACTCACCCTATATAAAATTCCTACATGACCGAGTGGTACGTCATACACACCCAAAATTCCTTCCCAAGGTAGTTATGGAATTCCATTTGAATCAGTCCATAGTCTTGCCCACATTCTTCCCAAGACCTCACTCTCACCAAGGGGAGAGGTCTTTTGCACCCCTTGGACTGTAAACGTGCACTTGCATATTACTTAGACCGCACTGCAGTCCATAGGAAATCCAATCAACTCTTTGTTTCTTTTGATCCAAACAAACCAGGAAAAGTAGTGGACAAACAAACTCTCTCCAACTGGCTTGCAGATTGTATAGAGTTCTGCTATGAAAAAGCAATCCTTCCTCTCCAAGGGCGAGTAAAGGCGCATTCAGTAAGAGCAAAGTCAACCTCAGTAGCACACTATCGTTCAGTGCCAATAGCTGACATATGTAAAGCTGCAACATGGAGTTCTCTTCACACCTTTGCAGCTCATTACTGTTTGGACAAAGAAGGACGACAAGATTCAGCCTACGGACAATCTGTCTTAAAGAACTTATTTCCAGCATAATCCCAAATCCTTCTACATTCAACCTGCTGTGATTTTAGGCTGCCTCAATTTTTTCCAACAGCGCTTCAGTTGTTGTGCCCGTTGCACAAGTTGTTGCTGTTGGTCCACTACAAAATGACTCTGCCTGTAGCTTGCTAATCACCCATATGTGAGGACTAGCATCCTGCTTGTTCTGGGATAAAGCAAAATTGCTTACCTTGTAATAGGTGTTATCCCAGGACAGCAGGATGTAGTCCCCACGAAACTCACCTGCCACCCCGCGGAGTTAGGTCCGATATGTTTTATTATTTTATTTTGGCTAATGCTTATTGCTACATACGAGACTGAAGGAAGCCCCCTGTGGCTCGAGGGATCCATGGCATGCTGGGCATGCTCAGTGTGCCAGTCAAAAGTTTCTAGAAACTTTGACAGAAAGTTTTCCATAATAGGGCTCCGTCAATGACGTCACCCATATGTGAGGACTACATCCTGCTGTCCTGGGATAATACCTATTACAAGGTAAGCAATTTTGCTTTCCAGGTACTTAGGAAAGTAAGTGTATTTGAGCAATAGGAGGAAAGAACAAATAAGATCATACAGAAGAAGTAAAACAATATATTTAAAAAGCTTACATGTTTCCAAAGGATCAGCTTGTGCTATAACTTTCGGAAGTGTGCATGTTCCCTCTCTCTCTAGCTGTTATTTCTACTTGTATATTAATTTCTTGAGAGCGCAGTAATGTTACCTCCCGCTATGTTCTTACCAACTTCAGGTGCAGCTGTGTGGCCTTCACTCTCTCAGACTTTAGTATCAGTTAATTGCTTACTTTCTCACCATAGAACTACAATCTGTCTTAAAGAACTTATTTCCAGCATAATCCCAAATCCTTCTACATTCAACCTGCTGTGATTTTAGGCTGCCTCAATTTTTTCCAACAGCGCTTCAGTTGTTGTGCCCGTTGCACAAGTTGTTGCTGTTGGTCCACTACAAAATGACTCTGCCTGTAGCTTGCTAATCACCCATATGTGAGGACTAGCATCCTGCTTGTTCTGGGATAAAGCAAAATTGCTTACCTTGTAATAGGTGTTATCCCAGGACAGCAGGATGTAGTCCCCACGAAACTCACCTGCCACCCCGCGGAGTTAGGTCCGATATGTTTTATTATTTTATTTTGGCTAATGCTTATTGCTACATACGAGACTGAAGGAAGCCCCCTGTGGCTCGAGGGATCCATGGCATGCTGGGCATGCTCAGTGTGCCAGTCAAAAGTTTCTAGAAACTTTGACAGAAAGTTTTCCATAATAGGGCTCCGTCAATGACGTCACCCATATGTGAGGACTACATCCTGCTGTCCTGGGATAATACCTATTACAAGGTAAGCAATTTTGCTTTCCAGGTACTTAGGAAAGTAAGTGTATTTGAGCAATAGGAGGAAAGAACAAATAAGATCATACAGAAGAAGTAAAACAATATATTTAAAAAGCTTACATGTTTCCAAAGGATCAGCTTGTGCTATAACTTTCGGAAGTGTGCATGTTCCCTCTCTCTCTAGCTGTTATTTCTACTTGTATATTAATTTCTTGAGAGCGCAGTAATGTTACCCTCCCTCTATGTTCTTACCAACTTCAGGTGCAGCTGTGTGGCCTTCACTCTCTCAGACTTTAGTATCAGTTAATTGCTTACTTTCTCACCATAGAACTACTAGAATAACTACAATAACAGATTCTTGCCTGCTTGTAAGCATTTTGCAGTGTAAAACAGTAAATATGAGTTCACTCATTGGTTGGCCTGTAGCCTTCAAACTAGTTGTACCTAGGTAAGAATTATAAATCCAACAGCCTAACCTCTAAATACATCCTCAGCCAAAGCAGTCAAAAATAATTCCATTACAACCCCTTACATCCAAAGGCAAGGGAGCAGTTGTGATTTCCGAAGGTTGATGCCTTGGTGTGCGTTGTTACCACGTGAACCACCATCCTGATTGAAGGGGGAGCAGCTCTGAAGGATGCCTAGACTAGGAGGATTGAGGATATCCTCAAGCAGGCGTTTGAAGCGAGGGCAATGAATTTTCAAATAGATTTTTGCTGCTGCTTTGTGACCCGAGAAGTTTTGCGTCTCTCTCGGGAGACTCAAGGAGTGGGAGCTGATAGCAGGCCACACATGGAACCAGGAGCCTTTTGTTAAGCGGATGCGGGCTGTGACTTGGTGTGTATGGCTGCTAGAGGTATAGCTTCCGTGATAGTGGCAGGGTGCCTATTGTGCTTGTGGAACTGGTCAGTAGACACAATTTCTAAGTCAAATTTGACAAGGTTATCCTTTAAGAGTTCTCTCTTGTTTGGGAGTGAGTTGGAGAATATGGAGAATAGATGGGTTGAATCCAAGCTTCTGCGATTGCTGAAGGAAAAAAAAGCGGTGTTGTGTTCTTTTGGGGTGAGAAGCCACTCCAGGGATTCCCATTATTTTCGCCCTTACAGTGTCCGACGAATCAGATGTCGTGTTCCTTCAGATGATTTCAGTCCTTTCGGCCTAAGAAGCCAAATAAGGACGCGGGCTCCGTGACCAGAACATATCTCTTTTCATTGAAGGTGTGGGGACCCGCCTTGCGGTTCTGGAGACAGGCGAACATCTATCTTGCTTTTATCAGAGGTGGGCTCAAATAACAATGGACCGGGGGTCCTGATTATAAGAGGCAGCTATGCGCAAGACGTTCTCTGAATTCCTCCAGTCAGCTTTATGGTTTTTCCATGCAACTCGCTAGTGAAGAGTGGCAATGAAGGTTATCTTAAGAAGGCAGATAGACTTCAGGGCTGTAATTCCAGTTTCCAGGTCACAGTAAATTATGGGGCAATATTCTATTTTGTTGTTCCCAAGAAGGAAGAGGGTTCCTTCCGACCGATACTGGATCTGAAGGGAGTCAACTGTCATTTGTGTGTGACTCACTTCAGAATGGAAACCTTATGCTCCATAATTATGGCAGTACAGAAGGAGGAGTCCTTCATGTCTCTCGATCTGAGGTGCGATTTAATATGGAACGGGGCAAAGTGTACCTGCAGAAAAGCGTTTCCGAAAGTTGATGACTCAAGTTCAGTCCTTAATGATGGCCATTCCTCCAATGATGTGGACTTATCTGCAGGTCTTGGGAGTCGATGACGGCAAAGTTGGAGGTAGTACCCTGGTGAGAGCACATTTGTGGCCACTTAGCACGCGGTGCTCTCATGGTGGAATCCACAATAAGACTCCACTTGCCAATGGACATGAGTGAGCAGGTGCTGTGGTGGTTGCAAAAGGACTACCTCAGGAAATGAGTGTCCTTGGAGAAACCAGACTGGTTGGTGCTTATGACAGGCACAAGCCTTCCAGGTTTGGGGACTTACCGTCAAGAGTTGATGACACAAGGTCGGTTGAATGTCAAGGAACGATAGCGTCCATCAGTCGTTTAGAATTGCATGCAGTTTGCTTGGCATGTCTACGGTTCACCAAGCGGTTGGCATGTCAAGTGGTGAAAATGATATAATTCATCAGGGCTGAACCAGAAGCCATCAGGTGTAAGTGGAGATAGATATTTTCATGGCATGGACAGAGCAACATCTTCAGGGGTTATCTTCCTATCATGTTGCTGGGATGGGCAATGTGAGGACTGACTTTCGCAGCAGACAGGCCTTAGACCCAGGAGAGTGGGAGCTGGAGGATGATGCTTTTCAGCTTCTAGTTTCTTGCTGGGGTCAGCTGTATCTGGATTTTATGGCGCGCTACATTTAGCACGAAGGTGCCATGGTTCTACAGTCTCAGAAAGGATCCGAGAGTGTTAGGAATATATTCTCTTGACCAACAGTGGCCACGGAGTGGGGTATTATGTTTTCCCTCCCTGACCAATGATCAGCAGAGTAATTTGGAAGATTGCGGGTCATACCAAGACCATGCTTCTGGTGGCTCTAGATTGGCCATGGAAACCATGGTACACCGACCTCCGAAGACTCCTAGTGGGCTGTCCAATGAGAATACTGGTCAGACAGGATCTTCTGTTTCAGGGGCCGATTGTGCTCAAGGATCAGGATTGGTTCTGTCTTACAGTTTGGCTCTTGAGAGGGCTCATCTGTTGAGGCATGGCTATTCTCTGGCAGTGATATCCACATTGCTTTAAGCTAGAAAGTTTTCTACATCTCTGGCTTATATTAGAGTTTGGAGAGTATTTGAAAACCAATGTGGGGTGAGAGGTTCTTGCCCTGTGAGTGGAGATCCCACTGATTTTGGAATTTCTGCAGGAGGAACTGGTTAAGAGCTTGGCCCTAAACACCCTGAAGGTGAAGGTGGCAGCTCTCACTTGTTATAGGGGGCAAATTAATGGTGGGCCCTTGTCCTCCCATTCAGATGTGGCTAGGTTCTTGAAGGGTGTCATGCATCTACGTCCTCTCTTGCATCTACCAATGCATCTTTGGGACTTTCTTCCAGCTGCTTACTTTGAAAACGGTTTTCCTAGGGGCGATCTGTTCAGTGAGGTGCATTTCTGAGCTGCAGGTTCCTTCTTGCTGTGAGCCTTTTCTACAGATAACACCGGAGGCGGTGCAGCTCAGGATGCTTTCCTTTTTGCCTAGGGTGGTATTGGAGTTCCATTTGAATCAGTCTATTTCCATGTCCACACTGGACAGAGATAGAGATGAGCAGGATTATCAGTTGTTACATTTCTTAGATGTGAAGCAGCATCTGATGTGGTGCTTGAAAGTTATTCGCTCCTTGAGGAAGAATGATATGTTGTTCTGCATTAGTTCTTTAGCTCATGCATTACTCATGTTTATGCCCATCAACACTGTTCTCTGTTACCTGTATATCCCAATTTAGCCTACCCTCTTTTTTAGCTATTCCCTACATTTATTCACGTTATTTTGACGAGTTATTGTCTATTTAATATTTATATTCTTATGTTCAGAAACTCTGTTTAATGTAACGCCTTAACCGCGACAGTTTTGTTCTATGGAAACAGACCTGATTTGATATTTGTATCAAGAATGTCGGTATATAAAAAATCCTAAATAAATAAATAAATAAATGTTGTTTGTTCTCTATGGTAGAGGTAGACAATGGGGACCAGTGTCATGGATGACAGTAGCCTGTTGAGTTAGAGGTCATCTCGGCTGCTGTGTGGATGCAGATGTTCCATTGTCTAGGCAAGTCAGGGCGCATTCCACTACAGCACAGGCAGTCTCGTGGGCGGAGATTTGGTTATTGTTTCTGTCGAAATTTGCTGGGCAGCAATATGGTCCTCCTTACATACTTTCTCCAAGCATTACTGCTTGGATGTTAAGGCTCAAGAGGATGCAGTCTTTGCATGGGCGGTGTTGACGGGACCAAAGGCAGCCTCCCACCTGTTTTGGGAATAGCTCTGGTACATCCCACCGGTGTGGATTGGCCTGCTTGAGTGCAGAGGAAGGTGAAATTACTTCTTACCTATTAATTTCCTTTCCTTTAAGGAAGGCAGGCCAATCCACAACACGCCCTGGGATGCCTACTTGTTTTTTGTTTGTTTGCCCTTTATTCGAGGATGATGCAGAACATGAAGGACTGGTAAGTGAAAACCCAGCCCCTAAGATCAGTTAATGTTAAATTTTTACTGAGGTCAGTGCTTTCCAGTTCGCTGGAAATAATGAGTCATTGACTGTCAAGTATAATCAGTTTGTCCATGGTTTGGCTTTTCTAGAGATACTGGCAGGCTGATGTTGGGGCAAGCTATATGTCAGTGATGTCATCGAGTCAGTTTTCTCCATTTCCATCTGCTGGTAGGAGTGAATAACTCACCGGTATGGATTGGCTTGCCTTCCTTAGAGGAAAGGAAATTATCAGTTAAGAAGTAATGTCATCTTTTCCCAGGGGAAGCAGAAAACAAAATGTAGGCCCAGGTACTCCCTCTGCTGCATATTCTGTGACAACACAATGTGCAAAACCAGTAACTAACTGGAATCAAGTGTGTATGGATTGTTTGCTAACTGCTTGTTCTGCTTTAAAGAGAAATTTGAGGGGGTGGAGAAGGGCGGGTGGCATCTGGGCTAAAAAGGGAACAAAGGGATAGATTTAACATTTAATTTCATGTTATATTGTTGTGTAGAACAAAATAAAATATGAATTTCACTGAAATCCTGTGAATATATTACCAAACCAAAAAAGTATCAAAGATTAATATAGAGACCTTCATAGAAGCTCACCAAGACTGCATCTACATATTAGATGACTAGTGCTAACAAGACTAATCATGAGGTCAAGACAGTTCTTCAATTTGATAGTCTTTGTGATGCACAGCTTTTTGCTATAATTTTTCGTATAATTTTTTTAAATGCACATAAAATCAAGTTCAAACAGAGTCCACACTTACCTTTTGTGAGTGTCTTTGTGGAACTCTATGGAACCACCGGGAACAGCCCAGAGAAGAATGGAATGGACTGGACTGAACTTGGATTCAAAATATACTCTGATGCTGCAACATTTCGAGAGCCCTGCTCTCTGCTTCAGGAAATCATGATAATTTAATAGTGTCCTCCATTCGTAGAATAATAAATAATCTTTGCAAAAAGAAATCAACTAGAGCTGCTTGGACATACTTCTGGTGGCCTGATGTGCAGGCATAATTAACAACTGACGCGTCCTCACAAAAGATAAATGTGGACTTTGTTTCAACTTGATTTTATGTGCATTTAAAAAATTATACTAAAAATTATAGCTTGGTATTAATATTCACAGGATTTCAGTGAAATTGTTTGACACTAATTTCAGTTGGGGTACTTTTTTTGTAAATATATTGTTGTGTAGCACATTATTATTATTTGCTTGAAATAAAAGGAAGTCTAATGATGCTCCTATGTGATTTCAGACAGGACAGAAAGAGTCAGCCGTGTCCAGCTAGCCAGTCACCCACTGTGCATACGAATATGCCCATCAGTGCTCCCAGAGATGTGGTAGGACTTTTTCATGGCTCATGAGATTGCTGTTTGTGAAGGAGAGAAAAAAAATGATGGTTTTATTTATTTATTTATTTTTAAGAAGGGCGGGGGTGAAGTCATCAGATACATTTGTTGAAAAATTCCATGTATCCAAATTTGAAAGTCTTCTCATAAATCAACAGCAGCAGCTCTCACTTCTGAAAGAAAAGAAGAAATATATGGGGAGGTGGGGAAAGAGGAGTAGAATCAATTGACTGGTAAGAATTTTGTTTTTAGAAGTAACACTATAAGGTGAATTTTCAAAGAGTTGCTAGCCTACAAATTGGAGCATGAGCATGTAAATAGAGCTTATTCGCAAAGTGCTATTATATAAACCTCAAACATATACACGCAAGTAATGGTGTGTGAATAAATGTGCTTATATAAAAAAAGGGGCAGGCCAGGGCGTTCAGGAGTAGGGCCAACATTTACGCGTATAAGGTGCTATTTTAAAACCTGCGAACGTGATGCATGTACAGCTGTTACCTGTGCATATTTACACCTGCTAATTTTCTGGTGTAAGTGAAAGCAGATTCTTTATATCCAAATATTGACTGAATGAGGGGTCTGGGTAAACTGGGGGAGTTCAGGCTGAAGAACCAGGAAGGGTATTGATGATCTAGAGAGAGACTGGGTAAACTGGTGTTCTAATTAGTAAAACTAGTAATTTCCTTCATGTGCACATGTTAAAAAAAAATTTGATAATTTTCAAACGTAAAAGCCAAGTGCTAAGGAAAATACATGAGTTAAATGTCCTTTTGTAAATGATTAAAATTAAGAGCACAAATACACGTACATAGCAGATTTGTGCCAGTTATCTGGTCACATTTTGACTTCTCTGGGCAAGTGGCTACTTATCCGACTGTTGAAAATACATGCCACGTATCTTTTAGATACACAAACATGTTGGGTAGATTTAAGCATATAAAATACATGTATTGTGCATGTATATCCATATAGCTTATATCGATGCACACGCGCTTGTTTTAAAGTTATCCTTTATATTATTAGTATTATTTTTGTAGATATTTTCATATAATAAATCTCAGTATATACAAGAATGTTTTCAGAACTAGATAAATAGCATCTCTTTGACTGCTCAATACTAAACTAAGCTTCTGGAGAACTGGATATGGGATACATAAAGAAAACTCTGTGGCATAGCACACTTCAATTTCACAGATGTTCAGCACTGTGATCTGGATAGCACCTTTTATAGATGGACATTCAGACGGCCACATCAGAATGTTAGTAACGCTTTACACATTTTTGAAACGCTAAAAAGGGAGAAAGTAGATGTGATACTATTTTTCCCCTTAAGCACTGAAATTGACAATCTGTATTTTACAGTTTAAAAGAACAATACTAGCTTGATTTTTTTTTTTAATTCAGCTGAATCTGTTTCTTAGCCCTGGTATTTTTTTGGGTTATTCCCAGATCTCCTTTCTGTTTTCCCCTAATCCAGTGGTTCCTAAACCTGTCCTGGGGGACCCCCAGCCAGTTGGGTTTTCAGGATATCTCCAGTGAATATGCATAAACTAGATTTGTATACACTGCCTCCATTGCATTTAAATTTATCTCATGTGGTATTCAGTGCGGCCCTCCTAAAAACCTGACTGGCTGAGAGACCCCCAGGTCAGGTTTGGGAACCACTGCCCTAATGTATTTGGCTTAATTTTACACTTTGTTATAAATGATTTGTGCCTTTTAAAACTATTCATACTGTATTCATGCTTTCTATTCCTCTGTGTGATGCCTGCATGGAGAGTATTAAGGGGGGAGAACTGATAACGAAGCATCTCACAAAGTTGAAACACTAGTTCCTGTTCATAAAATGAAAATAAAGTGTAAGGGGGAAAGAAATCTTAAAGGAGGGCTAAAGTTAATTTTTTAAGGAATATTACTGCAAATAAAGACTGACTTTGACCATAGGAGAGGCTGTAATTTTGGAAACTCTGTTTTAAAAATCAGTTCTCTGGGCCGGCTGAATGAAACAATGCAGCGAGATCTGGGTTAGATTCGCATTTCAGATCTTCTGTTATATGGTCGGCTGAGGCTGGGGATGATATAGAGGCAGCCTCCCAGCACCTGGAGTGGGAAGGAGTCAGTCATTGTGTGATAGTGACACCTAGTGCCTGCTCCTCAGCCAAGGACCATTTCCGCAATTACTAAAGTCAGTTGAGCGGGGGGGGGATAAAATAGGAGAGTGAAAGTTTTTAATGCTACATCCCAGCCCTGGTTCCAATTGAGCTGGCAGCAGGAGAAAACTGATGCACCCCACCAACCTCCCACCCCCACAAAAAAATAAAAATCTATCCCCATATGTTCTGTATGTGGTGATAGGGATTTGACTTTTGATGTTACAAGTGCAGTCCTCCATCAGCAAGCAGGACTGAATTAGCCATGACATCTGGTTTCAGAGACATGGCAGGAAATGCTGGAATCATTAAAGGCATTGCGGTCCTCTCCGGTGACTGGACAGCAGCAGCTGGATTCTTTATGAATGGAAACTTCGAGTAAGGGGGCACTGCAGCCTGCAGCAAGGTCTCTAGTACTGCAGCAAAGTAAGCAGCTGGGAACAAGGTCCTTAATACTGGGATTGGCACAGCCTGGAATGGAAACTTTGATACAATGGACACAGTTTGGAGAAGAGTCCTTGGTGTTGCAATGGGCTTCATTGGTAGTTGCCAAAAAGCAAACCGGAAGATGGTCTTTCAAAACCAGAAGGTGCAATAGAAACAAGACAGACCTGTTGTTGCGACCGTCGCTGCTTGACACCTTCACTCTGCCCTCTTTACCTCTGTGGCGACTCCCTCCGGGTCTGATGGATGGCTGGCTGCCGCAGTGTCTCCATGCCGTCTCCCTCCAGCGTCTCCGGACCAGCTTGACGTTGCAGATCCGCCATGTTGCCTGAAGACTTAAGACACACGTGTGTGCGCTCTGATTGAAGTACCAGCAAGGGCGCGAACCTCGGGGCGTCCCCCTGAGATGATGACATCCGCTTCCAATATTTAAAGGTCTCTATTTTGCTAACAAGCTGAGTTAGCAAGGATTCGCCAAGGATTCGCTAAGGACTCGCTTCAGCTATCCAAGCTACTCTGCCTCCTCGGACTTACCAGAGGTACCACTCCTCGGGGGCCTCGCTCTTACAGATAGGAACCGGTACTCGCTCCTCGAGGGCCCATGTTCCTGGACACTCTGAAGATTCTCTACTGCTTGGAAGCTATTGCTGCTACAAACAATTGTGAGTTACCACCGCTCTCTCAGAGCTTTCCCTGGAACCAGGTACTCGCTCCTCGAGTGCCTAAACCTTTCCAGCTCCTGAGCTTCCTTGAGACCTTACGTGAGTTTTGTCATCTCGTTCTGTTCATGAACTCTGCCTACTTTGCCTACTCACTTTTCTACAGTTTCTCAACAGCTCAGCCATCCTGGATCACTGTTCCAGTACCTGAGGGTCTACAGCCCTACCGGGCATATTAGCTCACTACTGCCACCTCTGGTGGTTTCAAAAACCTGTTTAATAAAAGAACTAATGTTGTCTGTCTCCATACTCAAGCCTAGCCGGTGGTCCCTCTCGGGATATCCTCCCGGGGGCGTGGTCATCTGCCACTGGCCCAGGGATCCACCCACAACTGTAACAGAGACTGCTAAACCCTAATAGTTTCTGCACAGTTTGCTATTATCCGTTTGCTCCTCCCATCAGACAGCAGACTAATAACAGATTGCTACTCCCAGCTCTAACACAGAGCTTTAATAAGAACATAAGAAATTGCCATGCTGGGTCAGACCAAGGGTCCATCAAGCCCAGCATCCTGTTGCCAACAGAGTCCAAAACCAGGCCACAAGAACCTGGCAATTACCCAAACACTAAGAAGGTCCCATGCTACTGATGCAATTAATTGCAGTGGCTATTCCCTAAGAAAAATTGATTAATAGCCATTAATGGACTTCTCCTCCAAGAACTTATCCAAACCTTTTTTGAACCCAGCTACACTATCTGCACTAACTACATCCTCTGGCAACAAATTCCAGAGCTTTATTGTGTGTTGAGTGAAAAATAATTTTCTCCGATTAGTCTTAAATGTGCTACTTGCTAACTTCATGGAATGCCCCCTAGTCCTTCTATTATTCGAAAGTGTAAATAACCGAATCACATCTACTCATTCAAGACCTCTCATGATCTTAAAGACCTCTATCATATCCCCCCTCAGCCGTCTCTTCTCCAACAGATTGCTAACTCCCAGTTCTACTCCCAGCTCTAACACAGAGCTTTAATAACAGATTGCTAACTCCCAGCTCAAAACAGAGCTTTAATAACACCTGTCACCTTAGATCAGGCTTGTTTTATTCTCACAAAATAGCAATAGTAAAAAAAAAAAAAGCCTGACTGGCTGAGTTTCACACATTGGCTGTGTCAGGGGCTGCAATGTATAAATAAAACAAAAATAAATAAGAGATAGGACATTGCACAAATCAATATACATATACAAAAATAAATAAAATGTGTATGTATAAAATAATTAATATTTTAAAACACACAAGGGATGACAAATAATATACAAAAATATATATAAAAATACACACAAAATTAAAATATAGAAGTACGCACCAAATGTTAATAAATAAATAAAAGTACATTAATAATTACAAATAAAGAGTACACATAAAAAGTACATAAATCACATATACATAAAAGTAAATGTTGAATAATCCAATGCAATTTAAAAGGAGAGGAGGCAGACATGTACCTTATTAGAGATCAAATGGTCTTATTGATTCTGTTTTATGGAAAAACTTGGGAACAGCGTCTGATCAGTAGACAAATTCAGTATTACAAAAAAAATAGAATGGTAATATACTAACAAATACAGGTCAGCAATGAAATAATGAAAAATTGCAGCATATTCACGGCATGTGAGCTGCAAAATGAAATAAATCAATCGGGTCATGCTGTGTTAACAAAAGTAAAATGATAAACAACAAATAATACACCCAAAGTCTTGTAAACTCGCAAATTCAGAAACAGGGGTAGATTTTAAAAGCCCTGCGCGCCGGCGTGCCTATTTTGCATAGGCCGCGGCGCGCGCAAAGCCCCGGGACGCGCATAAGTCCCAGGGCTTCGTAAAAAGGGCAGGAGGGGGCGTGTCTGGGGGGCATGTCGGCAGTCCGGGGGTGTGTCAGGTGGGGCAGTCCGAGGCGGGTCCGGGGGCGTGGCGACAGTTCGGGGGTGGGCCAGGAGAGCGGTCCCGAGTCCCCCGGCACTGCGGCCTGTGCCGGGGGATGGCGAGGCGGCGCGCGCAAGTTATACCTGCCTCAAGCAGGTGTAACTTGTACAACAAAGGTAGGGGGGGATTTAGGTAAGGCTGGGGGGTGGGTTAGATAGAGGAAGGGAGGGGAAGGTGGAGGGACGCGGGAGGGAACGGAGGCAGGCTGCGCGGCTCGGCGCGCACAGGCTGCCGATTTTGCGCAGCCTTGCGCGCGCCGACCCCGGATTTTATAAGATACGCACAGCCAAGCACGTATCTTATAAAATCCAGCGTACATTTGTTTGCGCCGGTTGCACGAACAAAAGTACGCGCGCACGTACATTTTTAAGATCTACCCCATAGTGTAAGAAGTGGTGTCAGGTCTATATAAAGGCATAACATAAAGCTTTCCAAATAATGTCTAAATATCTAAAAAAAAGTATTTTTAATAATACAGTTTTAAAGCATCTGTGCATAGCAGCAGTGTCCCGATGCCAGCATAAACCTTTTAATAAAATAAGTCACTAAAATGAAATTGCCATAGCTCAATAATTAGTGAATCAAAGCCCAAATGAAACATTCATACCATAGCTCAATAGGTGTAAAATATTTCTCACAGGACAAGCAGGATGGTTGTCCTCACAAATGGGTGACATCGAGGATGGAGCCCACCACGGAAAAACTTCTGTCAAAGTTTAACAGAACTTTGACTGGCCCCTACTGGGCATGCCCAGCAAGGCACTGACCCTGCAGCCAGCAGGGGTCTCCCTTCAGTCTTCTTTTTTCCGCGCAGCAGTTGCCACGCGGTGAAAGGAGCTCCCTTACCACGTTCCTGACAGGAATTCGGTACTTTTCTTTCCGAAGAAAATTTGCCCCTCAGGGGTCTCCCTTCGACAAATTTTTGTCACCTTCGCGGAAACCGGTAAGTTTTTTGCCTTTTTTCCTCGACTACCGTCGAATTTGGCCCTCGAGGCCTGTTGGCACTTACCGAGCCCGCGACTAAATTTGGCCTTAAGCCATGGCGACGGGGTTCCGTCGATGTCCGGATTGTACCCGGACTATGTCAATCACAGACCCCCATAGGGTTTGTGTTTTGTGTTTGGGTAGTGAGCATGATGTCCTGACTTGCACCAAATGTGCCCTAATGACACCTAAGGGTCGCAAGGCCAGGATGGAGAAGATGGGGCTCCTCTTCCATGCACCCACCCCAACGCCATCGATAGCATCGACGTCATCGGAACCGGCACCGTCGAAATTGCACCACCATTGTCAACCCTCCGGTGACCGGCCACCATCGATGACTTCTCGGCCGTCGACTCCTGTCCCCTCCCCGGATGGGCGAGGAGACCGGAAGGACAAGCATTGCCATCGAAGGCACAAGTCTCGGCCTGTCGAGGATCCACAGTCATCGACCTCTGAACAGGCCGAACCACCGACTAAGAGGCCTCGATCAGACTTGGCACCGTCCACCTCTCGTTCGCAGGCATTGAGGAAACCCTCACCCTCTCGGGGTGTGGGAGCCGTGATCCCACCGGTTACGGTGGTCCCTCCGGCTCTGCCTCAGCCTCCCTCTCCCGTCGAGCCGGGTATTGTTACCCCTGGTCTCCGGGCTGAACTGGACCGGCTGGTCCAGGAGGCCATCGAGAAAGCGATGCAAAGATTTCAACCTCCATTGGCACCGTCTCCGGCACCGATTCCGGCACCGCCACCGGCATCGACCCCGGCACCGACTCCGCCACCGAGGAAGGAACCGACCACCGAACCTTTGGTGGAAGCGCTGGCACCGCTACTACAACGTATGGAAGCACTTGTATATGCCCTTCCATCGATGATTCCAGTAGCACCGACAGCGCCATCGTCTCCGACTGGATTTTCATCGGCGGGAGAAACACCGTTCCTGATTCCCCCTTCCGGGGTGGTCCCATCGGTGCCTTCTCGTATATCTCCACCGATTTATCCTTCGGCTCCGTCGATTCCAAGACCGGCACCGAATCCATCGGCAGCACCGAAACCCTCGATGCCGTTCCCAGTGCCGATTGTACCACCGGTTCCTCCAAGGTTTCCTTCAATGCCTTCGGATCCTCAACCAGGTCCATCGGGGCTTCAACCCCCAAGTGATCCCTATGATACCTGGGGTGATGATACATCTTCTGACACAGATTTACCATCACCGCCTTCTCCTACAGAGAGTAGAAAAAGATCTCCTCCAGAGGATCTCTCCTTTATTAATTTTGTAAAGGAGATGTCCGAAATTGTACCTTTTCAGCTGCAATCTGAGACCGATGACAGACACCAGATGATGGAACTGCTTCAATTTTTGGACGCTCCAAAAATCATCGCTTCCATCCCCATTCACCAGGTGTTTCTCGATCTCTTAAAGAAAAACTGGGAATCTCCTTCATCTGTATCACCAGTTAACAAGAAGGCTGACTCCACATACCTCGTCCAGTCAGCACCAGGCTTTCAAAAGCCTCAACTGGATCATCGCTCTGTTGTGGTTGAGTCCGCACAAAGAAAGGCCAAGCGTCTAAAGCCACACTCCTCCACTCCGCCTGTCAAGGATAATAAATTCCTGGACAGTGTGGGACGGAAAGTGTACCATGGAGCTATGCTGATTTCTCGCATAGCCTCATATCAACTCTACATGACGCAATATAACAGAGCCATCCTTAAACAGATGCAAGATTTTGCTGACACATTACCTGACCAATACCAGCCACAGCTTCAGGCCCTTCTTAACAAAGGGTTTGAAGCGGGGAAGCACGAGATCAGAACGGCTTATGACATCTTCGATGCCTCCACAAAGGTTTCAGCTACTGCCATCTCGGCCAGACGTTGGGCTTGGTTAAAGTCATCCAACCTTCGCCCAGAGGTCCAGGATAGTTTAGCGGATTTACCCTGCTTAGGGGACAATTTGTTTGGAGAACAAATTCAGCAAATTGTAGCTGAATTAAAAGATCACCACGAGACGTTAAAACAACTTTCTTCTGTTCCATCTGAGGTTTCCTCCAAACAACCACTTAAGAAGGACTCTAAGAAGTCGTTCTTTCGGCCACGCCGTTACTACCCTCCATCGGCCAGGCCTCGTCCAGCTCGATCCTCTACTAGGCCTCAGCCGCGTCAGCCTAGGAAACAAAGGCCTACTGTAGCCCCTCCTCCTGGGCCTGCGGCTGGTCTTTGACTCCCCTGTAGGGAACACATGCCAAACCCCTCTTCCAGACATTCCTGTAGGAGGTCGACTGTACCATTTTCTACAACCTTGGTTGCAGATCACCTCAGATCAGTGGGTGCTAACAATTATCGCACAGGGTTACCACCTCAACTTCATAACTCTTCCGGCAGACTCCCCGCCTCTTCAAGCGTGGAGTCTATCCACCCATTTGGCTCAATTACAACAGGAAGTATCTCTTCTTCTGCAATCAAATGCTATAGAACCCGTTCCTCCCTCTCAGCGAGGCAAGGGATTCTATTCCAGATACTTCCTAATACCAAAGAAATCAGGGGGACTACGTCCCATTTTGGACCTTCGAGCCCTCAACAAATACCTTCAAAAAGAGAAGTTCAAAATGGTAACCCTAGGCGCGCTGCTCCCTCTGCTACAAAGAGGGGATTGGCTGTGCTCTCTCAACCTCAAGGACGCTTATACCCACATTGCGATCACACAATCCCATCGCAAATATCTGCGGTTTCTAGTAGGCCACGACCATTATCAATACTGTGTCCTACCTTTCGGTCTGGCTTCTGCCCCACGAGTCTTTACCAAATGTCTCGTAGTGGTAGCAGCATTCCTAAGGAAGGAAGGTGTCCACGTCTACCCCTACCTGGACGATTGGCTAATCAGGGCCTCCACCCAACAGATAGCTCAATCCTCCCTAAAATTGACAATTCAAACACTCCTTTCCTTAGGGTTTCTTGTCAATTACGAGAAATCTTGCTTAGTCCCGTCTCAAACCTTATCCTTCATTGGGGCAGACTTGGACACCTTACAGGCAAAGGCTTACCTTCCTCTTCAGAGGGTCCACACCCTAATATCCCTGGCTCGCCAGCTCCAGTCTCAGAACACTGCCACGGCTCGCCAGTTCCTCATTCTCCTAGGACACATGGCATCCTCGGTTCAAGTCACTCCCATGACCCGACTAGCCATGAGAGTAACACAATGGACTCTACGACACCAATGGATTCAAGCTTTTCAGCCTCTGTCCTCCATAGTCACAGTCACACAAGCGCTGCGCCTATCCTTAACCTGGTGGACGACTCAGGTCAACCTCCTTCAGGGCTTACCTTTTCTTCCACCGGATCCGCAAGTAATCCTAACCACCGACGCTTCTCACATCGGTTGGGGAGCCCATGTGGACGACTTCCAAACCCAAGGGTTATGGTCCAAAGAGGAAGCCGAACACCAGATCAATTTCCTGGAACTTCGGGCAATCCGCTATGCGCTCCGAACTTTCAAAGATCATCTATTTCATCAGATAATCTTAATCCAGACGGACAACCAAGTGGCCATGTGGTACATAAACAAGCAGGGAGGCACAGGCTCCTTCCTTCTGTGTCAGGAAGCTGCGCAGATCTGGGCGGAAGCCCTCTCCCACTCTATGTACCTCAGGGCCACTTACCTGCCAGGAGTAGACAATGTATTGGCAGACCAGCTGAGCCGTGTCTTCCAACCACACGAGTGGTCACTCAACCCTCTCTTAGCGACCTCTCTGTTTCGAAAGTGGGGTTTTCCCCGCATAGACCTCTTTGCGTCCCCTCAGAACCACAAAGTGGACGATTACTGCTCTCTCATTCAGAGCCAGCACTCTCGGCCGAGGGATGCATTCTCCCTCAAGTGGACAACCGGTCTGCTCTATGCATTCCCTCCACTTCCTCTTCTGTCGAGGACTCTCGTGAAGCTCCGCCAGGACAGGGGAACTATGATCCTGATAGCACCGCACTGGCCTCGCCAAGTGTGGTTTCCCATACTTCAGGATCTCTCCATCCGCAGGCACATTCCTCTGGGAAAGGACCCGCATCTGCTCACTCAAAACGACGGATGCCTCCTCCATCCCAACCTCCAAGCCTTGTCCCTGACAGCATGGATGTTGAAAGGTTAGCCCTTCAGCCTTTCAACCTTTCAGATTCAGTTTCTCGTGTCCTGATAGCTTCACGAAAGCCTTCAACAAGAAAATCTTACTCATACAAATGGAAAAGGTACACGTCATGGTGCACTTCTCAGTCCCTTGATCCCCTTTCCTGTCCAATCTCCAAATTCTTGGACTATTTATGGCATCTCTCTGAATCCGGTCTTAAAACCTCTTCTATCAGAATGCATGTCAGTGCGGTAGCCGCCTTCCATAAGGGTATTGGGGGTAATCCTATTTCAGTACAACCCCTGGTAACACGCTTTCTTAAAGGCTTGCTCCATTTGAAGCCACCTTTACGCCCTCCGGCCCCATCCTGGGACCTTAACCTGGTTCTTGGTCGTCTAATGAAACCTCCTTTCGAACCTCTCCACTCCTGTGACTTTAAATATCTCACTTGGAAAGTGTTATTCCTTTTGGCTGTTACTTCAGCTCGCAGGATTAGTGAATTACAGGCCCTAGTTACCTATCCGCCTTACACTAAGCTCCTGCAGGACCGGGCGGTACTCCGCACTCACCCTAAATTTTTACCTAAGGTAGTTTCGGAGTTTCATATCAATCAATCTATCGTACTACCTATCTTTTTTCCCAGGCCCCACTCCAACTCTGGAGAGCAGACCCTGCATACCCTAGACTGTAAACGGGCTCTAGCTTTTTACCTAGACCGTACAGTTTCTCACAGGAAGAGCACTCAATTATTCGTCTCTTTCCATCCTAACAAGTTAGGACAACCTGTGGGTAAGCAGGCTCTTTCTTCCTGGTTGGCGGACTGCATTTCTTTTTGCTATGAGCAAGCTGGCATTCCTTTTCAAGACCGTGTTAAAGCACACTCTGTGAGGGCCATGGCGACGTCAGTGGCACACCTTCGATCGGTGCCGCTTCCTGACATCTGCAAAGCTGCAACCTGGAGTTCTCTCCATACCTTTGCAGCCCATTATTGTTTGGACAAGGCTGGAAGACAGGACTCCATCTTCGGCCAATCTGTCTTGCGTAACCTTTTTCCAACCTGATGTACAAACACCCTTCCACCTGCCCGGTAGGGTGCGGATGCCCTTTCCCAAATTCCACCCCAGTTGTTGTGCCTCTTGCACACCGTTGGGTACATTTGGTGCAAGTCAGGACATCCTCAGCTCGGTACTCACCCATTTGTGAGGACAACCATCCTGCTTGTCCTGTGAGAAAGCAAATGTTGCTTACCTGATGTAACAGGTGTTCTCACAGGACAGCAGGATGTTAGTCCTCACGAAACCCGCCCGCCACCCCGCAGTGTTGGGTTCGTTTCTTTTTACTTTTTAGGCACTGCCTGTAGCTTTGAAAATCAGACTGAAGGGAGACCTCTGCTGGCTGCAGGGTCAGTGCCTTGCTGGGCATGCCCAGTAGGGGCCAGTCAAAGTTCTGTTAAACTTTGACAGAAGTTTTTCCGTGGTGGGCTCCATCCTCGATGTCACCCATTTGTGAGGACTAACATCCTGCTGTCCTGTGAGAACACCTGTTACATCAGGTAAGCAACATTTGCTTTATCTATGGGCCTCATTTTCTAAAGTATCGCAGGCCTGCGATACTTTAGAAAAATGCAGTAATGAGGGGCAGGGGGCCGAAAAGGGGGAGTGGTCCTGCAATAGCCGGCAGCGATCACACCTTCATGGTGCGATTGCTGCCAGCATCGCGCCCAATAACTCCACCATAGAAGGTGTAGTTATTGGGCGAGAAATAGGCAGCGAAAAAGCCCTTACCTTTTCGCTGCCCGCGCCGTTGTCACAGTCAGCCCCGGTGACGCCCCGACGACTCCTCTTCTGAGGCCGACTCCGCCCCGATGTAGGTAGCGCAGGCGTGCGCTACCTTCGCTAGCTATCGCAGGCTTGCGCTGTTAGCGCAAGCCTGCAATAGCCTTGGAAAATAAGGTCCTATGTGAATAAAGAAGTGCTCGTGATGCTTTGCTGTGCAAGGTAATTTACCCTAACAGTGCACCGATGTTAGCGTGAGTGGATTTAAAAACCAAATTTTTACCAAGGAACAACAGAAATGGAACAGACAAATAATACCTCAATTTTAAAATAAATGATATTGTGGCCGCATTGATGTAACTTTAATACCTTTAATGGCATATTACACTGGTTCCCTAAACATACAATAACATTACTTAGGTTACACGGCTTTGCATTGATGCTTTAAAATTGTATTATTAAAAATAAAAATAACTCCCAAGAGTGGCCAATCCAGGCCATAAGAACCTGGCAAGTACCCAAAAACTAAGTCTATTCCATGTTACCGTTGCTAGTAATAGCAGTGGCTATTTTCTAAGTCAACTTAATTAAACTGCTTAAACTTGTATATAGTCCTGTAAATAGCTCGTTACAGTTTTAATGCTTTAATTTCTATGCCCCCTGCTCTTTGTATAATCCTCCTTGTTTCCCCCCCCCCCCCCCCGTTGATTGTAATTTCTGCCTTTAGTTACAATGTGAACCGGTATGATGTATGCATACTAATACCGGTATATAAAAGTTTCAAATAAATAAATAAATAGCAGGTAATGGACTTCTCCTCCAAGAACTTATCCAATCCTTTTTTAAACACAGCTATACTAACTGCACTAACCACATCCTCTGGCAACAAATTCCAGAGTTTAATTGTGCGTTGAGCAAAAAAGAACTTTCTCCGATTAGTTTTAAATGTGCCCCATGCTAACTTCATGGACTGCCCCCTAGTCTTTCTATTATCAGAAAGAGTAAATAACCAATTCACATCTACCCGTTCTAGACCTCTCATGATTTTAAACATCTCTATCATATCCCCCCTCAGCCGTCTCTTCTCCAAGCTGAAAAGTCCTAACTTCTTTAGTCTTTCCTCATAGGGGAGCTGTTCCATTCCCCTTATCATTTTGGTAGCCCTTCTCTGTACCTTTTCCATCGCAAATCGATGGAGAAGTTACAGAAAAGGGCTATCCCTATTCATGAAATCCATGAATAGGGCTATCCCTATTCATGAAATCCTTCTGGACCTTTTAAAGAGAAATTAGGAGCACCCTGGCTCTGTGGCACCTGTCAACCGTAAGGCAGATGCTACCTACTTAGTTCAGCCAGCCCCTGGCTTCCAGAGAACTCAATTAGATCATCACTCAGTGGTTGTGGCGTCAGCCCAGAAGAGGGCACGATGCTCCAAACCTCATTCTTCCATTCCTCCAGGAAAGGAACAAAAATTCCTGGATGCATTTGGAAAATGTGTATTCCATGGCTCAATGCTGATCTCTCGCATTGCTTCCTATCAATTGTACATGTCCCAATACAACAGGGCCCTGTTCACGAAGATTCAGGAATTTGCTGAAGCCTTACCAGGACCAGCTTCATGCCCTAGCACAAAAAGGCCTAGATGCTGGCAGACATGAAGTACGGTCTGCATATAAGCATCATAAGAAGAGGGCAAAAGCTGGATCTATTCGGTGTCCCAACAAATCGGCCCCCGCACCCCAGTTAGGGGTCACTCGCTACATTAGGAACTCTTCTTTCTTGGAGACCAATGTGGTTGAGCCTGTTCCACTGGGGGAAAGAGGTCTGCAATTCTACTCCAAGTACTTCCTGATACCAAAGAAAACAGGGGAACTCTGTCCCATCCTAGGCCTAAGGACCTTGAACAAATGTCTAAACTTAAGAAAAGTTCAATATGATTTCCCTGGACCCTCTGATTCTCTTTCTTCAAAAAGGGGACTGGCTTTATGCTATCACTCAAAGATAACACCCACATAGAGGTATTTCCTGGTCACAGGAAATATCTCAGATTTTTTTGCCAGGCCAATACTGCATGCTGCCATTTGGCCTGGTGTCAGCCCCGCGTGTCATCACCAAAAGTCTTGCTGCGGTGACAGTGTACCTGCGCAAACTGGGGGTGTACATGTATCCCTGTCTGGAGAATTGGCTGGGCAAGAGCATGTCACAAGTGGGTGCCACAGAATTAATGCACAATACCATCCAGGTGGTGGAATTGCTTAGAGTTCGTCATCAGCTACCCCAAGACCCATTGAGCCTGTCATTACAAATGGGAGTTTATAGGAGCTCTGCTAGACACAACTAGAATAAAAGCCTTCCTTCTGCAACAGAGGGAATCTCCTTGATGTTCACAGTGGGAAGGATTCAAATGAGTCAGCAGACGACAGCATGGGACATGTTGGACCTTATGGCATGTCACTCCCTTGGCACGTCTTCACATGAGGAGAACCCAATGGACCTTCAGATCACAGTGGCTACAAGACACTCAAGATCTGCACAACAGCATTTTTTCATTTATTAAAATTGAATATGCCATCTGTCAATGTCACACAGCTGCTCAAGAACTCTCTGTCCTGGTGGGGGAACAATTTCAATCTGACCAGGGAAATACCCTTTCAAATTTATCTGATTGAAATTGTCCTCACCACAGATGTGTCCAGCCCAGGTTGGGGAGTTCATGTATAGGGTCTCTGGTCTGCCCAGAAAAAGCTTCATCAGATAATCTTCCTGGAGTTAAGAGTGATCTAGTATGCTCTAAAGGCTTTCATAGTTCAGCTAGCCAACAAAGTAGTCGTAGTCCAAACAAACAACCAAGTGGCAATGTTTTACAGCAATAAGCAAAGAGGCATGAGATCATACATTCTGTGGCAGGAGACTGTCCAGTTGTGGGACTCGGCTCACTCTCAGGGCTACATATGACAGGTGTGGAAAACGTCCTGGCAGATAGATTGTGGGTCCCTGGAACCGCATGAATGGTCCCGTACATTTTGGGGGGGAGGGGGAGTTAGCAAACCAGATATTCTGAGTGGGGCACACCCACAGTGGATCTATTTACATACCCTCACAACTGGAAGGTTCTACTTTTCTGTTACAAGAAATAGCCATGGGGAAAACTAGCTTCAGATGTTTTTACCCTCAGATGAGGCAGGGGGTCTACTGTACATATGTCCTGTGATACCGCTAGTCATGAAGACTCCGTTGCTGAAAGAAGACAGAGTGACCATGATACTCTTAGCCCCATTTTGGCCAAGACAGATTTGGTTCCCAATCCTCAGGGAGGGGAACCATCGTGAAACTGATCAGGCTGGGGACTTCCCTGGATCTCATCACTCAGGATCAAAACTGGTTACACCATCCAAATAATCAGGTCCCTGGCTCTTGTTACCTGGATGCTGAGATACTGACTTTGCAGCTGTTCAGACCGTCAGAGGATGTGCTTTGAGTTCTTTTAGCTTCAAGAAATGATTCCACTAGAAAGTCCGATTGGATTAAATGAAGGAGGGGGCTGATGACGTCAGCGGAGCGAGTGGCAGCCTAGCTTTCCGCTCCTGACCGATCTGATCGGAATCTCACTTGTTTGTAGCCATCCAGGGCTCGTTTTGAGCAGCAAACGGTTCGGTATTACTGCTGGAGCTCGCCCCATGTCAACCCGGAAGAAAGGTCCCGATTTCCAAAAGTATTCCTACCAGAAACTGGATCGGGAGGCCCGCTCCGAGAAATCCAAAATGGCGGCCGCAATGAACATAGAACTTGAAAAAGAAGCTGAGGAGTTGCAAGCAGGCCCGGATTCTGAAATCCCTACTAGGGGTGAGTTTAAAATTTGGTTCAGAGAGCTGCGACATGACCTGCAAAACTTCAAAGCCGAAATAAGGGAGGTGGTGGGCGATTTGAGGGAGGAAGTGAGTGACATGGGACGCCGCATCTTTGAATATGAAACTCTCACAGAAGCCCAGGCGGATTCACTCAGTACCCTCAAAAAGGAGAATACAGCTTTGGCTAAGGAAATGCAGCAGCCTTCGGTTAAGCTAGAAGACTTAGAAAATAGAAGCCGTAGGGTAAATCTGCGGTTTCAAGGCATACCAGAGACTCAGGAATATTCTGATTGCATGCAAGTGATTTCTAGACTCTGTGCAAACGTGCTACAAGCGCAAGGTGATGGCATCTCTAGGGACAATATCCAACTCCCGACCGTGAAAGTTGAGAGAGCGCACAGGGCTTGGGGGCCCAAACAGGCTAATAAGGTCAAAGATGTCATAGCCTGCTTTCATGAATATTCTGTTAAGGAACGGATTTTTATGTTAGCACGAAAACAGGATTAAATGAAGGAGGTTTGCCTTGTGATGTGAGCACAAAAGCTGCTTGATTACTTTCTTCAATTATCTGCATCCAGTCTCAAGACCTACTCGGAGTTCATCTTAATGCAATTGGTGCCTATCAGCAGCATGTAGCAGGTAGAGCCATCTCTGTAATGCCTTTGATTATCCGGTTTATGTGGGCTCTGCTTCATTTGAAACCTTCCATCAGACCTACAGCCATGTCTTAAGAACATAAGAACATGCCATACTGGGTCAGACCAAGGGTCCATCAAGCCCAGCATCCTGTTTCCAACAGAGGCCAATCCAGGCCATAAGAACCTGGCAAGTACCCAAAAACTAAGTCTATTCCATGTTAGCCACTGCTATTACTAGCAACAGTATTTTCTAAGTCAACTTAATAGCAGGTAATGGACTTCTCCTCCAAGAACTTATCCAATCCTTTTCTAAACACAGCTAACCACATCCTCTGGCAACAAATTCCAGAGTTTAATTGTGCATTGAGTGAAAAAGAGCTTTCTCAGATTAGTTTTAAATGTGCCACATGCTAACTTCATATAGTACCCCCTAGTCTTTCTATTATCCGAAAGAGTAAATAACCGATTCACATTTACCCGTTCTAGATCTCTCATGATTTTAAACACCTCTACCTTCTCCATCGCAACTATATCTTTTTTGAGTTGCGGCGACCAGAATTTTACACAGTATTCAAGGTGTGGTCTCACCATGGAGCGATACAGAGCAATTATGACACTTTTTGTTTTATTCACCATTTCCTTCCTAATAATTCCTAAAATTCTGTTTGCTTTTTTGACTGCCTCAGCACACTGAGCCGACGATTTCATAAATTGGGACATGTGTGGTTCTGTCCCAATTTATGAAAGCTGCGTTTGAGCTACTGCTCTCCTATGATCTGAAGTACCTTACCTGGTAAGGAAGTTCATATTTTTGGTGGCAGTTATTTCAGTGCTTAGGATCAGTGAGCTCCAAGCTCTAGTAACTTGTCCACCTTACATCAAGTTTTATCATAACAGGGTGGTTCTGTGCCGCTATCCTAAGTTCCTGCCTAAGGTGGGGTCAGAATTTCATCTTAACCAGTCATCCTTACAATGTTTTTTTTCCCAGGCGCGACATGTACACCCAGGTGAACAAGCACTGCACAGTTTGGATTGCCAACAAAAATAGTTTGGCACTTTGTTGTTTTCCTTTTTTTTTTTCATTTGAGGCAGTCTGTAGCTAGGGATTCTCCACATTTTAGGACTGCCATCCTGCTTGTCCTTGGAGAAAGCAGAGTTGCTTATCTGTATCCAGTGTTCTCAGAGGACAGTAGGATATCAGTCTTCATGAAACCCGCCCACCTCCCCTTGGATTTGGCTTCTCCTTGTAATGCTAAGGAACAAGACTGAAAGGACCCTGTGTTTATACGTGGTATAGTGGCATAATGGGCTTGCTAAGTGAGGCATAGCCAAAGTTCTAGAAACTTTGACATAAAAGTTCTGACATCCTGCTGTCCTCAGAGAACACATGTTACAGGTAAGCAGCTCTGCTTTACATTAATGGAGAAAAACAGCACCTGTGACTTGGATTGTCCTGTGGGTGCCCTTTTATAGGGAGAAGGTAGAACAGGTTTCCTAATACATCTGTTCTTTTCTTTTTTTTTTTAAAAATAGACTGCACAGCCAAACCGATATCCAGTGCCAACGTACACAGTTAATCAGTCTTTGCAGATACCTTCCAGGTATGTAATAAGAGGTGCTTGGCTGTTGGTTCCTCTTGAAATCCATCAGCAAGGAAGAGGAAGTTGTAATTAATTATCTCAGATCTGTCAAATGTGGTAGAAGGAAACAGCTGAGGTTAAAGCACTTGCTAACATCTCATTATAGTTCAGACGCTCCTGTCACCTCATGTTTTTAATGCCCCAAAAGCAACTTGCATTTATTTTGCTACAACTTGGAGGATTTTGTACTACCTTGGAGACAAGTGCTGTTGTGGTTCTCAAGTCTGACCCTCAAGATCACCCAATTCTAGTATTTTGAGTTGTATTCATGATATATTTTTGCAGACAGGTTAATTTATAAATTCTGATTGCCTTAAAACTAGAGCTATTGGTAGCTCTTGAGGACTGTATTTGAAAGTACTATACTGTCTGGTTGTTATTACATAATAAATGTAGCTCCTTATCTCTTATCCTCTTCAGACGCTGTCATTATAGTGCCCTTATATTGGGTAAACTATTAGCATATTCTACCCTCTCTGAGTGTTGATGTGCTTGTGTAATGTAATTGTAGAAGCCCATTTGGCAAAAAAGGAATTTAGAAATATAAAGTACTTGTTATCATCACACAAACCTAGCCAGCCCCAGTATATAGTGTGAACATAGATGCCAAGGAAATGTTATTTTTGCATTTTCATGGTAACATGTTTCTGGTGAAAACAGCTGTCTTCTGACAAGATGAATTCTATTTTCACGCGACTTCACTATAAGAGGAGACCCACTGCATTAGTTGAGTCACCCAAATATTGATAATGTGGGTGCAGGTTATTGTTGCTTACTTTGCCTGTACCATTTTGAAGTTTGTCCTAAAACATCTCTCTTTTCCCAGGCCGCCTCTGCCACACCCAAAACATCCAGGAAATCTTATCCCTTCACGCCAGGCACCACCTCCTCCAGTATAGTCTTCATTAGTCTCCTCAGTGCTCACATACCCTGATCTGCACAATGACTTTACTGAATTGTGTTAAAACCTCTTTGAAATGTGCATCACTCTGGTGTCCCAGAAAGCTTTTCTTTATCTGCAGCTTTGGGACGAAAGGAAAACAGTAGTGTCAAGATATGTGTGAAAAGTACTAAAAAAATAAATACCTCTGCCAAAGGAATGCGGTGCCTTAAGCCTGTCCTTGATGGTGCCCAAGAACTGAAAATTGGGTAGGGGAAAGCTAAGACACGCAAACTATAATCTACAACGAGACCGGCCTGCAAAGAACTCTTAAAACGGCTGAAATTTGTGGACCTAGGATTAACTGACCTCAGAACTACCCACAGCTGTTTGTGTTCTATCCCCTTCTCTGTTCCATGTGTCGAGATCTTGTGCAGTGAATGCAGGAATCAACAGGAGACTCATCCACTTTCACATGCAGAAATAACCCAATATTTTGTTTTTGTAGGGATCATGGCAGCTATTGACTAAACAGTGAATTAAAAATGTCAGTGTATTTTGCACATTACAACATGAATGCTATAAAGAAATTGTTATTGTTTAAACAGCATTGAAAGTAAAACACAAAAGGAAAGAGATTTGTATTGAACATCATATTATAATATCTGGCATGCTAGCATCTTTTATTCAGTACTTTTTAATAGTTGATATTGATTGTAAAGGAAAACAAAATAAATGATTGCAGAAGTGACCATTACATACAGTACATACATTCTAAATGGTAAGGGGTGTATTTAGAAGCTGCAAACATCGTTGGGTTTTATTGTTGATTTTAACTAACGTGTGGTTAAACATGTAAGGAGTTTGGCTATAGTTTCCAAGGTTCTTGAAGCCCTCTGATGCCTCTAACTGGCTCTCATAGTAAGAGGGACAAACCCTCTTGATTGCAAGTTAATTTTGTGGGGAAGATGTTGTGTTGATTTCCTTCACTTGCATAGAATAACATTATAGAAAAGTTCAAGCTGCACTATCTTTCAGTTTCTGACATTACCTTTGCTTGTACATCATAAATTACCTGGTGAGTCTTCATGCATTGAAGATGGTGACAGAGACCTGTCTTTGACTTGCTGTGTGATTATAGAATGGCTGCTTACAGTCAGCCAGTAACAGAGAATTTCTGGAAGGGCCATATCCTTCTATGAAAGCATCATTCCATATCTTCAACAGTGAATGTTGTTATGTAGCACCAGAGTAGCTACAGCAGATTGTATCAGGAGCTAATGCTATGGATTTGTTATTAGTGAAAATTAAGAAGGGGGAGAGCTCCTGCCATTGCAGTAGCATAGGCTATCCATCCTGAATATTCTAATAAAACAGAGTGAAACACAACAAGGGCTAAGAACAGTATCCCTTTGCATTCAGACACAGGGATCATATGTTTGGAAAGAGAATCCCTTAGGTGGCTGCCATATTGAATTATTTGAATCTTTGAGAAGTTAGAATAAAACAAACTTTTTAAAAAAAATAATTTTCAACTGATTTTTAACTATTTTTTTTAAATTCCTTCAACTAATTTTGTTTTACAAATCTGTTAGCTTGCACTGAATTCTGAAAACATTTGTTTAAAAAAAAAAGAATAGTGGATCAATATGCCACTCTATCATTACTGTCTTAATTTACCACTGCTAAGGTCCATGTACTGCATTATTTTAAAAACTAGTATATCAGACCTAAGGTTGGTTTGCTGTTAGTTAAGTAGTGAAATCGGAAACATGAACTGATATTTTTCTATCCTGTCAATGATCATGCCCTGATGGCGATAAAAGCTGCCATCTTTTCAGTTATTCTTTCCAGTTTCCTTTTGATGGTTGGGAATTTTGCTTATCCAGCAATTGACCTGACTGGGTAGAACCAAGGGAAAATGATAAACCAGATACATAGGAGAATGTGAAAAAATCACAGCTTCCATCTACTCATTGTCAGAGAGTAGCTGCAAATAGTTTAAAAAAAAAAAAAAAAAAAGCTGGTTTATGCCTTACTGCTGAGATTGATGGCTTCATAATCATCCTTTTGCAAAAAGGTCTCGCAGTTCATGGATCTAGTTGAACTATTACCCTGGCTTTGTGAACCATGACTTGGAATCATGCATTACCAGCCTGATGCAAAACATCTGGTCCAGTATGCATGTCATACATGGAGGTTGATAGTGCTATAGAAATTAGTAATAGATCATGGGTAGACAACGCTGGTTCTTGAGTATCACAAACTAGTCTGGTTTTCAAGATATCCACAGTAAATATGCTTGCATATATTTGCATGCACTGCCTCCATTGTATGCAAATATATCTCTTGCATATTCATTATGGATAACTGAAAACCAGAATTGTTGCCTACCCCTGTAATAGAAGCATGGCTGGAAAAGATAAACATTCTGAGATGAAGTTAAAGATAGTTATCTTGGAACAAGTAGGATGGTAGTCCTCACACATGGGTGACATCATCCGATGGAGCCCGGCCCAGCATGCCACTATCCATGCGTCCACACAGGGTCACTCTTCAGTCTTTTATTTTCTGCGGAGCTGTTGTCTCATGGTTGTGGAGCTTGTGCTCTTTTTATCTTTTGGATCCCCCTCCTTTCCTCCTGGCTTTAGTTAGCTGTTAGTGCAGTAACTTTTTACCTTCTTTGCAGTCAATTCCCTATAGAGGTATCCTTCGGGAGCAGACAGTCATCGACCACTCATGGTGTCGTCAGCTTTTTGTCTGTGCTCCCAGTGTGCTAGCACTATGTCAGTCATGGATCCACATGAGATGTGAATCCTTTGCCTGAGGGCATCGTACGACATTTGGGGGACTCATTTTTGCAACCAAATAACCCCCAAGGGCTGGCACGCCCGCCTGGAGAAGATGAAGAAGCTGTTCGGGTCCAAGAAGTCCAAACCCTCAACACCAGCATTGGGGGGAACTGATGGACAGTGATCCCTCGGTGTCCACCAGTGGAGAGTGGTGCTGGGGATTGACCTTCATCGGTTTCCTCTCACTTGAGATCTGGATCGTCTCCTTTGTCTTGGTGCTGGGGAAAGACCGGGCCGAGCACCATGGGAAACCCTGAAAACATTGCCACTGGTCTCCATCCTCGCACGGTACCGGGCTTGGGTTGGCACTGGCTCCTGCTATGATGCTCCCATCATGAGACCCCGCAGCAAGTGAGTATCGCCCTCCATCGAGGCAGGGATCCGATGCGTTCCCCACAGATTCTGGTGCCGGACACTAATCTCCCTCGGGGCTCCGAGGGAGATCTGGCTACGCCGCCTCCTCCTTGGTCCATCCTGTCATCGGCGGCCTTTGAAGAGGAGCTGGAACGCCTGGTGCAGCCCTGCAGGGCATCGAGCCGCCAGTGCCCAAGCCTGCACCTTCCTTCTTGGCGCCATTGTTGGAGTGCCTCAATATTCTTCTTGGCACTCTCCCCACGCAGCTGATGCCAGTGCCCAGGCCAACTATGCCTCATCGGCCACTGTTGTCACTTCCTCCCAATGCCATTCCCATTGCGGGTTCCTCAGAGGAGGAAGGGCCTGTGAAGCCAGGGGCACCGTTGAGGTCCGAGATTCCATGGCCAGCGTTGCCTGGTCTGATTCAGGGTCCGTTGGGGCCCTAAATGCCATCGGTGCCCAAACCTCTGTGAACCCCCCCTCCTATGAGTGTCGCCGGGCAATCTTAGTGTTATCGGTTAGGCAATCTTAGTGTCGCCGGGCAATCTTACCCGTGGAGGGATGATACCCTCAGAGTCTTCCTCTGATGACTGTGGTGACCTTCTCTCAGATCTGTCTCTTCCAGAGGAACAGCGCCAGTCCCCGCTGGAGGACAACTTTTGCTGGGTTTGTGCGGGCTATGGCTGAAGCCATTCCATTCTACTTTCTTATGGACCAGGCACAAAATGCTGGAAGTTTTCCAGTTTCTGGACGCCCCTGAGGAGGTAGTGGCTGTTCCCATCCATGAGATTTTCAAGGAGTTACTACTTAGGATCTGGGAACACCCCATCTCTGTGCCTCCGGTGAACAGGAAGGCAGATACAGTGTACCTAGTTCGGCATTCTACAGGGTTTGAGAAGCATCAACTCCCACGCCAGTTGGTGGTGGTGGAGTCTGCCCTTAAAAAGGCCAAGTGCTCTCACACCCATGCCTCCGCCCCTCTGGAACAGGAACACAGGGCACTGGATAGGAAGGTGTTTCAGGTCGCTATGTTGATTGCCCGCATCGCTTCCTACCAGCTTTATATGACACAATATTCTCTGAATCTCTGGAAGCAGATCCAGGACCTGACTTGAGTGCCTGCCCCGGCAGCAGCAGGACGCTTTCTCAGTGGTCATTCAGCAAGGTCTTGAATGTGGCATGGTGTGTTCCACCTATGATGTGTCTGAGACACATGGCGAGGGTGGCGGCCGCGGGTATTGGTGCCTGTCGGATGTCCTAGTTTCGGGCCTCTGATCTCCAGCCAGAGGTGCAGAAGAGGCTCGTGGACCTGCCGTGTACTGGCAAAAACCTCTTTGGTGATAAGGTGAGGGATGCTGTGGCTCAGTTAAAGGATCATCATGAGACCCTGCAGCATCTCTTGGCTAGTACATTGGACCCGCCATTCTCAGCGAGAAAGGCCTTGCATCAGAGCCCAAGGAGGTCCTTTTACCACCAGAGGAAATACTACCCACACGCTTCTTGCACCCGGTCCCAGCGGGTGAGCTCCAGGGCCCACCCTAGACAGCAGCGGGTCCCCAGGCCTCAACTGATAGTTGATGATAAACCTCATAGCAGGGCTTGCCCCAGGCAAGCCCTGCTATGGGGTTTTGATTGGCTCATGGGAGCGTAAGCCAACTACCCATACCCTTGATGCACAACCCCCCCCCCCCCCCCCTCTCCCCGGCTGCTGTTCTTTCGGGATCATTGGCCCAGAGTTACTTTGGGTTCTGTCCATCGTTTGTCAAGGGTACCAGCTGAACTTTCTGGGTGTCCCTCTGGACTCTCCCCCATGCCCCTCTTGGGGGTCAATTCTTGCATTGGGAAATACTGTTGGAGGAGCTCACCGCTCTGGTAATGGCCAGGGCCGTCAAACCCATTCCACTGGAACAGCGGGGGCGGAGGTTTTACTCCCATTATTTCCTGATTCCAAAGAGAATAGGGGGACTCCGTCCTATCCTAGACTTGAGAGCCTTGAACAGGTTTCTAAAAAGAGAAAAGTTCAAGATGGTCTCACTGGGCATCCTGATTCCCCTCCTACAAAGAGGAGATTGGCTTTGTTCCCTCGATCTAAAATATGCCTACACCCACATCGAGATATTCTAAGGTCACAGGAAGTATCTCTGGTTTATGGTGGGTGAGCGACACTTTCAGTACAGGGTGTTGCCATTCGACATCAGCCCCACGCATTTTCACCAACTGTCTGGCTATAGTGGATGCGCACCGCTGCAGGATGGTGGTGCAGGTGTTCCCCTACCTGGATGATTAGCTCATCTAGAGCCCCACCCAGGAGGGAGCGGTGTGGTCCCTGAGCTTGACCATTCGAGTGTTAGACTCCCTGGGGTTTATCATCAACTATCCAAAGTCCCCATCTCCACCCATCGTCCCAGCTGAGCTTCATTGGCGCCTGATTAAAAACGGCTCAGGCCCGAACATTTCTTCCCCATGATCGGGCACTCTATTACATAAATGGTCCACCAGAGCCAGAAAATTTTGGCACGCTGCATGTAGCGCCTCTTGGGACACATGGCAGTGACTGTCCATGTTACTCCCTTCACTTGCTTATATAAGCGCAGAACTCAATGGACCTTGCAGTCCCAATGGCAGCAGGCCACCCAGGACCTACGCATCTGTATCCATATTACTCTGCCTCTCCAGGCCTCCTTGGCTTGGTGGGAGAGTCTTACCAACTTGAAGCTGGAGGTGCCTTTTCAGGATCTCTCTACCCAGATTGTGCTTACTACGGATGTGTCTAACCTGAGGTAGGGTGCCCATATGGAAAGACTTCGTGGTCCGCCCAAGAAGCACAGTGTCAAATCAATTTCCTGGAGCTCCGCACAATCTGGTAGGCACTCAGAGATCGGCTGATTCACAGAGTGGTCTTGATCCAGACCGACAACCAGGTGGCGATGTGGTACATCAACAAGCAGGGAGGTATGAAGTCGTTCCTCCTGTGCCAAAAAGCAGCTCAGATCTAGTTTTGGGCTCTGTCCCAGGGTATGGTGCTCCAAGCTATGTACCTAGCTGGGGCAGAGAATGTGGTAGTGGACAGGCTGAATCGAGCCTTCCGACCCCACGAGTTGTCCCTGAAACAAGCAGCGGATTGGAGTTTCTGCCTTTGGGAGACCCAGGATGTGGATCTGTTCGCATCCCCCTGCAACAGGAAGGTGGATTAGTTCTGCTCTCTGTACAAGGGAGACAGCAAACCAGCCTCTGATGCCTTTGCCGTTGCCTGCCATTGGGGCAAGGGCCTTCTGTACACGTGTCCTCTACTTCCCCTGGTGATGAAGTTTCTCCTGAAGCTCCAGCAGGACAGGAGAACTATAATCCTCATAGCCCCTCATTGGCGGAGGCAGATCTGGTTCCTGATCTTGTGGGATCTCACCCTCTGGGCACCCGTTTTCTGCGTGGGTTTGAAGATCCCTCACGTTTTGCCCAATCTTGTATATCTATGCTGGGGGGGGGGGGGTTCCTGTGTATGCCCTTCCAACCCGTAATGATTAGTTATAAGAACTGACCAAGCATTTATCTACCCTCCCCCATTTCTTGTCTATTATATTCCTATATAAATAATAATAATATTCAGAGAGGGTAATCATAGGTAAAAAGTGGTTATATTTTCTCTTAACTATAATAAGATAATATATTTCTTCTGGCAATAATAAAATAGATTATAATAGAGCATATCATAAATTATAAATGATAATAATAAGTATATTGAATAGAGAGCTAAACTAAGCTATGTACAAATCTGTGGCAAATTACTTCTCTAAGAAAATCAGCTTTAGGAGGCAATCACTGCAGGCAGAGTCTCTAGGCAGTCAAATTTAACTGCAGGCAGGATCTCTAGGCAAATGAATAACTGCCAGGGAACAGGAATCTCGACCAGCCGTGTCTTCATTTTTGATGGCCAGTCTGCACTTAATTTCCTGTCATTTGTCTCCAACCTATCTACAGGCTGGGCATGTCACTCTGGTCTTAGCATTCTGTTCTTCTCACATTACAATTCCTTCGTGCCACTCTCCCTGGTCTTACCCTGTTATTGGTTTTGCAATGCAATGACATGTCTCCTTTTCTGGTCTGGCATTTTCCCCCTTCATCTGTCTTCTTTTACCATCTTTAACCCCTCTGATACAAACAATTATTCACAGTTTACTCTTTTTCCCAATTATGTATATGAACATAGAAGCAATGCCTGCATTGCATGGCACACTGTTTCCTGCCATATGGTTCACAGGAAATCAACTCTGATTACTGTAAACAAAGAAAAAGCTGGCAGCAGCTTGAGACATACATTGCTTTGCACTAAGCATTTTAAAGGCAATACTGGTATCTGTTTACACAGCCATGCAGTCACAGAGCCTCTCACAGGAAGATCACACTTTTCTAGACTTTGCATTAACCCTTGTGTTCTCTGTCTATGGTCAAGCATTTTTTAAATACAGCCCCATCCCTGTATCAAACACCTTAACCCTTTGCAATATATCTGTTTCTGTATGAACTTTGTTCAGGATCAGGGGAGGCTGCGCCATCCCAACCTCCGAGCCTTGTCCCTGATGGCCTGGGTGTTGAGAGGTTGATTCTGCAGCCCCTCGACCTGTCTGATGATGTGTCTCAAGTCCTGGTGGCTTACAGGAAGCCTTCCTCTAGGAAGTCTTATGGCCTGAAGTGGAAGAGTTTTTCCATCTGGTGTGAGCACCGCGGCCTGGATCCGTTCTCCTGCACCACACCGAAGCTGCTTGATTACTTCCTGCACCTTTTGGATGCTGGCTTAAAGACCAACTCTGTTAGGGTACACCTGAGTGCGATTGGTGCCTACCACCAGGGTGTGAATAGTTCATCTCTGTGCAGCTTATTGTGAGTCGCTTTATGCGGGGTCTGCTTCAGTTGAAGCCTCCCCTGTGGCCTCCTGTGGTGTCCTGGGATCTTAATGTGGTGTTGGCTCAGCTCATGAAAGCTTCTTTTGAGCTGCTGTGTTCTTGTGACCTCAAGTAACTGACCTGGAAGGACATACTTTTGGTTGTGGTCACATCAGTGCGCAGAATCAGTGAGCTTCAGGCCTTGGTGATGTATCCACCCTACACAAAGTTCTTCCATGATAGGGTGGTTCTGCGCACTCACCCTAAATTCCTGCCTAAGGTTGTGACGGATTTCCATCTTAACCAGTCAGTTGTCCTGCCCATCTCTTTTCCCAGGCTTCATTTGCACCAGAGTGAATGGGCTCTGCACAGTCTGAATTGCAAGAGCGCCTTAGCCATCTACTTGAAGCAAATGGCAGGCCACAGGCAGTCTACACAACTCTTCATCTCTTTTGACAAGAATAGATTAGGAGTTGCGGTTACTAAGCAGACCCTGTCCAACTGGCTGGTAGATTGTATCTCCTTCTACTATACTCAGGCGAGACTGCAGCTTGAGGGCCATGTCAAGGCTCATTCTGTCAGAGCCATGGCAACTTCCGTGGCTCACCTGAGAGCGGTCACCATGGATGAGATCTGCAAGGCTGCGACATGGGAGTTCTCGCCACACCTTTGCCTCTCACTACTGTCTGCATAGGGATGGCCGAAGAGATAGCAGCTCCGGAATCTCTTCCATTTGTATAAACCAACTCTTCCTGCCTATGGCCCATTGTTCAGGTTCAGTTGTCTCCCTCTGTTACTAATGGCACCTGTGTTGTTGTGCCCATTAGCACATGGTTAGGTGCCTGTTAGTTTTGCTTGTTCAGGAACAGCCTGTAGCTAGGGATTCACCCATGTGTGAGGAATACCATCCTGCTTGTCCTAGGAGAAAGAGTTGCTTACCTGTAATAGGTGTTCTCCTAGGACAGCAGGATGTTAGACCTCACAAAACTTGCCCGCCACCCCGTGGAGTTGGGTTTCTCCTATGTTTATTTTATTTTTTTGTAATTCTATGTCATGAGACTGAAGAAGGACCCCCGCGTGGATAGTGTGCCAGTCAAAGTTTCTAGAAACTTTGACTTGGGCTTTCCGTGCCAGGCTCCATTGGATGATGTCACCTATGTTTGAGGACTAACATCCTGCTGTTCTAGAAGAACACCTGTTACAGGTAAGCAACTCTGCTTTCTGTAGCTTTCACAAGAATTATCATCAACTTGATGATGATAATTTGCTGCTGCCAGCTTTTTCTTTGTTTACAGTAATCAGAGTTGATTTCCTGTGAACCATATGGCAGGAAACAGTGTGCCATGCAATGCAAGTGATAAATAGTGCAAATAAGGTTATTATAGAATCCTCTGATTCTGTTCATGTGTCAGGCCAGCGTTGAGGTGACATCAGAATTCCTGAAAAATAAACATTTGTGCTCAGATTAAAGGGGTTTATTGTTTGAGCAGGTGAAAGCATCCATCTAACTGTATCATAAGATTTAGAATCAAGTGGCCTATGAAGAGTACTTACTGCAGCTGCTTTTGGATGCCCAAGCCACTTTGAGTCTAAACCTTGTATCCAATAAGGTAGATACCTTCTCTCTTGGCTGGACAATAAACCATTCTAATATTTATCTCTTTAATGTTTGCATAGCTGTTTGTATCATTACTCATGATCTATTTCTTTATATCTGTATATGTAAAATATATATATGTGTATATATAAACCACTAACAAAAAAACACTACTATCAAAAATCTCTATACAAAAAAATGTCAGTCATTGAAGAAAATTCCACACTCATAGTTCTAGTTGTTACTCATACATTTAAAAATTGGGGCGATAAAGCTGGTTTATAACTTACTGGAAAACCAGTAAGCAAACTTGCAGGGCTGTCATTCTTTGTGCTAACAGGTCTCAAGGAGCATTAATCAATACTGGCAAAAAGCCCAAATGAATTATGTCGTCAAAATTTTCACTCCAAAAAGTTTTTTGTTTTTTTTTAATATTCAGTGCATTATATGTGCTGAATAATATGGCTCATCTTTGTTTTGAGTAGCATCATTGATTTGAATATGCAGTGCAACTCTGTAATAAAGCAGCACAGTGTTGGTTTGCACATAAAATACCCTGGAGCTGGAGTTTTGTATAGCTTTGACCAATTCTCAGTGAAAAAACTAGTTAATGTAAGGCCTTTGTTTTGCCACCCATTGTTGGCCTCCTTGGGGGAATTATGAATATGATATTGGCTGTTGTGAAACTTAACCCAGATTGATTTTGGCGATATAGCCTTGAAAAACTGTTAGATGAAATAATTCTATACATTCAGCTGCCTTGTTCAAACCATACTAACAGCAACAGAGCTTTCACTTTTTGAAGTCAAAATTTTGGCGACATAATTAATTTGGGGTTTTTTGTTAGTGGTTTTTACATATGAGCACTACTTAGTTAACAGTATTATTACTGCTGGAGTTTTTTGCTACCTATGTGTGTATATACATATATATATATATTATCTATAGTCCTGTAATAATATGCTTGAAAATAGTTGCTGTGGGTGCCTGTAAGTATAGTTGCTGCTTTAAAGAAGGAATCCACTGGGTTGATTTATTTAGAGGTATTGGGAATCTTATGTTCTAGATTTTTCTTCCTCCATGGAGTCTAACTTTTCTAAGCAGCCTATCTGTGTAAAAAAGGAAACATAGGAGTACCAGTCTTTTATTCCAACTTACTGAAGTGATTCATTGTAGGAATAAATATCATGTAATGAATTGTCAATTTGTAAAGAGGAAGGCCTGCTTTATTTTATTTAAATCTGTGAATGAGTAAGTTAAATATTTGAAATTATTTTTTTTTTAAAAGTGCCTTTTTATTGTTCTAGCTTACTTGCATGCATTTTTACCTAGCATGCCACAATGTTCATGAATGTGCTAACCTTTAACCCAGAACACACAAAAAATTGACTACTGATTTACACTAGAAAATTTACACATCACCTCTGAATATGGTTTTACGTGGTTGTTATCTTTTGACTTTGTGTTTTAAATTTTTCATTGTTCTGTTTTAAAAACTTGCACTTTGTTATCAATGTTGTAATTCAATCTTTTTTTCTCCTTTCTACTTTTGTTGAAGAGGATTTCAAAAATCACAGATGCCACTTTTTTATTGTTAGTTTACAAAATTGCTTTTATTGAATATATAAAAACAAAAAAAAATACTCTTACACAATAACAAATAAAGATTTGATTTGCTCCATAGCAGATTTTCTTTTGTAAGGGAGGAGGGGTTTTATGGTCTTTCCAAAGAGGACGCTTTCCTGTTCTTAGTATATGGGGGGGGGGGGGGGGGGGGAGGAGAAATATCTTAATTTAATGCCCTGTGATTCCAGTATAGCCATACTGACCTCCATGGCACTCATTTTAACAAATTTTGGAAATGGTATAGGTAATGACATGCACCTTTTTTTGTCTCGTTCATACTGGTTTATTAATATTGCATCTAGCAGACAAGCTAAAATCTATTACCTAAAAATCTCCTAAATAGCATCTTTTATCAACATTTCACATCTGTAGTTTGTGCATTGTGTGAATATCTAAATATATCCTAGTAATTCATGCTTCAGTGAGAGTTAAAGCTGCAGTACAACAAATTATTTTTGTAAAGTATTCAGTTGACTTGAATACAAAACCGAAAAGAATCAGCAATAGAGGCAAGAAACAGACGTTGCTATTTTCAGTAATCTAGCTGGTAGTATTGCTGCTTCCAAAGGAGAGCAGTTTTGAATAACTCATTGTAGAGTCTTTTTGAAAATTTCTTAGAAGTTTAAAAAATATCTGTATATATTTGCACCTGCTTTTTCTTCAGGCTGCAAACAGACTTGTGTAGTTTTAGCCAGGCTGAGAAGGGTAATTTTCAGACAGGCTAATTTACTTAGGTAAATGGCTTTGAAAACTGTGGGGGGGTTTTTGTTTTGTTTTTTTTAATAACAAACACTAATAACTGAGTGGAAAAATGGCCAATTTCTAAAACTTAATGAAAGACCACAAAATGTAGTAGCTAATATTTCTGTGCCCACCTTTGTCAAATATTTCAATTCTTTAATGATCCCGCTTACTGTGATTCTACTTTGATTTGTCAGCAATTTTGCAAATAGGAGTAGCCTAGCAGTTAGAACAGCAGGCCTAGAGCAGGATTAAATCCCTCTGTTCCTGTACGTACCTGGATCAGTCCAGACAGTGGGTTGAGCCTCCTTTCCAGCAGGTGGAGACAGACTAAAACTTGCAGGATGCCCTATATCAGGACAGAGCCTATCCTCTAACCCTTCAGTATTCGTCTGCCTCCAGCAGGTGCAGCATCTCCCCTTCGGTTCTCTGCTGTATTTTTCGACCAGGCCGATCGCTTCTGTCTTGCGGCCTGGCTTTTGAACGGCGTCGCCTGAGGCGCAAAGGTTATAGGGAGGAGGTCATCTCCACCCTGCTGCAAGCCCGGAAGCAGTCGACTTCTCTGTCCTATGTGCGCATCTGGAAAGTTTTTGAGTCCGTGTGTCCGGAGGTGGGTGTCCCTGCGCGCTCCGCCTAGATTCCTTTGATTCTTCCTTTTCTTCAGAAGGGTCTCTCTAAGGGCCTCTTCTTCAGTTCTCTACACGTTCAAGTCTCGGCTCTCAGCTCTCTCCTGGGTCGGGTGGACGGTCATGCCTTAGCTGCTCACCCTGACGTGATTCGTTTCCTGAGGGGCGATAGACACCTCCGCCCCCCCCTCTCGGGCCACGTGTCCATTGTGGAGTCTCAACCTAGTCCTTCGTGCTCTCTGTGCGGCTCCCTTCGAGCCTCTTCGCCACACTACGCTCAAGGATCTTACTCTAAAGACTGTCTTTCTGGTCTCTATTTCCTCTGCTCGCCGTATTTCCGAGCTTCAGGCGCTGTCCTGTCGGGAGCCCTTCTTGCGTTTCTCCGATTCTGGGGTTTCTCTCAGGACGGTTCCTTCCTTTTTGCCTAAGGTTGTCTCCGCTTTTCATGTCAACCAGTCGGTCGAACTCCCAGCGTTCTCTCCGGAGGAGATCGCAGGTACAGCGGGTGGCGACCTTCGTCGGCTAGATTTAAAATGAGTCTTGCTTCGCTATCTCCAGGTCACCAATAACTTCTGGGTATCGGACCATCTCTTCGTCCTTTGGAGTGGTCCCAACCGCGGTAAGCAGGCTTCTAAGACCACGATTGCGCGGTGGTTGAAGGAAGCCATTTCCTCGGCGTATCTTTGTCAAGGTTGTCCGCTTCCTGAGGGTCTGAAGGCCCATTCTCTGCGTTCTCAGGCTACTTCGTGGGCGGAGAATCAATCTGTCTCCCCGCAGGAGATCTGCAGGGCTGCCACTTGGACATCTCTGCACACTTTTGCTCGGCACTACCGTCTGGATGTGCACGCTCCGGTGTTCGGTTCATTTGGGTGGCAAGTGCTTGGAGCGGGACTGTCTCGGTCCCACCCAGTTTAGGGAAGCTTTGGTACATCCCACTGTCTGGACTGATCCGGGTACATACAGGAAAGGAAAATTAGTTCTTACCTGTTAATTTTCGTTCCTGTAGTACCACGGATCAGTCCAGTCGCCCTTCCCTGTCTGTCTTCTGTCCTCTCAAAGCTTGTTTTCTTGCAGGTCTGCAGATTTTCATATTTTCCTTGGTGCAAGATTACTGAGCATTTACACCGGAAGCCTTGGTGGTTATTTTATGCCAAGTTTATGCAAGAGCGTATAGGTATACCATGCTTCTACATTAATCTATGGTTGCTCCGTTGAGCTTTTTGGTTACTTGCTTGATCCTATTCTTGGGTGTATTGTTTTATGCTTTGACATACGTTATACTGAAGGGTTAGCGGATAGGCTCTGTCCTGATATAGGGCATCCTGCAAGTTTTAGTCTGTCTCCACCTGCTGGAAAGGAGGCTCAACCCACTGTCTGGACTGATCCGTGGTACTACAGGAACAAAAATTAACAGGTAAGAACTAATTTTCCTATGCTTCTTGTGACCTAGAGCAACTCACTTTCATCTTCATTGCCTCTGGTACAAACTTAGGGCGTCGTACTTTAAAACGCCCTAACACATTGTGACGCTAAAATTAAAATGAGGGAAAGGTGTGGAGTTAGGGAGGAGTTTGGGCTGGGTTAAGGATAATGATGTGGTGGTACCGCTGCGGGTGATAATGTTTCAGACATTATCGCTGGCAGTAGCACTGGTTTTAATACCACCTTTTCTGTTGGCATTATGGGGGCGACAGAGTGCAGTGCGGCTGCAATCATGGTGGTGAAAACGCACCGCCATGATGCCGCTGGCTACACACTTTCGCCCTCCTGCCCCTTTTTTCTTCACAGATCATCATTCCACTATATTTATAGTGGAATGATGAATTTGGCCTTGGGGCCCAATGTAATAATGTAGGTGATAACCCTGTATGCTGAAAAAAAATTAACTTCCAATGGTAAGCAAATGGTGTTAATGCATTGAGCCTTGAAAAAAAAAGTGCACAGACTGGAGTTAAAATGTGCGCTCAGCCTTTTGTATAGGCTGAGCACAAATTTTACTCAAAGGGGGAGGTGGAAGGCATGTATAGGGAGAGAAAAAGATCTTGGGTTATAGGAAAAGAAAGCACTGGGAAGACGCAAAGCCACTTTCCCTGTCCCTTTATGCACAGAAAACACGCTGTGTGTTTTCTGCGCATGTTGAGGCCAATGTAATAAGACCCATGCTGAAATCGGCGCTATTTTTCTGCATGTATTTTTTTTTAGCATCTGTGGCAAGAACAGGCAGCCCCACGGGATGTAATAAGAGAACAGAATGCAAATGATATATGCAAAAAAAACACACAAGATCAAACGAACACGCCAATACTCACATAAAAGCCCCAATGCATAAAGCCTCAAGAACAAAACAGGCACTAAAATAGGCAGTAATGGAAAAATGTTGCAGACTTATTTCTAATTATTTGAAGTTACTACTATTCAAAAATAAATAGTTTCAGCTCCTGCCACTTTGGACCTTTTATTCCATTGCTGGCATGAGTGCGGTTCTGAGTCCACGCAGCCTTTTCCTTGCCAGGCTCCCGGAGCCACTTGGCATGGATCTTCCCTGCTGAGAGAGAGCAGGAGCCAGGACAGATGGACTGGCATCCTCCACGGGCTATAGACAAACATGCTGACACCGGCCAGAGCTGCATCATCACTGGGACCAAAACCTGCCAAAGCGTTAGGAACAATCACAATCAGCAAGCCCCACATGTCTGGTGAGGAAAAGGCTGCATAGACACACCATCACACTAATGCCAGCAATGGAGTAAAAAGGCCTCCAGACAGGCGCTTTCACTTAACTCCTGCCCTGACCCAGGCACTAAAAAACTGCTTTAAAAAACCCATACTAACTGATATCTCTGCTAACACTGCTCCCTGCATGTCAAGTGACTAGATAATTGCCCCCTCTACATGCAATTTGCATGCACTTGCGCAAAACCCGCTGTGGGTTTTTGAACTGGTCTGTGCATGCGTTTTTTCTGTGCTAACCATATTATAGGTACATGCATAAGATTAGCATGGAAAATCCACGACAGGGCATCTGGACTGATCCTTGGTACTACAGGAACGAAAATTAGCAGGTAAGGAATAATTTTCTTTTCCCTGTACGTACCAGGATCAGTCCAGACGGTGGGATGTACCAAAGCTTCCCTACTGAGGGTGGGCCGTAGATAGGCTTGCTCGAATGACCTTGTTACCAAAAGAACCAAATGCCGGCGCCCGGACGTCCAGGCGGTAGTGTCGAGCAAAGGTGTGGAGCGACTTCCAAGTGGCCGCTATGCAAATTTCCTGTGAGGAGACCGAAAGACTTTCCGCCCACGACGTGGCTTGAGAACGAAGTGAGTGGGCCTTAACTCCCATTGGAGGCTTCTTCCCCGCGCCAATATAAGCAGACACGATGGCCTCCTTCCGCCAACAGGCAATGGTCGTCTTGGAAGCCATAAACCCCTTCTTTGGTCCGGACCAAAGAACAAATAGATGACCCGCAAGACGGAAGTCATTGGTAGCCTCCATGTAGCGCATCAGACAGCGCTTAACGTCCAGCTTTCGATGGACTCGAGTGTCAGCCGAAGAAAAGGAAGGAAGTTCCACCTTCTGATTTAGATGAAAGGTGGAAACCACCTTGGGAAGGAATGAGGACACTGTGCGCCAACTAACCCCCAAGTCGATGAATCGTAGATACGGGTCCCTGCAGGATAATGCCTGGAGTTCAGACACACGCCGAGCCGACGCAATGGCCATCAGGAAGATTGTCTTGAGGGTGAAAACCTTGAGATCGGCGGACCGTAGGGGCTTGAAGGGGGTTCCCCCGAGGATCCTGAGCACCAAGTTGAGACTCCAAGAGGGACAAGGTGTTACGATCCCCCCTGTTGCTGCGCTACAGGAGGTATCTTACCTTCCCTCCGGAGGCCGCTCCGAAGCCAGGGCCTCGCCTGTGCACCATCCAGGACTCACTCCAGGGCCTGGGAGGCCTGTTCCTGAGGCCTGCCTGTGGCTTGCTTAGCTACGTTTGGACTTCCTGTTCGGCCACGCCCTTCTCCCTAGGGGCCGGCCCGCAGCTCTCCGTCTCAGTTATAGGGCCAGCAAGGGGCGGTCCAGGTAAACTCCTCCCAGGGAGTTGCCCACAACCTGCAGTATAAAAGGACTCTCATTTCACTTCTTACTTGCCTTCGGATTAGCTTGCACATTGCTGTGTTCTGTCTGCTGATCCAGGTCCACCATGGTCGCCTGTGTCTTGATGGCTTCGTGTTCAGTGTCTTCTTGTTCCTTGTTTCCAGTCCTGATGTCTGCCTTCGGATTAGCTTTACACATTGCTGTGTCCTGTCTGCTGATCCATGTCCTCCGTGGTCTGCCTTGCTTTGATGGCTCCTTGTCCTGTCTCTGCCTTGATGTCTGCTCCTGATGTTTCCTGATCCAGTTCCGGTTGTTCTGCCCTATGTCTTCGTCTGGCTCCTGAGCCTTCTGTCCTGTTGGGCCCCGGAATGGCCAACAGGAGGGATTTGTCCCTGTGCTCTGGAGCTTCCCTTCCTGCCAGCCGATGGGGCTTCGGATGTCATTGGTCCCGGCATCGGAGTTCCTTCTCGCCTGGATCTTTCCTGCACTCTCCTGTTCTCAGCGTGGTCCGCGACCAGCCTTCCTGGGCTGGTTAGGGCGCGTATGGGACAGGGTGGTCTGCGACTCAGTCCCGCGGGTGGGCTGAGTAGGGCGCCCTGAGGGACAGTGCCCATGTCTTCCTACCAGCCCTTGCTTCTGATGTCTCTGCACCAGCCCTTGCCTCTGATGTCTTTGTACCAGCCCTTGCCTCTGATGTCTCTGCATTGGCCTTTGCCTCGGATGTCTCTGCACCAGCCCTTGCCTCTGATGTCTGCACTAGTCTTCATCTAAGATGTCTTCCATGTACTAAGGACTCTGTCTGCCCTCGCCCTCTGTCCGGCCTGCCGCCTTTTGCCGTTACCCAGTGGCAGGTCCGAAAGGGCTTGGAACAGTTGGAAGACCGTTCATCAACCAACATTGCGTTGCTGGTTGTCATGGGCATGCAGGTCCGGCTGAGGGTCAGACTCTGCTCCTTAACCCCTGCTTCAGTACCCGCCTGGCTCACTATGCCAGCACCGGCTCACCTCCCACGGTGTGGCTGGGGCTCCTCCCTAGCTCTCGCCGTGGCCAAAGGGCTCACACCACCTGCTTTAGAGACGGCCGTGCTCCTCGCGCCTACGATTGTACCCGAGGGCGCCCAAACCCTCGGCCCGTCAGCGGCGTGGCGGACGCGCCCGTAACACAAGGAGCCTGTCGTGGTGGTTTCAAACGCTTCACCCCCTTAAGAGAACGGACAACATCTGGATGCGAAGAAAGGAGGGACTCATCCCCTCGGCGAAGGAGGGCTCCCAAGGCAGAGAGTTGTAGGCCAAACCCTTATCCAAACCGTCCTGCAAGAATGAGAGGATCTGAGCTACCGAGGCATGAGTCGATTGTATAGAGCGCGTCGAGCACCAGGCTTTGAACACCTTGCACACCTGGACATAGGCAACTGAAGTAGAAGACTTGCGCACTCTGGTGGTCCTCTATTCTTCTCCGCACCTTGCCAAACAGTGGCCACGGAGGGAAGGCGAAGAGGAGCAGACGGGGCCACAGCAGTACCAGGGCATCGACTCCCTCCGCGCTGCGTTCTCTTCTGTGGCTGAAGAATCGAGGGGCCTCTGCAATGAGGTCCAGGTGCGGAATCCCCCAATGCTGCACTATGAGGCGCATCGCCTCCTCCGAGAGCTCCCATTCCCCGGGGTCTAGACGCTGTCGGCTCAAAAAAATCCGCCTGCACGTTGTCCACCCCTGCAATGTGGAAGACCGCTAGACGAAGTAGGTGGCATTCCGCCCACTGCCTCAACCGGTCCACTTCCAGCGAGACCTGACGGCTCTGCGTGCCTCCCTGGCGATTTATGTAGGCCACCGTGGTCGCGTTGTCAGAGAGGATCCTGACTGCCCGATGGCGAACGAGGGGAAGGAAGTTCTGCAAAGCCAACCGGACCACCCTGGTCTCCAGAAGGTTGATTGGCCATCGCGCCTGGTCTTTAGTCCACCATCCCTGCTGCGAGCTGGACTCGCATATTGCTCCCCAGCCGGAGAGACTGGCGTCCGTGGTTACCACTACCCAGTTCGGAACATCCAGGGATATTCCCTGGGCTAAGTGACAAGGGTCCAGCCACCAGAGGAAGCTTTCTACAGCGAAACGTTGAATTGGCAGGAGCGCCTGGAAACCCCGTGACACCGGTAGTCAGCGGGACAATAGAGCTCTCTGGAGCGGACGCGTATGCGCAAAGGCCCAGGGTACTAGATCGATAGTGGTCACCATGGAGCCCAGGACTTGCAGGTAATCCCAAGCTGCGGGCCCAGAGAGAGAAGAGAAACGCTGCATCTGAACTCGCAAAGTTTGAGCTCTCTCCAGAGTGAGAAGCACCTTGCCCTCCTTTGTGTCGAACCTTGCTCCCAGGAAATCCAGCGACTGGGACGGGACGAGGCTGCTCTTGACATAGTTGATGACCCCTCCACGGGACTGCAGCAGCTGTACCACTCTGCCGACCGCCCAGTGGCCTTGGCTCAATGATTTTGCCCGAATGAGCCAGTCGTCTAAGTAGGGGTGCACTAGGATTCCCTCCCGACGGAGGGCAGCCACCGAGGATCCTGAAAAGGAGAAATCGTTGATGCGGCTTGAAAATCGGAATGTATAGATACGCCTCCGTGAGGTCCAGGGAGGCTAGAAGCTCTCTGTGATGTACTGCTGCCAGCATTGATCAGAGAGTCTCCATCCTGAAACGTGGAACGTGGAGAGATTTGTTCACCGATTTGAGATCCAGGATTGGCCGGAAAGTGCCCTCCTTTTTGGGTACCACAAAAAAGATGGAGTAATAGCCCGGCCGACTTCGAAGGATAGTCCCCAGGGCGAGAAGGCGATCTAGAGTCTGTTGCACAGCGATCTGCTTTTGGAGAGAACCACAAGGGGAGAAGAGAAACCTGTCTCTTGGGGTTCGTACAAAGTCCAATGCGTAGCCGTGCCTTAGAATATCTAGGACCCACTGATCCGACGTGATGTGGACCCATTCCTGGTAGAAGAGAGAGATCCGACCCCCGATCCTGGGGATTGCCGTGTGAGCCGGCGTGGCATCGGAGAACACACTGTGTGCCAAAACTGTCCTTGCCAGGTCTGCGCCCGCGAAACGGCCGGTTCCAGGAATTGGAGCGAGAGGACAGAGTCTGGGGGTTCTGTTGTCTGGTATTGCGGAAGCGACGTTGCATGCGAAATAGACTTCTGGTGGAGTGGAAGGATCTCGTTGACCGTGGCCTATCTTCCGGGAGTCTATGAACCGCATTCTCCCCCAGGGACTTGATGATCTGATCCAGATCTTCACCAAAAAGGAACTTGCCTTTGAAAAGTAACGATCCCAGACGCATCTTCGAGGAGGAATCTGCCGACCAGTTTCGGAGCCAAAAGAAGCCGGCGTGCTGAGACCTCGGCCACCATTGTCCTGGCCAGGACTCGCAGGAGATCATCAAAGCGTCAGCCCCGTAGTCAATCACAGCCTCCAACCTGTCCGCCTGGAGGACCTCCTCCGGGGGCAGCTCCTGAGAGGTTAGGAGCTGGTGGACCCAGCGCAGGCCCGCCCTTTGCGCCAGTGAGCTACAGATGGCCGCCCGCACTCCCAGTGCTGACACTTCAAATACCCTCTTGAGGTAGACCTCTAGCTTCCTATCTTGCAGGTCCCTCAGCGATGTACCCCCGTTACCGGGATGGTGGTCCCTTTGGTGACCGCCGACACCGCAGAGTCCACCGTCGGGACCTTGAGTATCTGCAGGAAGTCCTCCGGGAGGGGATATAGTTTTCCCATTGCTCTGCTGACCTTCAGAGAGGCTTTGGGGGAATCCCATTCCCTCGAGAGCAATTGGAGAGAGGTGGGACGTGTAGGAATAGCTCTCGCCAGCGGCCGGAGCCCCGCCAGGACAGGGTCCCCCTCTTTTACCGTGGGAACAGGGCGTGGAGGCTCCAGGGGTGGGTCTATATCCAGCTCCTGGAGAATATGCGGAATCAGGTCAGCCAGTTCATCGCGTTGGAAAATGTGGAGTACCCGAGGGTCGTCCCCTTCCATCTGGGCCACCAACGCCAACAAGGGGTCGTCCCCGGCTGGGTCTGGGACCGGGTCCCCCCCAGGGACAGGCGAGTGCATTCTGGGTGGAACTCTGGATGGGCCAGGGGGATCCCTGGATGTGCCAGCCACCCCTCCTCCCGGGTGGCGCAGATCAGGCATCGGTGCTCCCCAGGGGGAGCTCCCATTCGTGTAAGTTTGGGCGGTGGGGGTCCCAGGGCGACATCCCATGGCTGTGTCCTCCTCTGCAGAAAAGCATTGTGCACAAGCACTAAAAATTCTGAGGAAAAAGCAGGAGGACCTGAAGGGGAGGGGCTCGCAGCCTCCCTCGGCTGGGACTGCATCTCCGGTGCCCCCACCGGAGCCAAAACAGGTGGCAGGGCCGGAAATGGGGCCTCTGCGTCTTCATCCGAAGATCCGGTGGTAGTCGGGTCCCGATCCAAGATGGCCGCCGTTCCCGCCATCCGGGGGAACGGGGCCTGCCGCTGCCGTCCCTCGCATTCGGGTCCACATGCTCCGGCGGCATCCTCCTGGTGTGAGCGGGTCTCCCCACCAGGGAGACAGGCTGTACATAGGCCCTCCCTCGAAATCCGGCCTCCGGGCCGTCCACAGGCCGCGCAGGAAGACGCTCTCGGCATTCCTTGGTGGGAGGGGGGAGGAGGGAGGAGACGGAGCGCGGGAAAGTTCAGTGCTGGCCGATCCCAAGCCAATGACCCTCCCCAGCTGCCCCTCCGACCCTGGATCCGAGGGCACCGCCGGGGAATGGGACCTCCCGGCGGGCAGCGGCCCCGGGGAATGGGCATCGCGGGGCCGCGGGTCGGCAAGCTGCCAAGAAGGTTGGGGGGGGGGGGGGGGGGGGGGAGAAAGGGGGAGAGGCTAGCACCACTAGCTTTCACCCCGGCGGTCTGGCGCACAGGACAGGCGAACCTGAAACCAATAAAGCAAAAAAGAAAATTTGAACAACGCACTTACCCAGCCATGCCCTAGGGACTAGGAGAAAACAGGAAAAGAGGAAAACACCCCAGACCTGCCAGCAAGTGCACTCTGCCGCAAGGCTCCCCTAATCAGGAGACAGCCTACCTTTTTTTTTTTTTTTTTAAATTAACTTGATCCCTCAAAGCCATGAGTAAAAGATAACAAAAGCCTAGTTGTGGAAAAAGAACCCACTAAGCCCATGTAATGGGGAACTGCTGTTCCCTGCTCCTATCTGCCGGAGTCAGAAAGATACTGAGCAATGAGAGCAGGGATGCGGGCTTATGTGGCAGCTCCCTCAGAAGTTTTTAGTCTGACTCCATCTGCTGGACGGGGGACATAACCCACCGTCTGGACTGATCCTGGTACGTACAGGGAATGTACCTTATTTACATTGGTGCATCAGATTCAGGCCAATACAGCGGGGTGGGCTTGGCCGAGTGCATCATTTAACCTGCAATTGGCCGTGTGTTTTCGATGTGCGTCTAGTATCCCTTACACAGTAAGGGGTTTAGCTGGTCAAAAACATGCAACCAACCCCCACCTCGAAATCTAATACCACTCATCACATGCAAATGCATGTTGATGAGGCTATTAGTTAGTCCCCGGGATACTGAAAGTAAAATGTACGGCTAAGCCGCACATTTTACACTCAGAAATTAATGCCTACCCAAGGGCAGGCGTTAATTTCTGATCAACCCGGTAAAGTTGCACACTCCGACTTAATATCCTAGCGATATTAAGTCGGATGAATCAAAACGTAAAAAAACCCTGCCCGGTTAGCAAACCGGATGCTCAATTTTACCGGTGTCCGTTTTCCTAACCAGTGGCTGTCTTCAGGTTTGAAAACCAACGCTGGTAACACAGAGCGTCGGTTGTTGGACCCGCTGACAGCCACCTCTACTGCTAATAAGGAGGTGGTAGGGACGCGCTGTTGTCCCTAGCACCTTCTTATTAGTGCACCACCTTATTTAAATACAGAATTGCCTGATTGTAAACATTCTGGGGAGAGGGAAATACCTGCTCTATCTAAATGTAACTTACCCTGAGTGTAACCGTCTCTTTGTCGCCTCCCCCGCCATCTGCCAGTGGGGGTTGTCCGATCTCCTTCCTCCTCGGCCCCTTTGTGTCGGTGCAGGTCCATTTTTGTCGTTAGTATTCACTGCAGGGCTCCTGTATTTCTTTTGCCATTCTTCACAGTCTCTCTTCCAATGGCCTTCATTTTTGCAGTACGCACACCGATTCTTTCCCAAAGGGGGGGGTCTTGTTCCCCCTCCTCTTCGCGGTCTGCCATTGTCTTGGCTCCTTCCCGTCCGCGTGTCCTCGAGAGCGGCGGCTAACAGTCACTTTCTCCTTCATGTCTCTACTTGCTTCTCTCTTTTCTCTTCCACTTCTCTATTTCCACATACCTGGTCTGCTATAGCTTTTAACTGGCTGAGGCTCATGCCCTCAAAGCCTTCGGCCTTCTGCAGCTTCTTTCGGATGTCGGGTCTCTATTATTAAGTTCCTGGTTGCAGGGACGGGCCCTTTTCTTCTCTTCCTGATCCCTGTTCCCATACATCTCAAAATACGATGAAAAGATCACAGTCCATCTGGAAATTGAATAGGTGACCTGCGCCTGGAGGCAAATCAGTTCTGACGAGGCTGAGAAGCTGCAAAACATTGCTTCCTTCATACTTGTAAGTTTGGCATTGGGTTAATTCAATAAAGTCAACCTGGATCTGCAGGCAAGGATCCAGGGGGGGGCGCTTTAGGTGTGCAGGAGTGATGATCAAACCCTTGGAAGCCTTGTATCAATTACATTGCAAACACTAAGAACATATGGTAATAGCCAGAGCCCAGCCCCCACCAGTGGTAAAAGAACATAATTGCTATATATATATATATATATATATATATATATATATATATATATATATATATATATATATATATATGTGTGTGTGTGTGGGGGCTACTACTTTATCATTTGGGCTGACTCATATTTGCTCTTGTTCCTAATCTTGCATAGTGGCCCCTTCTCTTGCCTACAACTTCCAATAATCCTTATCTTGCGCCTGCCACTGAATCAAAATTTTTAATATTAAGTCTTTGTTTTCTCTGTGTTTTGTTTTTTTTTTACAAACGGTATCCTGTAATTCCCACAGTCAGAACTGCAGCTGTCCTATCTTGCCGCTTGCTATGCCCTGCATATTTAACAAAGCTTTAACAAAGGTCCCATTCTTAATCATTTCTCCTCTAATTTTCCCAGAGACAGCTTTAAAATAAACTGCGTCAGCAAAAGAGAGTTCATACTTTATCATGCATTCCAATGTAACTTTTAAATAACAGATAATATATAGGAGACAAGTACGAACAATAATTAACATGGTATTAGAGAATAATTGACTAACCTGTGGATGTATCGAGTGAAAGATAAGCATAGGGAGGACACTGGGATAGAAGATATGAGAAAACTAAAAACTTCTGATTAACAACGCCAGCATTGAAACGCACAGCCATATTGAATGCACTACGTACTGACACGCAGTGGAATGCACCACCATTCCACAATCACACTTTTGTACTGTAACAATGAATTTGCTGCTATAAAATGTCTTAAAAATAGCCTGCATCATAAGGCACTAAATGATTTGTAAGGGACCCTTGGTTCTGGAATTTCTTTGCAAGTAGCAATCCTTTGTCAGATTACAGACAGTTTTAGCAAGGACCTTGGAGAATAAATTTAATCAGCAGAAACTCTGAGCTAAAAAAACTTCAACTTCTGTGAAACAGCCTATAAATGCCAAGGAATCTTCCTTTCGTGTAATTGACATACCACAATTCTATCTTTATTCACATACGCACACCATCAACTAACTTTCAATAATGCTTTGGCTCAACCCCCTTTTTTTTTTTCTCTCTGGCTCGATCCCCTCCTCTCTCCTGTAATTATCTCTGCCGTTAACCCTTAACTGCCATCAAGTTCTAAACTTCAACACCAGTAAATGCATTCTCCAGTAATCAAATCAGTATTTTAACTTAACACTGTAAATTAATTTGTTGTATAGTAGTCTTGTGCAGCATCTGTAAACCAAAATCTCTTCTTATTAGGGTTTAAAACTATTAAAACAATTAAAAAAATCCCTGGTACATGTGCTTGCAATTCACAGATAGCAGTTACATACATTACAATCCTTAATTAATAATGGGGACTTCCAGTTCCCCATTTTGTGCGCCTGAGCCACCATTACGAGGGCGGCTCCCTCCACTAACTTCTTTGTCCATGACGGAGGATTCTCAATGACTGCAATCCAAGCACTTATGTACGGTATATCTTCAGGACAACCCTGATTCCCTTCTCGTATAACTATATTCTGGACCCTTGTGGCCGTTTGGAAATTGAAAGTCCCTACCGGAGGCCAATTTACACACAAACTGGGCCACCTATGGGTGCATCGTTGAATCATTCCGGGTTTTGTACATTTTCGTCTATCAAACACTTCACTATAGTGCTCCGTCATGGCTTTTAGCGGAGTTGAATAGCCCCCTCCCATTAGGATAGAATTCACAGACAAAGGAGGGAAGGGAAGACGGATAGGTAAGGGGTCCGTATCCGTCAGACACAAAAGGGTCACAATCGCCCCGACTAGGACGCGGTCAGCCCGGCCTAGAACTGCGAGGCCATTCACTCTCTTTCACACAACAAGAAACTTATTCCCACTACCGTATGCTTCACTTATAATTTTCTCCTTTTTATGCGCGTGGTCTTCGGAACGTAATTCCTACTAACACACTGCGTGGGGTGTGATCAAAGCCCCCTCGGTCTGCCGGGGATGGACCGGTTATTTCCTTATCTATTCTTCACCTATTCCCTTGTTCCCATAATACTCGCCTGCAGGGGTCTTCCGATCGTCACGAAAGCCTTCTTCCCGGATCACCAGCCCAAAGGTCTCAGAGGATCTCCGTGGAATGACCCCCTCAGATACCTGATCACTGAACTCAGCGGTGGCCACTCACCAGGCAAGTCTGGGGGATCACTCCGCCACAAAATCTCCTGGACCAACTGGGGGGCTAAAATAGCGTCCCCGGTACCTCCTGGCTGAGGCTCGCCAAATGTAACAGTCTCTTTTAGTTAGTAAGGAGGTCCAGACAACTGATCCGTAAAGATAGACTTTTATTGCCAGCAAGATGCAGCTAAGACAAAGGCTTAGTACAACTGCATGCCCCTCCCCTTCAGGAGCCGACTCTTATGCACTTTACAGTTCTTATCTTTTACACATGCGTTCTAAGCATTGCTGAGCAAGCATATTCCGGCTGAAGGGGCTACTGACCCCCTCCCTAGACACCCTGGAACTTTCGTGAAACTTCTCCCATGTTCTGCAGGAGAGGCTGCTGGGACTTGCAGTTCTGGAAAGGAATTCGCGAGTCTGCAGTAATACAGCCCATCACATAATACATCCATTGTTCTAATCTAGGTTACAGCAGTGAAAGCTTATCAGAGAATAAGAACAGCGAAGCCAAAAAAATGAAAATGTGCAATGTGCTGACAGAGTTTCTCAATGTCCTAATTACAGCTGTATTGCAGACTGTAAGTAAACCCGTCATGAAGCAGGGAATTCTGGTACATGAAGTCCTTTGTCAGGTTGAAGCGTTCAGACCCCTTCATGAGCTACTAATAAAAGGCGTGAACTAAATCTAAATAAGTTAGACTGCAACTAAATATTTTATTTTTTTCATTTACCCACATTTACAAATCGTTTTGCCCGTTTTTACACAGGTGCATAGGAGTACCCCCATTTCCCATTTATCGCATGTTTTAGGTTGGTCTTATTATTAGTACAAGTCCCCTCGGACTGATGTGGCAGTCTGCTCATTGTCAACACATATGGCTATTTGAAAGTTCATCAGGAACAGAAGTCTTCCCCAGAGCAGCAGAGTAGCCCGAGCACACTTCTGCTTCATCCTAAATGTAAACGAAACATCGGCCTAGTACTCCAGGATCTGCGAAATTCCTTTTTCGTTGGGAGGATCAAGTCAACCAAGTTACGTCCCTGCCCCCTTTCGTTTAGTTCCTACAGGTCCCCCCTTCGCCCTGTCCACATTGATCAGCGGCAAAATAGCGGTGGTCCTTGCCCTACGTCGAGCTCATAGTCGTCTTCCTCCTCTGCCGCCTGTCCCGACTGCTACTTTGAGCTGTGTAACTATCTGGTGCGGTTCAAAGCTGCAGTCAGGCGATGTTAATAATACGTGTTAAAGCTCTAAATAATTGCATTTATTTTTTTGCAAATTCCACCCCCCGTTTCTACCAAAAAAAACCCCCTTTTTTTGGCACGCGTAGAAATAACGCTCCCCTTTTAATGCCACGCCCACCAGAGCATCAGCTACAATCAGGGTTGCCAGGTTTTCATGAAAGAACAAGCACTTTTTTCCAAAAAAACAAGCCCAAAAAAAGCCCAAAACACGTGAAATTGAAACACCAATGTCTGTGAGTCGCATAGATGACAAAGGAGCTTAGCTTTTTGCATGTTTCTGTTTTAGCATGTTGCAGAAGGTCTGCATGATGTGCACGAATGTCACACTTGCAAAGTTTGCACGTAGCCTTATTCTCATTGCTGAAAACAGGCTGAATCCATGCTTTTAGTTCACGTTCCTCTTCCCATGCTTTGCAGTACTTTACTGTATTTAGCCCAGTTCTTTACTGTAGCCATAGTAGATCAAAACCATCTAGTAGTGTAGCAGCCAAGGACGGAAACAGTAGGTATAGACTGGCTTTCTTACAGAGATGATCTTCTGCAGGGAGAAGAAACGAAAGAGAAAAAAAAAAGGCAGAATTAGAGGAAAGCAAAAGTGGTGTAGAAAAATAGCATTACAAGTTTCCATGTCACACTTTTTTTACCTGTAGTCAGCAGGTATGGACAAGCTTTCTTTTTGTCAAAATAAGGGTTTTGTTTTTTTTTTATAAAAGGTGATCAGCTACAGGGAAGAAATGAGAAAAAAAAAATAGATGAAATCAAGTGGAGTAGAACAAACTGGAGAAATTACTTACCTGATAATTTCGTTTTCCTTAGTGTAGACAGATGGACTCAGGACCAATGGGTATAGTGTACTCCTGATAGCAGCTGGAGACGGATCAGATTTCAATCTGACGTCAGCCCCTAGTACAGTGATGGCTAACCTTTTGCGCTCTGTGTCAAAATTCATAAAAAGACAGAGCATAACTCGGGTGGTGTGTCACTTCTAGAAAAATCCATAATTTTGTGATATTTGTAGCTCTAATAAAACGGAAAATGTCATAATGCCTCTGTATCACTCCATGGTGAGACCGCACCTTGAATACTGTGTACAATTCTGGTTGCCGCATCTCAAAAAAGATATAATTGCGATGGAGAAGGTACAGAGAAGGGCTACCAAAATGATAAGGGGAATGGAACAACTCCCCTATGAGGAAAGACTAAAGAGGTTAGGACTTTTCAGCTTGGAGAAGAGACGACTGAGGGGGGATATGATAGAGGTGTTTAAAATCATGAGAGGTCTAGAACGGGTAGATGTGAATCGATTATTTACTCTTTCGGATAGTAGAAAGACTAGGGGGCACTCCATGAAGTTAGCATGGGGCACATTTAAAACTAATCGGAGAAAGTTCTTTTTTACTCAACGCACAATTAAACTCCGGAATTTGTTGCCAGAGAATGTGGTTAGTGCAGTTAGTATAGCTGTGTTTAAAAAAGGATTGGATAAGTTCTTGGAGGAGAAGTCCATTACCTGCTATTAAGTTCACTTAGAGAATAGCCACTGCCATTAGCAATGGTTACAAGGAATAGACTTAGTTTTTGGGTACTTGCCAGGTTCTTATGGCCTGGATTGGCCACTGTTGGAAACAGGATGCTGGGCTTGATGGACCCTTGTTCTGACCCAGTATGGCATTTTCTTATGTTCTTATGTTCTAATATTAATAACAAAGTTATAATTTTAATATATGTTCTGTATTTATTAATAAAGCAAAAACAAATAATTATTTGCCTTACCTGCTTAGTGACTTTTTTCTGCTGAATTTCATTGGCTAAATCTTCAATTAAAACACTCTCTCCCCCTCCACCAAACTCTCACTCCCCTGGATTTTCTCATACACACTCATGATCTCACACTCACTGGCTCCCTCAACCCCAGGCAGGCTCCCAGTCACTCTCACACCACTCCCGCTCCATCCTCCAGGCAGGCACCAATTCATTCTCATGCAGGCACCCATGCATTCACACACACATACACCCCCATGCAGAGTCCCATTCATTCACATGCACACACTAAAGGCAGACCCCCCTCTCTTTTGCCAGCAACCTCAGAACCTCTCTCATTCCTCTGCTGCCACTGTCACTGCTGCCGCATGGCTATTGGGGAGGTGCCGATTGCTGCTACTGACACTGATGCCCATTCTGCTGCCTCCTCTGTGCAGGCCCCGTGGGCTTCCATTTTCTCCATGCTGATCTCGTACATTGTGAGATCCGCATAGAGAAAGTGCTATTCTTGCACATTCCCAAAGATTACATGTGCCAATCACTAAAAAGTAATTTATTTTGTTTTTTTACCTTTGCTGTCTGATCTTCATTTTCTAATTGGTTGGTCACAGGCTTTTTTTCCCCCCCACCTTTCCTTTCTTATTTTTTTTTGCCAATTCCTTTTATATTGTCTTTTTTTCTGTTTCTTTTCTCTCCATCTTCTTCCCTCAAACACACAGGTTCTCATTCTCACATGCTCTTCTCTCTCATATACACACACACAGGCTCTCACTGGCACATGCTCTCTCTCATACAATCATTCATACACACAGTCTCTCACTGGCACATGCTGTCTGACTCACACACACAGGCTCTCTCTCACTCCCACATGCTGTCTCTGCAAACATTCAAGTCCTCACTCTCACACACAATCTCTCAACTTATCTCATACACGCACACACACACACCCTCTACAGACCCTCAGCCTCTCTCTCACCTCTGGGACTCCTCTTCGCGGGTAGTCACAGGATGGGCTCTGCAGCAGCCCTGCTACCAGGCCTCTTCCTCTTCTCGGGCCGCTGCGACTTGGGATTCGCGGCTGCCCATAAACGCAAGTGCTGCTCCTCTTCTGCACACACCGATGCTTCACCTCCTTCCAGCCCACGTGGCTCCGGCAACGTTTAGTTCCGGGGCTGCACAGGCAGGAAGGAGGAGGAACATCAGCGCGTTTAAACGTGATCTTTTTCTTCGGGCCGTGGCCCTGCCTATCTGCCTGTCGCTGCGCCCGGGGGCATTACTAAAAAACTAGTTTTAAAGGCTCGGCACAGCCGATTAAAAAAAAATTCCCGATAGTCCACGAAAGGCTGCGTGTGTCAGCAAAAAATCTCGGTGTCACCTCTGACACGCATGTCATAGGTTAGCCATCACTGCCCTAGTACACATACCCCTGCAGGAAGTGCAGCTCCTCAGTATTCTTCCTTGAAAAGCATTGTGGATATATATGTGACTGACTGACTGATTAACTTCATATTATGGTTAAACTTAACTAACTTGTTAGAACGTTTAAACTCGATTAAACTTGATTAACTTGAACTGATTGGTTGACTATAGCTGGAGACCGCCAGTGTACTCAACCGGAAAGCGTCGACACCGGGCAGGGTGGACGTCTTAGGTAAATAAAGACATGGCTTACCCGTAACTCATTGGCACAGTGCCTCAGGGCAGCCCAGGGTGGGATGCTGAGTCCATCTGTCTACACTAAGGAAAACGAAATTATCAGGTAAGTAATTTCTCCATTTCCTAGCGTGTAGCAGACGGACTCAGGACCAATGGGATGTATAAAAGCTACTCCCGAATCGGGTGGGAGGCTGCCCGGGGTCCACTTAGAATTGTCCTTGCAAATGCCGTGTCCTCCTGAGCCTGTACGTCCAGACGGTAGAATCTGGAGAAAGTGTGGATAGAGGACCACGTTGCCGCTCTGCAGATGTCCGCAGGTGACAGCATTCTAGTCTCTGCCCAGGACACCGCCTAGGCTCTGGTTGAATGGGCCTTGACTTGTAGAGGTGGTGGTTTTCCTGCTTCTACATAGGCCGCCTTAATGACTTCTTTGATCCAGCGGGCAATGGTTGTCCGCAAGGCCGCTTCCCCTTGCCTCTTTCCGCTGTGAAGGACAAAAAGGTGGTCTGTCTTTCGTACCGGTTCCGACCTTTCCAAATATCTGGCTAGGAGTCTGCCGATGTCGAGGTGACGTAGGCTACGGTCTTTTCCCGAGTTCTTCACGCCGTTCATCGTTGGTAGTGCGATGGTTTGATTGAGGTGGAAGTGTGAGACCACTTTAGGGAGGAAGGAGGGAACTGTGCGTAGTTGGATGAACCCCGGGGTGAATCTGAAGAACGGTTCACGGCAGGACAGTGCTTGTAGCTCCGAGATGCGGCGGGCCGAACACACGGCCAGCAAGAACACTGTCTTTAAGGTTAACAGACGGAGAGATAGGCCTCGGAGGGGTCTGAAGGCGGATCCCGCTAGGAACTCCAAGACGAGGTTGAGGTTCCACAGAGGTACCGTCCATCTTAGAGGTGGGCGAATGTGTTTGACTCCTTTCAGGAAGCGTGATACATCCGGGTACGAGGCTATGCTGTTGCCCTCGCTCCTGGAGCCATAGCATGACAATGCTGCTATCTGTACCTTGATGGAATTGAGGGACAGACACTGCTGTAGCCCATTCTGTAAGAATTCCAGGATCACGGGAACTCTGGAGGGGCGTGGCTTGATGTTGTGGTCTTCGCACCAGGCCTTGAAGACTCTCCAAATCCTTATGTACGTTAGAGATGTGGAGAACTTGCGTGCTCGGAGGAGAGTATCTATTACTGCCTCCGAGTATCCGCTCTTCCTCAGTCGAGCCCTCTCAATGGCTAGACCGTAAGCGAGAATTGAGTCGGGTCCTCGTGAAGGATCGGGCCTTGTTGGAGCAGGTCTCTGTGCGGCGGCAGGGGTAGTGGGTTCCCTGCCAGCAGTCTTCTCATGTCTGCGTACCAGGTCTTCTTGGCCAAACCTGGGGCCACCAGGAGAACTAGTCCCCTGTGTCGCTGTATCTTGTGAATGATTGCGCCCAGCAAGGGCCACGGCGGGAAGGCGTATAGAAGGGTCCCCGGAGGCCAGGGCATCGATCCCCTGGGACTGCGGGTCCCGTCTGCAGCTGAAGTATCTGGGTACTTGAGCGTTGGATCTGCTTGCCAGAAGGTCCATGTTTGGGATCCCCCACCGATTCACTATCATTTGGAAGGCTGTGGATGACAGTTTCCATTCTCCTGGGTTTAGACTTTCTCTGCTGAGGAAGTCTGCCGCGATGTTGTCTTTCCCGGCAATGTGGACGACCGAGATCTCCTGAAGATTTGCTTCCACCCACGCCATCAGGAGGTCTATTTCTAGGGACACCTGTTGGCTTCTGGTTCCGCCCTGTCGGTTGATGTAGGCCACCGTCGTGGCGTCGTCCGACATCAGTCAGACCGCTTTGCCTCGAAGTCTGTGGGCAAACCGCAGACAGGCTAATCTGGCTGCCCGCGCTTCTAGGTGGTTGATGTTCCATCCCGCCTCTTCTGCGTTCCACTGCCCTTGGGTGGTCAGCTCTTCGCAGTGTGCTCCCCATCCGTGTAGGCTGGCATCTGTGGTGAGCAGGGTCCAGGTTGGGGAGGATAGGCTTGATCCCCGGCTCAGGTGGCTGTTCTGCAGCCACCACCGTAGCTGGGTCCAGACGCTGCCCGGGAGTGGAAGGCGTACGGTGTAGTTCTGGGACCGTGGACTCCACCGCGTTAGAAGTGAGCGCTGTAGAGGTCTCATTTGTGCTCGCGCCCATGGCACTACTTCCAGCGTGGACGCCATCAGTCCGAGGACTTGCAGGTAATCCCATGCTGTGGGACGAGGAACGCTCAGCAAGGTCTGAAGCCGGCCCCGCAGCTTTGACCTCCTCGCGGGGGTCAGGCTGACCTTGTCTTCCTTGGTGTCGAATTGGACGCCTAGGTATTCCAGCGACTGTGCGGGCTGTAGGGAGCTTTTGTTTATGTTGACTACCCATCCTAGGCTTTCCAGTAGTGCTATGACTCTGCTGGTTGCTTGGTGGCTTTCCTCCGGTGACTTCGCCCTGATCAGCCAATTATCCAGGTAGGGATGAACGAGGATTCCTTCCTTCCTGAGTGTTGCCGCCACTATTACTATTACCTTGGTGAACGTCCGGGGTGCTGTGGCTAACCCGAAGGGTAGTGCCCGGAACTGATAGTGACGATTCAGGACCTTGAAGTGTAGGAAGCGCTGGTGTTCCTGATGCATTGGGATGTGTAAGTAGGCCTCCGACAGATCCAGGGATGTGAGGAACTCTCCTGGTTGTATTGCCCGTATGACGGATCGTAAGGTTTCCATGCGGAAGCGGGGAACCCTTAGGTGGCGGTTGACCGACTTGAGGTCCAGGATGGGCCTGAATATGCCCTCTTTCTTGGGTACGATGAAGTAAATGGAGTAATGTCCAGTATTCATTTCCCGTATAGGCACTGGGGTTATGGCCTCGAGGGTCAGAAGCCTGTTCAGTGTAGCTTCCACTGCCGCCCTCTTGAGGGGGTCGTGGCAGGGAGATTCCACGAATTTGTCGGGGGAAGTTCGAATGAAGTCCAGGTAGTACCCCTCCCGGATGATGGCCAGGACCCATTTGTCCGTAGTTATCTCGACCCATATGCGGTAGAATAAGGCTAGTCTGCCCCTATAGCATCTTCCCTTGGATGGGTCGGCTGATTCTCATTGTGGGGTGCGGCCGGAGCCTGCACCCGCACTGGTTCCTCTCTTGGTGTGCTTGTTCCGAAAGGACTGGCTCCTGCTCGTAGGGTGGGGTGCTCGATAGTTGCTTTTGAAAGGGTTGAAGCGCTGTGAGCTTCTGCCTCTGGCGGATCTGTGGAAGGGACGCCTGTTTCTCTTCGTCTTGTCTTCCGGCAGGCGCGGTAATGGGGAGTCACCCCATTTGTTGGCCAGTTTCTCTAGTTCGCTGCCGAAGAGGAGGGATCCTTTGAAGGGCATCTTTGATAGACTCGTCTTGGAAGAGGCGTCTGCCGACCAATTTCGGAGCCAGAGCTGTCTTCTGGCTGCCACAGTGGACGAGACTCCTCTGGCTGTTGTACGCACTAGATCGGAAGCCGCGTCGGTGAGAAAGGACAAAGTTGATTCCATGTCCTCTCCCGGGGTGCTGTTCCTGGCTTGAGATAGGCAGGCACGCGTCACCACGGTGCAGCAGGCCGCAATCTGAAGGGACAGAGCTGCAACCTCGAATGACTGCTTTAGCAAGGCTTCTAGGCGCCGGTCATGAGCGTCCTTGAGCGCCGCTCCTCCCTCCACTGGGATGGTAGTGCGCTTAGCGACCGCGCAGACCATGGCGTCCACGCTAGGGCACGCCAGGAGTTCTTTGGTCGCTGGGTCCAGGGGATACATGGCCGACAATGCTCGACCCCCTTTGAATGAGGACTCTGGAGCATTCCACTCTAGGTCAATTAGCTGTTGTGCCGCCTGTAAGAGAGGAAAATAGCGAGACGTCTGACGAAGGCTCTCCAGCAGGGGGTTCATTCTAGGTTCCATGAGGGCCCTTGGCCCGGGATAGCGAGTTCCGTTAGACATTGGGATACTAGGTCCGGGAGCTCATCCTTTGTGAAGAAGCGTCTCATGGTTCGGTGTGGCTCTGTCCCCGGGGGGGAGTTCCCCTTCTTCCAGGGGCTCAATTTCCTCTTCAGAGTGGTCTGTGTCCTCGTAGGCGGAACTTCTGGACGGTGTGGACCTGTGCCTAGGCCTAGAGGGTCCTGGGGCATGAGGGTCCTCCGGAGGCGCCTGTGGCTGGACCTCCCGGGGTTCAGTTTGCATCCTGACAAAGGCGTGAATCCCCTTGAACAGCTCCACCCACGATATCGAAGCTGGGTCTAAGTTGAGGGGCGCTGGTTCTCTGGGAGTCCCCGAGTGTGGGGTGGACTCCCTGGGGCCTGCTAGGTCCGGGGTGCCCCCTGAAGAGCTAGCATTGGGCCCTGGCTGGAATGGCCCTGGCCTGGATCTCCCAGGGCCTCCTCCAATGTACGGACAGGGCGTCGGCCTCCTCGCTCTGTGCGGCTCTGACGTGGCATGCTTGGCAGAGGCCTTGCGCTTTTATGCCCGACTCTGGAGCTGCCATGACTGTGGCCGCGTGAGCTCTTGTGCGCTCCAGTGCGCCTCAGATATGCGCTGAGATGTGCGCCTAGCCGCAGATATGCGCCTTGTTCCGTGCGCGCAACTTATGCTCGTGAGGTATTATGTGCGCCTAAGTTTATGCGCACAAGGGACTTGTGCGCTCGAGTTGAACGGCGAGGCGGGTCAAGATGGCGACCTCCTCGGAGGGTCTCCACGTGGGTAGACCCTCGGGAACAGCCGGGGCCTAGCCCTGCTAGGGTGGATCAACCCAGCGGCACTGGCTCCGATCAGCAGCCTGTGCTCCTCTTCGATCCTCGGAGACTGTTTACATAGAAGATTTCTACCTTACCTTGTCTTCAGCGCTTCCCGGTTTCGTCCCGGGCGGTCTCCGGCTGCGGGGGGAGAGGGCAAATACCTTCATCGCCGCGCTCGAGGAATGCACCCGCTGCCTCTCAACCGTGCCCGAAATCAGGGGCTAAGTCCCTGCTGAGATTTGGCCACCGGACCGAGGCTCACCTCTGAGGGACCACGGAAATCACCTCAGGAATTTCAACTGGGGGAGGGACCCGAGGGTATCACCGCAGGAGAGCGGGGCTAGTCTTCAGGTAAACTTTTCTTCTTAAATTTGGGTTTTTCCTTGAATTTTGGTTCTAACGCTCAGAGAGCATGCAGATAGTCCCTAACTGCTTTGGAGACCGAAAATACTGAGGAGCTGCACTTCCTGCAGGGGTATATGTACTAGGGGCTGACGTCAGATTGAAATCTGATCTGTCTCCAACTACTAACAGGAGTACACTATACCCATTGGTCCTGAGACCATATGCTACACGCTAGGAAATAAAAGATACCAACCCCTCACACTTATTCCCCTCTCCGGGCACATCCCTGGCCCCCCACACACTCACTCATTCCCCTCGCCCCACCCCCCCTCCGAGCACATCCCTGGCCCCCACACACTCACTCATTCCCCTCTCCGAGCACATCCCTGGCCCCCCCCACACTCACTCATTCCCCCCTCCGAGCACATCCCTGGCCCCCCACACACTCACTCATTCCCCCCTCCGAGCACATCCCTGGCCCCCCACACACTCACTCATTCCCCTCTCCGAGCACATCCCTGGCCCCCCACACACTCACTCATTCCCCTCTCCGAGCACATCCCTGGCCCCCCACACACTCACTCATTCCCCTCTCCGAGCACATCCCTGGCCCCCCACACACTCACTCATTCCCCTCTCCGAGCACATCCCTGGCCCCCCACACACTCACCCATTCCCCTCTCCGAGCACATCCCTGGCCCCCCACACACTCACTCATTCCCCTCTCCGAGCACATCCCTGGCCCCCCACACACTCACTCATTCCCCTCTCCGAGCACATCCCTGGCCCCCCACACACTCACTCATTCCCTCTCCGGGCACATCCCTGGCCCCCCACACACTCACTCATTCCCCTCGCCCCACCCCCTCCGAGCACATCCCTGGCCCCCCACACACTCACTCATTCCCCTCTCCGAGCACATCCCTGGCCCCCCACACACTCACTCATTCCCCTCTCCGAGCACATCCCTGGCCCCCCACACACTCACTCATTCCCCTCTCCGAGCACATCCCTGGCCCCCCACACACTCACTCATTCCCCTCTCCGCGCACCCCCCTGGCCCCCCACACACTCACTCATTCCCCTCTCCGAGCACATCCCTGGCCCCCCACACTCTCACTCATTCCCCTCTCCGAGCACACCCTGGCCCCCCACACACTCACTCATTCCCCTCTCCGAGCACATCCCTGGCCCCCCACACACTCACTCATTCCCCTCTCCGAGCACATCCCTGGCCCCCCCACACACTCACTCATTCCCCCCCCTCCGAGCACATCCCTGGCCCCCCACACACTCACTCATTCCCCTCTCCGAGCACATCCCTGGCCCCCCCACACACTCACTCATTCCCCTCTCCGAGCACATCCCTGGCCCCCCACACACTCACTCATTCCCCTCTCCGAGCACATCCCTGGGCCCCCCACCACTCACTCATCCCCTCTCCGAGCACATCCCTGCCCCCCACACACTCACTCATTCCCCTCTCCGAGCACATCTCTGGCCCCCACACTCTCACTCATTCATTCCCCTCTCCCCACCCCCCTCCCAGCACATCTCTGGCCCCCACACTCTCATTCATTCCCCTCTCCCCACCCCCCTCCAAGCACATCTCTGGCCCCCACACTCTCATTCATTCCCCTCTCCCCACCCCCCTCCAAGCACATCTCTGGCCCCCCACACTCTCATTCCCCCCTCCCAACATACTAATTCCTCCCCTCCTGATACCTGGCTGTAGCTGCAGTCTGAAGATTCCTTTGCTGTTGCCCTCCAATGCCCTGCTGCTGGCCTTCCCGTTCCAGGTCTGCCAACAAAAATGTGTTCGCGAGGTATCCATCAACAAGGCTTGCAGCTCACTCTTTGAATCCTGCTCTGATTGGCTTACTGCTGCAATATAGGGATAGGGTGTGCCGGATATGGACAGGCTTCATCGCAGCAGCAGCAGCCAATCACTGTAACATCAGAGCACAAGTTCCGCCCAACAAGCCCAAAAAACCGCGACTGGCAGAAAAAATAGCCCAATTAAAAGCAACCCGCGAATCGGAAAAAAAAAACGCGAATGACTAGGAAAAGAAGCCCAATCTCGCGGTAAATAAGCGAGGTTGGCAACACTGGAATGCTCTGTCGACGGAACTACGCATGAGCTAAGAACGAGACTGAAGCCGGACTACGCCGCGCGTGCGCGCTAAAGACGTCCCACTCCTCACTTCCCTTCTCAATCTCCAGTGGTGCGAGAGGGCAGAAGTCAACGGTGGACGTTGGATTTCCGTTATTTCATCGCAATAATAATAATAATAATTATTATTATTGTTATTATTTCTCTTCGCTGGGGGCGTGGGGGAGGCGAAATGTGCTTCTTTAGTGGGGCGGGGATAGGGCTACTCGGTTGTTTCCACCTTCTTCTCATGTTCAAGGCGGTGATGGGAGAGGATGGTGAGATCTGCTGCGCCTCCTCCTCTCATGAATGTCTAGTTTTAAAAAAGACTTTCGCTGATGGCGGTGTTAATTGCAGTATGATGTATAGATGCACAAAAAAAGGCAAACGTTCCCAGATCACACTGAAACCAGTAGCCAAAGGACTTGTCCTGATGTAGACCAGGGTTTGAAACATCACACACTCCATCTCTTTTGGTTAAAAAAAAACCCCAGACACTATTATTTTTGTCTGCTGTTTACTTTCTGTTGTTACCCAGTGGGTTGTGTTTCATTGTGTCTTTAAAAAGGTTCCAACTACCAATGGGCCATTGCCAGAAGTTTACACATTCTGGCAATTTATTTATGACTGTTATGATAAACGGGGGAAAATCACACCTTAGACACAATAAGGAGGTTAAAAGCTTTACAGAATGAAAAAGGCACACATGGCCTCATTTACTAAGGCACTTTTTTCCCTATTTGTGAGAATAAAGTTTACTAATGCAGGACCTAAACTTTTTTATTCAAATATGGCTTGGAAATGATTTAGATGTGGGAAAAGAAAACTGGGTTAAAATTAAACTAAGACCAAACCTAAATCTTGCACAGCAATCCACCTGAGCTGGATTGTGAGGGATTGTTTTAACACGAGTGTGGCTTAGAATGAGAGAGACTTGGTATTTATGATGTTTTAGTCATATATTTCAAACTAGAAAAAACTAGCCTTGTGAGTTTGTTCCTAATAGAACTCAAAAGAGGTTAATTTTCCTAAATGGCAGTCTCCGGTATAGTGGTGTTCGCCATGATATATGATACCAGAGACTGCCATTTAGGGAAGTTATCACCTTTTAAGTTTTATATTTAGTTGTATATTTGACTGCTAAACATTGTTTTTCACTATAGTGCTTTTCATTAGATTTTAGATCAGCATCTCTGAATTCATACGAAATTATAGTTCCACAGAAGATAACGTCAAAAACAAATGAAGATATGGTATGGTAGTTCCAGTAATGTCATCTGGTTGGAATTTACTTGCATAATTTGAAAACAAACAGCATTTATCACAATTCTAAATAGAAAAGACAACAGTGAAGCCAATTAGAGAACCCACATTAGTTTTCTGCAGAAAAAAAGTAAACCTTTTTTTTAATCGTATTAGACCATTATATGATGTGCATTTAAACTATGTAATGTTTTAATAACCTGAGACTTTTCAACTTTAACATTAGAAATTATCAGTGAGCCTAAAATGTATCAGTACTCTAAATTCATATAATGTAGATAGAGAATTGTAGTGTTAAAATATCAACATACTGATTCTCTTTCTCTCCATTTGGATGGTTCAGGACTTGGTGTTATATGTTATTAGGATAGAAGGGAAGGATCATATTGTTCACCTTGAGAGACAGTAAGTGACTGATATCCCACAATTACAATAAGTATATTTTAATTGTGTTTTGTCATCAGTTACCTAGAAAACTCTAACATATACTGCAGTTGTTTAGCTGTGTTTAGAACTAGCTTTGTTTCATTTGTTTTATAGAGAATTTTTACTACATGGCTTCGCAGTTAATACATACACACAAGAGGGATTGCTTCAGTCTAGTAAATCACATACTACAGTAAGTTCTCATACCAAGTTATTCATTCTTATAAAACATTCAAGGCTTGGGATAATGTTACTGTTAAAACAAACATGGGATCTATTTTTTATTTCCTTTCTAAAATTTTTCATAGGAGCTGTTGAGACCATGGTGCTGAACAGGAGAAATGTGCGTGGTTTCCCGTGCTGGAATCGACTCTCCTCAGTCTGTTTTTCTGCGCGCAGGATCGCATGCAAAGCTTCAGACCTCCTCAGCATCACAGCTTTAAGCAGAAAAAGAAACAGAAGATTTCATTTCTAATGTCGGACCACGGCAGGAAGGAAGGTCCCCGACTATCAGCCTTCAAGCCCTGCACATGTGGGAAGGTAATGTCAATTACTGACAGGCAAGACTGCTGCTATCGGTGTCCGGGCCCAGACCACCCGATGCAGTCCTGTCAACACTGTGGACGGATGTCCCCAAGAGCCCGAAGGCAACGCTACGAGAAGATGGAGGCTCTAAAAGCAGCCCGAGGAGGTTCGTGCGCACCCCCCTCTGAGGCCCGATCTTCCCCAGGACCTGCAGCTCCTACACCTCCATCAAAGCGTCGAGCGTCGTCGGTCGAACCCACGACTGCGAGGTCGAGCCTGGAGAAGAAACAAAAAAGTAAGGCCGACTTGCTTCGGGGCCGCGATCCGGTTCGTACCAGGCATCGAACCATCGAACCCACAGTGCATCGGAAGCGTTGGAGCCCCGATCCCATCCACGACCGAAAGTGCCGAGAGGAACGGAGGACAGCGTCGCCATGGCACCCGATGCCCCATTTGATTGAGGCACCGCGCCACCACAAGGCGACTCAATGCACTCACGGTCGATGCAAGAATCGGCGCCGAAGAAGAAAACACCGGGCGAGCCGACCGCGAAGCATCACTCGACGCATGCATCGATGGCGCAAGCGTCAACAGCGCACTCGGCGCAGTCCCAAAAAGGAGGCGACCGGCCACATAAGGGTCTTTCCTCCCAAAAGTCTTCGCTTAAGACCCATTGATTAATGAGGGAGCCGGCCTCGGGCCTCCTAGTGCCACACTCACGGTTTCCTCCGCCACCAGAGAAGTGGACTGCCGAGCGAACACAGTCCCGACCACAGAAGCGGGGACACGCCTCTGGAGCTCTAGGGCCGATGTTTACACCTGCTTTCTCAGCTTCGGAAGGAGAGGGAGCTCCAACACTCTCCTCTCACTCTCCATCATCCTCTTCCTCTTCAGTCCAAGTGTATTCCGACTTATCCTTGGCCTTTCATTGCCGCTCGGAAGCCAGTTCCTTGCAGGAACCACTATCCAAAAAACGACAGTTGCCAGACAAAACCCGTACTCCTCGTTCTCCCAGTAGGAGCCCGGATGCCGACATCCTATTAGCGGTGGTTCCAGTCAAATCTCCATCCACAATTCAGAAACCCGCTATGCCTCGGCAGACGAAGGATGCATTTGTCAACCTTTCCCTGGCACTGTCTGGCTTTTTTGAGGTTATGTAGGCGTCCTTCCAGTTGCCTGCGGCGTCTCCTCAGCCATCGGTGCACTCAACACCGATACGACATCGATCTCCTTCACCTCTGGCTCTGCTACCAGACCCCATCCCGGTGTCGAAGCCAAAGGAGCCCCGCCTCGGTTTCTCCGGAGTTTCACGATACCTCTCCGGACTCCTCTACGGGGTATCCATTAGACCCGGCGGAGGACCCAGCAGAGCCTTATTCCCCGCCGGAGGACCTCACATATCTGAAATTTTTGGAAAAGATTGGGAAAGTCCTCAACCTTCCCATTCAAAAGGTCCCGGACGCCAGAGCCGACACTCTGGATTTGTTAAAAATCTTCGACCTCCCAGCCGAACCCACCGCTCTGCCATTGCACGCCGTTTTGGATTCGGTCCTAGAAAAATCTTGGGACACCCCCTTCACACTCCCTGCAGTGTCCCGGAAGATTGATTTAAAATATAAAATGCAAAAATCTCCATACTACACAACCCCTCAACTGCCACATGCGTCCTTGTTTGTGGAGTCCGTAATGGGGAAAGTGAAGAAAGCTAAACTACATTCTGCTTCACCCCGGGTAAGGACCTTCACGCTCTGGATGAGTTTGCTAAGCGAGCCTATCAGGCATCCATGCTTGGCGCCCAGATTAATCACCACCAGTTCTATTTGGTGCAGTACATGTTCGAGTGCGTGCAACGCCTCAAGGATGACCCACAGTCTCTTCACAACTCCCATCCACTACAAGACATCGAAGAGGCCATCAGACACTTACTACGTACCGTCTACGAAGGATTTGAAACGTCTTCCAGAGTCTCAGTGAACGCAATTGCGGCACGGAGACTAGCATGGCTCAGAGCTAGTTCCATAAGGGATGATGTCCATGATAAATTGGCCAACCTGCCCTGCAGGGGAGACAATTTGTTCGGCTCCAAGTTACAGGAAACGGTGGCTCAGCTCAAGGAGCAATCGGTGGTGGTACAGTCACTCACCATGCCACACTCTTATTCTTCTTCGCGTAGGTTCTATACTCCATATAAACGACAACCTTTCCAATGTAGGGCATTCTCTGGAGACAGTTGTGTCAAAATCGTAGAGCATATAGAAAGACATGGTTTAATGGAACACAGTCAACATGGATTTACCCAAGGGAAGTCTGCCTAACAAATCTGCTTCATTTTTTTGAAGGGGTTAATAAACATGTGGATAAAGGTGAACCGGTAGATGTGTATTTGGATTTTCAGAAGGCGTTTGACAAAGTCCCTCATGAGAGGCTTCTAAGAAAACTAAAAAGTCATGGGATAGGAAGCGATGTCATTTCGTGGATTACAAACTGGTTAAAATACAGGAAACAGAGTAGGATTAAATGGTCAATTTTCTCAGTGGAAAAGGGTAAACAGTGGAGTGCCTCAGGGATCTGTACTTGGACCGGTGGTTTTCAATATATATATATATATATATATATATATATAAATGATCTGGAAAGGAATACGATGAGTGAGGTTATCAAATTTGCAAACGATACAAAATTATTCAGCATAGTTAAATCACAAGCGGATTGTGATACATTACAGGAGGACCTTGCAAGACTGGAAGATTGGGCATCCAAATGGCAGATGAAATTTCATGTGGACAAGTTCGAGGTGTTGCACATAGGGAAAAATAACCCTTGCTGTAGTTACACGATGTTAGGTTCCATATTAGGAACTACCACCCAGGAAAAAGATCTAGGCATCATAGTGGATAATACTTTAAAATCATCAGCTCAGTGTGCTGCAGCAGTCAAAAAAGCAAACAGAATGTTAGGAATTATTAGGAAGGGAATTGTTAATAAAACGGAAAATGTCATAATGCCTCTGTATTGCTCCATGGTGAGACCGCACCTTGAATACTGTGTACAATTCTGGTTGCTGCATCTCAAAAAGGATATAGTTGCGATGGAGAAGGTACAGAGAAGGGCAACCAAAATGATAAAGGGGATGGAACAGCTCTGCTATGAGGAAAGGCTGAAGAGGTTAGGGCTGTTCAGCTTGGAGAAGAGATGGCTGAGGGGGGATATGATAGAGGTCTTTAAGATCATTAGAGGTCTGGAACGAGTAGATGTGAATCGATTATTTAAACTTTCGGATAATAGAAGGAGTAGGGGGCATTCCATGAAGTTAGCAAGTAGCACATTTAAGACTAATCGAAGAAATTTCTGTTTCACTCAATGCACAATTAAGCTCTGGAATTTGTTGCCAGAGGATGTGGTTAGTGTAGTTAGTGTAGCTGAGTTCAAAAAAGGTTTGGATAAGTTCTTGGAGGAGAAGTTCATTAACTGCTATTAATCAAATTTACTTAGGGAATAGCCACTACTATTAATTGCATCAGTAGCATGGGATCTTCTTGGTGTTTGGGTAATTGCCAGGTTCTTGTGGCCTGGTTTGGTCTCTGTTGGAAACAGGATGCTGGGCTTGATGGACCCTTGGTCTGACCCAGCATGGCAATTTCTTATGTTCTTAAGAGCAGAGATGCCGGGCAGGAGCTGGATACGAGGAGTCCTAGGGAGGATTAGGCCCCTTGCCAAGGCGAAGGCTGAATGGCTACTGAGCCCTTAAGTAGGGCTAGAAAAAGGAAGACTCCCAGGGAGGAGTCCAAGGTGGGGCCCGGGATGGATCAGCCACGGGCCCTTTAAATCTGGAAAGAAGACACTGGCCCGCCCCTAGGGAGAGCTGGGCAGGACCTTGGACAGCAACGTCCCTGCCGCTGATGAGAGGCGGAGCCGGAGCAGGCCTGACGTTGGACGCCCCACTCCATGCTGGGAGCTCCGGGGGCAGCGGCTGCTGCACAAGGAAGGCTGGAGGCGGCTCCTGCCACAACAGAGCACGGCAGCATGGCCCGCCGTGCCAAGGAACAACTTGGAAGGTCCGGGGGCGGCTCCAGGCCTCGGGAAAGGCCCTGGCTTCTGCGGCCTGTGGGCCGCGAAGGTAAGAGGCGGCTCGTGGCTCCAGCCACAAGCCGAAACGCAACAGTACCCCCCCTCAAAGGGGGTCCTCTCCCCTCCATTGGGAGGTCAAAGATCCAGGAAAGGCATCTGGAACTGGAACATCGTGCCAGCGCCTCCTGCAGGTCGTAGGGAGAAACAGTGGAACAACGAGGAACAAAGGATACAGGAACAACGAGGAATGCAGGAACAAACAAGAGAACAAGGAAACAAACAAAGGAACGAACATGAGAACAAGCAAGGGAACAGCAGAACAAAGAACAAACAGCGGAGCAAAGAAAAATGGAAGGAACTTAGCAAGGAACGAGGAACAAAGGAAGAACAAGAGAACAAACGAAGAACAATGAGGGAACTCCGAAACTTCAAGGAAGACCCGGGAGGAAATCCAGGGTGGGATCAGCTAGCACCGACAGAAACCAGGTAGGGTGCAGGCTCTTCCTGCAGGTCGTGGAACCCATGCCCTGGGATTGCCGTGGAGATGATAGTCTGGATGCAGGCGCCTCCTGCAGGTCGTGGAATCCAGAAGAGCTGGCACAGGTCGTACGAAGGAAGTCCCAAAAAAAAAATTCTGGGGTCCAGAACAGAACCCGGGACCAGGATAGTCCCACCGAGCACATGGCCTTGGCAAAGCTGTTGCGTTGCGCTGCAATGGAAGGGAGCGCTAGGGGGCACTCCCCAGCGCGGGACGAGGGATGTGTGCCTTTGCAGTGAAACGGGTCCAAGTCTGGGAATCTGGAGGCCCTCACCCTCCACCGAACCTGCACGCCTCCCTGAGGCCACCAACGCAATGGTGGTCTCTGAGTGGTCCTCCGACCACTCCAATCCCTTTTGGACCTGCTGCTGGGAACGGCAAAGGCGGCAGGGCGGACAGAGGTCAAGGTGGATGAAGGCCGAAGGCACTGGAGCTTGGTCGTAGAACTTGGAAGACTTGGAATCCGGAGCCAGGTGAGATGAGGCCTTGGAATCTGGGAGCAGAAGAGGAGGCCTTGGAATCTGGAACTCAGGAGCAGGAAAGAGTCCAGGCAGTGCTCCACCAGAAGAAGGCTCCAGCCACCACGGAAATGGATACCGAATGGGACGGCTTTACTCCAGGGACTGGTCAGCTGGAGTCTGGGTCCAGGGCGAGCGAGCTGGACCATTGAGAGGAAGGAAGGCACCTCAGGAACAGGAGAAGACGAAGGTCTCAAGCTGGTTCGTGAAACATCAGGACTGGAATGGAACATCAGGAACAGAGACCAGGAACATACAAGAGGGATCCCATGAAGAAGAGCAGAGATGCTGGGCAGGAGCTAGATACGAGGAGTTCTAGGGACGACTAGGCCCCTTGCCAAGGCAAAGGTTGAATTGCTACTGAGCCCTTAAGTAGGGCTAGAAGAAGGAAGACGCCCAGGAAGGTGTCCAAGGTGGGACCCGGGGCGGATCAGCCGTGGGCCCTTTAAATCTGGAGAGAAGACGCGGGCCCGCCCCTAGAGAAAGCTGAGCAGGGCGTCCCTGCCGCTGCTGAGAGGAGGAGCCAGAGCAGGCCTCGACTAGGCCCGATGTTGGAGGTGGCGTTGTCAGCGGCCCCACGCTGCACTGGGTGCTCCAGGGGCCGCGGCTGCCGCCGCACGAGGAAGGCTGAAAGCAGCTCCTGCTGCAATAGAGCACAGCGGCATGCCGAGGAGCAACTTGGGCGGTCCGGGGGCTGCTCCAGGCCGCGGGAAAGGCCCCGGCTTCTGCGGCCTCTGGGCTGCAAGGGTAAGAGGCGGCTCATGGCTCCAGCCTCGTGCCAAAATGCAACACCTAGTAGGTCTGTGTAAAGAATAAGCATCTTGATCTGTAAGCTGTTGTTACTTGTTTCCTGGTCATTGTTTTATTACATATTTTAGCAGCCTGAAAAAGAGGATTTATTCCACCAAAACTTCCTATTGCTCATGAGTCATATTAAATTGTATTTAATAGCTGCTCGTGCATGGTTGCAGTGGTCTGTATTTAAAACAAAAACTCGGGCCTTGCTTTATTCACTTTTGCATGCCTGATTTTCTAGTACCCCAATCCCCACACCCTGCTATTAATCTTTTTTTGTATACTACAAAAGGATCTGATCACATTTCACTCTGCATGTCTGCCAGGTAGGGTCATTGGGCATGAATATTTACACTGATGGGAAGAGGAAAGGGGGAAATTCTCCCTGTCATTGTAGACAGAATGAGAGAGAGCTTTCTGCTACATCACAGCTAGTAACTTTTACATTTGGGGTCAGAAAAGTCCTGTTTCTGGCTCTGTCACCACCCCTGGTATCAATTATTTAGACTTCTGGAGAGGTTATCAAAAAGTGGACAGGGTCCATTAATTCTGTCATTAAAAACGATAGGGCCATTTCTGATGGTGTTATAGGGGGTGTATTTTTAGGGATGGGGTGGTTTGGACTTTCGGTGATGTCATAAAAAGTGGTCAAGAGTCATTTCTGTTGCGACTGTCGCTTCTCTATGTCCTCACTCCGCCCTCTTTACCTCTGTGGCGACTCCTTCCGGGTCTGATGGACGGCTGGCTGCCGCGGTGTCTCCATGCCGTCTCCCTCCGGCATCCCCGGACCGCCTCGACGTTGCAGATCCTCCATGTTGCCTGAAGACCTAGGGTGCATGCGCTCTGATTGAAGTACCAGCAAGAGCGCGAACCTCAGGGGCATCCCCCTGAGATGTCGTCATACGCTTCCAATATTTAAAGGTCTCTATATCACTAACAAACTGAGTTAGCAAGGACTCACTTCGGCTGTCCAAGCTACTCTACATCCTCGGACTTACCAGAGGTACCCGCTCCTTGGGGGCCACATAAGAACATAAGAATATGCCATACTGGGTCAGACCAAGGGTCCATCAAGCCCAGCATCCTTTTTCCAACAGTGGCCAATCCAGGCCATAAGAACCTGGCAAGTACCCAAAAACTAAGTCTATTCCATGTTACCATTGCTAATGGCAGTGGCTATTCTCTAGGTGAACTTAATAGCAGGTAATGGACTTCTCCTCCAAGAACTTATCCAATCCTTTTTTAAACTGCACTAACCACATCCTCTGGCAACAAATTCCAGAGTTTAATTGTGCGTTGAGTAAAAAAGAACTTTCTCCGATTAGTTTTAAATGTGCCCCATGCTAACTTCATAGAGTGCCCCCTAGTCTTTCTATTATCCGAAAGAGTAAATAACCTATTCACATCTACCCGTTCTAGACCTCTCATGATTTTAAACATCTCTATCATATCCCCCCCTCAGCCATCTCTTCTCCAAGCTGAAAAGTCCTAACCTCTTTAGTCTTTCCTCATAGGGGAGCTGTTCCATCCCCTTTATCATTTTGGCTGCCCTTCTCTGTACCTTCTCCATCTCAATTATATCTTTTTTGAGATGCAGCGACCAGAATTGTACACAGTATTCAAGGTGCGGTCTCACCATGGAGCGATACAGAGGCATTATGACATTTTCCGTTTTGTTCACCATTCCCTTTCTAATAATTCCCAACATTCTGTTTGTTCGCCTCGCTCTTTTTCTTTACTTTCAGATTACAGATAGGAAGTGGTACTCGCTCCTCGAGGGCCCATGTTCCTGGACACGCTGAAGATTCTCTACTGCCTGGAAGCTATCGCTGCTACAAACATTTGTGAGTTACTGTCACTCAGAGCTTTCCCTGGTACCAGGTACTCGCTCCTCAAAGGCCTAAACCTTTCCAGCTCCCGAGCTTCCTTGAGAACTTAAATGAGCTTTGTCATCTAGTTCTGTTCATGAACTCTGCCTACTCACTTTCTACAGTTTCTCAATAGCTCAGCCATCCTGGATCGCTGTTCCAGTACCTGAGGGACTACAGCCCTGCTGGGCATATCAACTCACTGCTGCCACCTCTGGTGGTTTCAAAACCTTGTTTAATAAAAGAACTAATGTGTGTCTGTCTCCATACTCAAGCCTAGCCGGTTGTCCCTCTCGGGATATTCTCCCGGGGGCGTGGCCATCTGCCATCGGCCCAGGGATCCACCCACAACTTATCAGATTCATTACAGATTGCTACTGCTTAGCAAGACGATATCTGAGACACTACAAGATTGCTGATTCCTCCTCCTTTAGGAGCCCGCAACACAGAGCTTTCCTAACAGATTGCTAACTCCTATCTGATTGCTCCTCCCATCAGATAGCTAACAGATTGCTAACTCCTAGCACCAGTTCCTGAACAGATTGCTAACTACTCACGGAGAATATAACAATTTCTGGTGATATCATGGGGGTGTGATTTGGGACTGGGGTCTGTTTTGGGGCTGGGAGAGGGTGTGGCTTAGGGTAGAGTATGGGAGGGGCTACTCTACTATGGGGTGGGAGAAGCATGGGCAGAGCTATAGGCGAGGTGTAGGTGGAGGCATGGCTTGGGGCAGACTGTGGGGGTGGGAGGGGGTGTGGTTTGGGATAGGGCTACACTTATTCACGTCTATGGGAGTTGGAATTAGAGTTGGGAGTGGGTGGGGCTTAGACTGGAAGTGAACTCTGATTATGCTATTTACGTACTAGATAGTTGAGAATGATATCAGATGAGAGAAGTTAAATTAATATAGGGCAGCCTAGGATAGCTTTGGTTATCAAGAAAAATATCACATTCTGGATAACCAAGCAAGGCACATAAAAGATAGTTGTCCTGTAAATTAAATATAACCGCATAGTACAAACTGTTTTGACAGGCTAAAATCAGATAAGCAAGGTACAGTAATAAAGTTATTATTGTCTGTTAAAGTTCTAGTATTAAAACATACAGGAAGTGAAGCTGCAAAGATGTATATTTTTGTATCTTTCCAGAGAAAAGATGTTTCATCAGATTGCATATGAAATATGCATATAACTATTCATCCTGTATTTTTCAGAGTGATTGCTACTATCAAGGATATATTGTAGATATTCCCAATTCACTTGTGACACTCAGAACATGTTCTGGAATTAGGTATTGAATTAATTTATATTCAAGCTTCTTATAATTTGTTGAAGGTGTGCTGCAGGGTTGCGCTGGTCGCGGCCGAGAAAAACTAGTTGAATCCCCTGAAGCAGGCGATAATAGCCGCCGAAACATTGCAATGTTGGGAGTTGATTAATATGAGCAACGCGGAGGGCAGCATAAAAGGAAAAACAGAAAAAAGAAAAAAGGAATTGGTTTTTGATTAAACTTTGGAACACTGAGGTGTCGGTCAAGTTACGGCAAGAAGTTAAGATAAGTTGAATAGCGTGCACTTTTAAAAGGTTTTTTAAAAAAAGCAAACATAATTGTTACGATCCCGGTCACTAGCGCAGTGACCGGGCTCTTACCTTCGGCGCGGGCGCCGCATGGTGCCGGGTTCCGGGCCTCCAAAGCTGCGTGGCAGTGGCGTCTCCACGAGGGAGACGTCGCCGAAGACTCCGCCCCTCAGCAGGGGAACGCGCGCGCGTGCGTGAGGAACGCCGTTTTGAGCGTCCAGCACCCGGATGTGCTGGGACGCCCCTGAGTGACGTCACACACCGGCGGGGCATTTAAACAAGCGCCGGAGTTCTCCAAATCGCCTTGCAACGCGGTCGCTCTTCGGAGCCTTAGTTGCTGTTCCTGCTCGTCTGGTTCCTGATCCTTGCTGCTCGTTCCTGGACCTTGCCTGCCTGCCTGACTTCTGGACTCGTCCTGCTTGCTTCCTGATGTCTGGTTGCCTTGACTCCGGTTCCTGTCTTGTTTCTGCCTGCCTGCTGCCTGCCCTGATCCTGGTTCGTGACTTTGTTTCTGCTTGCCTGCTGCCTGCCCTGACTCTGGTTCGTGACTTCGTTTCTGCTTGCATGCTGCCTGCCTTGACCCTGGTTCGTGACTTCGTTTCTGCTTGCCTGCTGCCTGCCCAGACTCCGGTTCGTTTCTTCTCTCCAGTCCGCCTGCCGGGATTCCAGCCCGTGCTTTCGCTGTCTGGCCTCGTCGCTCCTTTCGCCTAAGTCCCAGCGGTCCGGGTCCCTACGGGCTTCTCCTGGGGGGACCTCGGGCTTCCAGGGCGAAGACTCCTAAGTCCTAGCGACCCGGGCTCCCACAGCTCCTCTGGAGGGGTCATGGGTTTCCAGGTGAAACTCCAGCTCGTCCAGTGGATATTCTGCCTCCCGACTGACTCACGCCGGTCGGCCCAAGGATCCACTCCCGGATTTCTGCAGTCGTAACAGTTTGCAAGGCCATGGATCCGGCAGACCTCGCTGGTCTCCAGGCCATTCCGGGCCTCGCTCAGCGATTGGTACAACAGCAGCAGGTTCTAGATTCGTTGGTAGCCACGGTGGAGCGTATGGCTACCCGTATGGATGCCGAACCTCCCGCGCCAGCACCGGTACCGGCGGCTGCTCCGGTCGTTACGCTTCAGAAGCCTACGCAACTTCCAGCTCCCTCCAGATACGCGGGGGATTCCAAGGCGTGTCGTGGATTTCTAAATCAGTGCTTCGTGCGTTTTGTCCTTGTTACCTAATCAATTCCCTACTGACTCCGTCAAAGTGGCATACATCTTTTCCCTGTTGGATGGGAAGGCACTCAATTGGGCATCACCAATGTGGGAGAAGAATGACGCCACACTTACTAGTCTTGATAACTTCGTAGCCAATTTCAAAGCAGCCTTCGACGAGCCCGCCCGCCAGACCTCGGCGACTTTCGAGTTGCTACAACTTCGACAAGGAACACGTACCTTGTCTGAGTACGCATTGGAGTTTCGCACGCTGGCATTGGAGGTAGGATGGCGGGATGACGCACTGCGTGGCATTTTCCTGGAGGGTCTTGCAGGCTGCAAGGGATCTTCCAGAGGATCTTAACACGGTCATAGAACTCGCAGGGCGCATTGACCGACGCCTTCAACAGAGGGCAAAGGCGGTGCGTCCTCAACGGCGTCTAGCATCTCTAGCTCCGGTTTTCTCGAAGCCATTGGCACCAAGTTCCCGATCTACCGGGGCATCCTCCGAAGCATCCACTGAGGAACCAATGCAATTGGGAAGAACGTCCCTGTCTGAGGAAGAGAAACGCTGCCGCCACACCCAAGGTCTCTGCCTATACTGCGGTGGGAAGGGACACTTCCTTTCACAATGTAAAGAGCGGCCGGGAAACGCGCATGCCTAGGGGTATTTGAGGAGTGTCTCCTGGGCTGTTTTAATGCTGCTCCTCAATGTACGGTACCAATAACTCTGAAATTCCCTGGAGGGACCTTTGAGACGCGGGCTCTCATTGACTCCGGGGCCGGAGGGAACTTTATCACTCTTGAACTTGTCCAGAAACTTCAGTTAGCCACGCAACCACGTGAACCACCATTACGGTTTACGTCCATTCAAGGAACACCTTTGCCTGGGAGTATTTCTGTTTCCACGATTCCTCTCACCCTTCAGACCGGGTTGCTGTATCACGAGACTATTTCCTTCCTGGTCCTGGAGAAGTCGGTATATCCAGTAGTTCTCGGCCTGCCTTGGCTGCAATTACACTCTCCAGTAATTCGATGGGATGAGTTACAAATTACACAGTGGAGTTCGCGTTGTTTCCACTCTTGTATCAAGACTGAAGTGGTTCAACCTATTTCATTGGCACACGTTGGGCCCGTTCTTCCAAGCCCATACAGGGATTACGCCGATGTCTTTTCCAAGGAAAGAGCGGAACTACTACCTCAACACCGCCCTTTCGATTGCGCCATCGAACTCCTTCCTGGTAAGGTGCCACCTCGAGGCAGAGTGTATCCGTTATCTCAACCTGAAACAAAGGCCATGTCTGAGTACATCAAGGAAAACCTCGCCAAAGGATTCATACGTCCGTCCAAGTCACCTGCTGGGGCCGGGTTCTTTTTTGTAGCGAAGAAGGACGGGTCGCTGAGGCCCTGCATTGATTATAGAGGCCTGACACAATTACCAGAAAAAACCGCTACCCGTTGCCCTTGATTCCGGAGCTACTGGATAGACTTCAAGGGGCTCATGTATTCACTAAATTGGACTTACGTGGGGCCTATAATCTGGTTCGGATCCGTCCCGGGGATGAATGGAAAACCGCGTTCAACACCCGGGACGGTCACTATGAATACCTGGTCATGCCGTTCGGCTTGTGTAACGCCCCTGCTGTGTTCCAGCATCTCATGAATGAGATTCTCCGCGAACTACTAAATTCTTGTGTCATAGTGTATCTGGACGATGTTCTTATCTTCTCTCGAGATTTGGATACACATCGTCTCCAGGTTCGCCAGGTACTTCAGATTCTTCGGGATCAACATATGTACGCGAAACTCGAAAAATGTTTATTCGAGCAGGACTCTTTGCCCTTTTTGGGTTACATTATTTCAGCCACCGGATTCAACATGGACCCCGAGAAGGTGTCCGCTATCAAAAAGTGGCCTCAGCTGGTCGGGCTAAAGGCTTTGCAACGCTTCCTGGGGTTCGCAAACTTTTACAGGCACTTCATACCTGGTTACTCGCAACTGGTGGCGCCACTGACGGCATTAACAAGAAAGGGAGCTGATACTCGACACTGGCCTTCCGAGGCCTGTAAAGCGTTTCTGGATCTGAAAGAGGCTTTTCTGTTGAAGACCTGTTTGCATCACCCGGACCCGTCTCGGCCCTTCATTGTAGAAGTGGATGCTTCTAGTGTGGCCGTAGGAGCTGTACTTTCTCAGTACTCTAACACCGGGAGACTGCTTCCGTGTTCCTATTTTTCCAAGAAATTTACTCCTGCAGAAAACAATTACGGAATCGGCGATAAGGAACTTTGGCCATCAAGCTGGCTTTCGAAGAATGGAGGCAGTGGCTTGAGGGGGCTCAACATCAGGTCACTGTGTATACCGACCATAAGAATCTGGAGTTTCTTTCACAGGCACAATGCCTTAACCCCAGGCAAGCTCGGTGGTCACTGTTCTTTAGTCGATTTGACTTTATTCTTAAATACCGCCCTGCTTCTAAGAATGTACGAGCCGACGCTCTATCTCGAAACACCATCTTCGAGGAGAGAGAGGACGCTCCTCAGTATATCATTGATCCAGCAAGAGTTTGCCTAGCAAGTACCACGGTGTCCTCCCAGGGTAAAGTGGTAGTTCCTCGACGTGACCGAAGGAAAGTACTAGGCTGGGCTCATTACTCCCTCACGGGGGGTCACGCCGGTCTGGATAGGACATTAACTTTAATAAATCGATACTACTGGTGGTCTCGAGTACGACAAGATGTGCGGGAATACGTTACGTCCTGTCCAGTATGTGCCAGGCAGAAACCGCGCATAGGGAAGCCATGGGGACTTTTGCAGACCTTACCGATATCCACCCAGCCATGGACTCACATTGCCACGGACTTCGTGGTAGACCTGCCACCGTCTGAAGGGAACACTGTGATCTGGGTCACGGTGGATCGGTTCTCCAAGATGGTTCATCTGGTACCCCTGCCTAAACTTCCATCTGCACCTGAGCTGGCACTGCTCTTTATACAGCATATCTTTCGCGCTCATGGACTTCCACAAAGTATTGTCTCCGATCGAGGACCCCAGTTTACAGCCCGCTACTGGCGCGCTCTTTGTAAAAAATTTGGAGTACAATTAAATCTTTCCACCGCGTTTCATCCCCAGAGCAATGGGCAGACGGAACGAATGAATCGTTCTCTCAAGACTTACCTGCGCAGCTTCATTTCTGAAAGGAGAGACAATTGGGTTTCTCTTCTGCCCTGGGCAGAATTCGCCTACAATAATCACACTCACTCCGTGACAGGACAGTCACCGTTCCAGACTGTCTTCGGTTCTCATCTCAGACCACCGGTTCCAGTTCCGGTGGAGGTTCCCTCTCCTTCGGTCCAGACTGTAGCCCAGCAACTCCAACGATTATGGAAGATCCTGCAACATCGACTCTCTGGGGCCGCAGAGAAGGCACGAAGGAAAGCAGATAGTCATCGAAGCGCCGCGCCTAACTTGTTGCCTGGTACTAAGGTATGGTTGAACACTAAGAATCTTCACTTTCCGGGTCGTTCCCGTAAATTGGCTCCCCGGTTCTGTGGACCTTTTGCCGTGGCAGAACGTATAGGCTTGGTGTCCTATAGACTCCGTCTCCCTTCATCTTTACGCATTCACAACGTGTTCCATGTGTCGTTGCTGAAACCAGTGGTGTTCTCTCGTTTCCATCGGCTAGCTCCTGACGCGCTCTCAGCCGCATCTTCAGAAGATCCTGTGTACCAGGTACGGGAGATAAGAGATGTGCGGTTTCGTAACCGCCGCTGGGAGTATTTACTGGCCTGGGAGGGATGTGGTCCTGAAGAGGATTCATGGGAGCCTGCACGGAACATATTGGATAAGTCTCTACTGTCTCAGTATCATCAGGACAACCCCGGTAAGCCCGGTCCTCTGAGGAGGGGGCGTAAGAGGGGGGTACTGTTACGATCCCGGTCACTAGCGCAGTGACCGGGCTCTTACCTTCAGCGCGGGCGCCGCATGGTGCCGGGTTCCGGGCCTCCAAAGCCGCGTGGCAGCGGCGTCTCCACGAGGGAGACGTCGCCGAAGACTCCGCCCTCAGCAGGGGAACGCGCGCGCGAGGAACGCCGTTTTGAGCGTCCAGCACCCGGATGTGCTGGGACGCCCCTGAGTGACGTCACACACCGGCGGGGCATTTAAACAAGCGCCGGAGTTCTCCAAATCGCCTTGCAACGCGGTCACTCTTCGGAGCCTTAGTTGCTGTTCCTGCTCGTCTGGTTCCTGACCCTTGCTACTCGTTCCTGGACCTTGCCTGCCTGCCTGACTTCTGGACTCGTCCTGCTTGCTTCCTGATCTCTGGTTGCCTTGACTCCGGTTCCTGTCTTGTTTCTGCTGCCTGCCCTGATCCTGGTTCGTGACTTCGTTTCTGCTTGCCTGCTGCCTGCCCTGACTCTGGTTCGTGACTTCGTTTCTGCTTGCCTGCTGCCTGCCCTGACCCTGGTTCGTGACTTCGTTTCTGCTTGCCTGCTGCCTGCCCAGACTCCGGTTCGTTTCTTCTCTCCAGTCCGCCTGCCGCCTGCCGGGATTCCAGCCCGTGCTTTCGCTGTCTGGCCTCGTCGCTCCTTTCGCCTAAGTCCCAGCGGTCCGGGTCCCTATGGGCTTCTCCTGGGGGGACCTCGGGCTTCCAGGGCGAAGACTCCTAAGTCCTAGCGACCCGGGCTCCCACAGCTCCTCTGGAGGGGTCACGGGTTTCCAGGTGAAACTCCAGCTCGTCTAGCGGATATTCTGCCTCCCGACTGACTCACGCCAGTCGGCCCAAGGATCCACTCCCGGATTTCTGCAGTCGTAACACATAATAATATTGGGAAATAGTAAATGAGATGGGGTGTTGATGAGTCCACTCCAGTAGAAGGGAACGACCCCCGGGTTTCTCGATTGTTTCGCCAGGAGGAGTGGAAGTGGAGGCACCAGTCCCCAGTTCGGAGCCAGTTAAGGGGAAACCAGTACTCTTGGGGCTGTGTTCCCTGCCCCAAACTTTTCCTTTCCACCCGATGCTTAAGCAGTTGGTCACTCAGGAGTGGGAATCTGGACTCGACCCTGCGGGTGGGACGGGCAATGGACAAACTCTACCCTTTACCTGAGGAAGCCTTGGATATCCTCAGGATTCCGAAGGTGAATGCGGGGTTACTACGGTCAGTAAGCGGACCACCATTCCTGTTACGGGAGCGACGGCTCTTAAGGACTTACAGGATAGGCGGCTAGAAGTCCTCCTCAAGCGCATCTTTGAGGTGTCAGCGCTCTGTGTTAGGGCAGCGTTTTGCAGTAGCCTCATGCAGCGAGCGACCCTCGGGTGGGTCCAGCAAATGCTCACATCACAGGTGTTACTGCCAGAGGAAGCAGATCAGGCGAATAGGATGGAGTCCACGGTGGCTTACATAGCGGATGCATTATATGATCTGTTGCGGGCATCTTCACGCAACATGACCACGGCAGTTTCGGCTAGGTGGCTTCTTTGGCTCCGGAACTGGTCCGCGGACGTTTCTTCCAAAACTCAGTTGGGTAATCTCCCTTTTAAGGGAAAATTGTTGTTTGGGGAGGAACTTGATGCACTTATTAAGTCTCTTGGGGAGAATAAGGTATATAAATTGCCAGAAGACAAGCCTAAGTCTTCCAGGCCCTTTGGGGCAGCGCGTTAGCGTTTCCAAGGACAGCGCAGATTTCGGCAGTCGCGGCCGCCCGCTTTTCCCGCCCGACAACAGACTCAGAGAGCTCAGTCATGGCCTACTTCCTTTCGTGGTCGGAGGCCATTTCGGGAGGGAGGTGTCAAGGAGCCGCCGGAGTTAAGCAGTTCCAATGAAGGTATTCCGACCCTCTCCCTGGTTCCAGCGGTGGGAGGTCATCTCTCACTGTTTCTCGAGGAGTGCGTCAGGATCACGTTGGACCAGTGGGTCCTCAATATCATTGCATACGGTTACGAGTTGGATTTTCCGCGCTAGTTAAGGGATCTTTTTCTGATTTCTCCCGCCGGCTTTCTGGCCAAGCAAGTGGTAGTCGGGCAAACCCTGAGTTGCTTGAAATCCCTGGGGGCCATTGTTCTGGTCCTTCCAGAGGAGCGCAGGGCCGGCAGGTACTCCATCTATTTCGTAGTCCCGAAGAAGGAGGGATCCTTCCGGCCGATATTGGATCTCAAGGCATTCAACCGAGCACTTCGGTCATTGCAGCCATCCACTCAGGAGAATATTTGGCCTCTTTGGACCTGACCGAGGCGTATCTTCACATTGGGAGACTCGAGCGCCATCAGCGATTTCTCCAGTTCATGGTCCTGAGGGAGCATTATTAGTTCCAAGCTCTTCCGTTCGGGTTAGCGACAGTGCCTCGGATCTTCACCAAGGTAATGGTAGCCCTACGGCGGGAGAGGATCTTGGTTCACCCATACCTGGACGATTGGCTCATCCGGGCCAAATCGGAGAGCCTCTGTCGGGTAGCAGTGAGCAAGGTTCTACTCCAGCTCCAGTTCCTTGGTTAGGTGGTCAACTTTGCCAAGAGCCAGTTGGTACCATCTCAGGTTCTCAAATTCCTGGAAGCACGCTTCGATACCTCGGTAGGCAAGGTCTTCCTCACTCGGGAGAGGAGGCTCAGGTTAGTGGCACAAATCCGTCGGCTCATGTCCTTACCCCTACCCATAGTATGGGATTATTTGCAGGTACTTGGTTCCATGGTGTCTACTCTGGAAGTGGTTCCTTGGGCGTGGGTGCATATGAGACCATTACAACGTGCATTGCTTTCTCAGTGGGATCCAAAATCGGAGGAGTTCCGCCTGCCTTTCCCACTGATGAAGCCAGCCAGGTCCAGTCTCGATTGGTGGTTGATTCCGGCCCACTTGTTACAGGGGATGGACCTGGAGGAGCCGCAGTGAGTAATAGTCACGACGGATGCCAGCCTCACTGGTTGGGGAGCAGTTTGCCAGTCACAATCCGCTCAGGGTCGTTGGACAAGTTATCAGGCGACGTGGTCAATCAATCGATTAGAAACCAGGGCGGTACGCCTGGCGTTACGCGTTTTTCTCCCTCTGGTAGCTCAGCGTAAGGTGCGAGTCTTGTCAGACAATGCGACGACGGTAGCCTACATCAACCGCCAGGGGGGAACCAGGAGCCGGTCGGTGGCCTGGGAGGCCGAAAGGCTCATGACATGGGCAGAGCGACATCTGGTCCGGCTGGTGGCCTCGCACATAGCCAGGGTGGACAATGTGCAGGCAGACTTTCACAGCCGCCAGCATCTGGATCCCGGCAAGTGGGAATTGTCCGCAGCTTTCTGGCTGCTCACTCGTCGTTGGGGGGTCCCACACCTCGACCTGATGGAAACTCGGACAAATGCAAAGGCACCCTGATTTTTCATTCGTCAGAGAGACCACGGGTCGGAAGGAGTGGATGCTCTCGTTCTTCTGTGGACTCGCGGCATACTGCTGTATGTGTTTCCGCCTTGGCCACTAGTGGACAAGATCATGCGTCGGATAGAGAACCACGTGGGGTCTGTCATTCTAGTAGCCCCAGAGTGGCCCCAAAGGCCATGGTTTGCGGATCTGATCTTGTTGACGATCGACGGTCCAGTGCGTCTCGCCCACCTTCCGAATCTACTTTGACAAAGTCCAGTATTTTTCGATCGAGCGGATCGCTTTTGTCTAGCAGCCTGGCTTATGAGAGGAGGCAATTGAGGAAGAGGGGATATTCGGATTCGGTTATTTCTACCCTCTTGCAAGCATGGAAATCGTCCACGTCGTTGGCCTATATTCATGTTTGGAGAGTTTTCGACTCTTGGTGCCAAGGATTGAACGTCCCCCCGCATCTGGCTTCGGTAGCACACATCCTATCCTTCCTGCAGGAGGGACTGAAGAAGGGGCTAGCTTGCAGTTCTCTCCGGGTGCAGGTCGCGGCACTGGGTTGCCTGTGGGGCAAGATTGATGGGTTTTCACTGGCAGCTCATCCAGATGTGTCCCGTTTTTTAAAGGGGCGCAAGCATTTGCGCCCGCCGGTACGACAAATTTGTCCTGCCTGGAGCTTGAATATAGTTCTCAAGGGCTTTTGTGGTCTTCCTTTTGAGCCCCTCCGGCGGGCTACATTGAAGGATTTGACACTCAACTGTCTTTTTGGTAGCCATTACCTCTGCACGGCGAATTTCAGAGCTTCAAGCTTTGTCGTGTCAGGATCCGTATCTTCGTATTTAGGATTCTGGAGTTTCGCTGCGGACCGTTCCCTCCTTCTTGCCCAAGGTGGTATCGGCTTTTCATATCAATCTGACTGTAGAGTTACTGGCCTTCCCGAATTTGGATCCAACTTCTGCGACGGATAAGGATCTGCATAAGTTGGATGTGCTCTGGGTTCTCCTTTGCTATCTAGAGGTGACCAATGCTTTTCTATTATCGGATCATTTGTTTGTCTTATTGAGTGGTCCAAGACGGGGACACAAGGCATCCAAAGCTATGGTTGCTAGGTGGTTGAAGGAGACCATTTCCTCCACTTATCTTTGCGCTGGGCGTGCCATACCAGAAGGCTTGAAAGCACACTCTACAAGATCTCAAGCAGCCTCTTGGGCGGAGAGCCAGTCGGTCTCGCCGCAGGAGATTTGTAGAGCAGCCACTTGGAAATCATTGCATACTTTTGCGAAACATTATCATGTGGACATCCGGGATCCAGAGGTTGACTGTTTTGGCAGCAGTGTTCTTCGTGCGGGACTTTCCAGATCCCACCCCAGTTAGGGCAGCTCTGGTACATCCCGGCGGTCTGGACTGATCCTGGTACGTACAGGGAAAGGAAAATTGGTTCTTACCTGCTAATTTTCGTTCCTGTAGTACCAAGGATCAGTCCAGACGCCCGCCCTTGGGTTTTTTGGAGAGTCCGTTTTTCTGTATGTTTTCTTCATTCTTCTTACCTCGACAGAGTTCTTTACAGACATTGACTTCTTTACAGACATGGGAAGGAATCTTCTTGATTAATATGTTATGCGGCAGTTCGGTTTGTTTATTTTACCACGTGTATTGTTGTAGCCACTGGTTGTTATGTTTGGGGATTTGTTCTCCTTTATTGGTTATTCTGCTTTGATATCGTATATACTGAGGAATCGCAGGTGGCACACCAGGTTAAGAGGGGTGCCTTTTCAGTTTTTTCTCTGACTCCCCCTGCTGGAAGGGAGACACAACCCAGCGGTCTGGACTGATCCTTGGTACTACAGGAACGAAAATTAGCAGGTAAGAACCAATTTTCCTTTATTATTCTAAATCTCAAGGGAGTATGGCGGACCAAATTTATCCTGGTACTACAGTGCAGCTCAGCTGAGGGCCATTACGGATTTCCCCAGATTGATTGCGGTTAAACAATGGGTCCGTATTGAACAAAGCATAGTTTGTCCCATGGAGTTGAAAGCTTTGCTTTGGCAACCCCGCTATACCTGGCGACATATTCACAAAATTCCTTGGTCTCTGGGAGTCACTCTTAAGATTTGGATGCACAATAAACAAAAGCTAGTGGGCAAATATAATTACTTTTATCAAACTTCCTTAATTCATAATACACACTTTACTGCTGGTTATCAATCCCCCCGCATGCACTATTGGAAGGAACAAGGAAAAACCACAGTGGGACATTTATTGCAACAAGGGTCCATTCTTTCGAGAGACAGTTTATCCACCTTATACACCCTGGACCATCGGGATTTCCTGATATATGAACAAGTCTCTCACTTTATCCGAAGTATAGCACGTTCCCATCTTTTGAGGCCAGGTAGGTCTTTATTGGAGGCCTACTTTCTCAAAGGAGATATTCTTAAAGGAATGATATCTAAACTTTACCAATTGCTTGCACCCCCTGAATCGGCGACATGTAATCATAAGACTCAATGGGAAAAGGACTTAGGTAAATCATTAGACTCAAAGATTTGGGGGGAAATTATCTCCTCTGCTAGACATTGTTCCATTTCAGCCAAGCTACAGGAAAATTGTTATAAAATGATTTATCGGTGGAACCTTACCCTGGAAAAAATTCACAGATTTTATCCCCACATTTCTGATGACTGCTAGCGGGGTTGTGGATCTTAAGATACTTATATGCATATTTGGTGGACATGTACATGTCTTAAGCCTTTTTGAGATGAGCTGTTTCGTAGTCAGTGATATTATTGGTGTCTCGCTGGAGCCGACGGCTGAATTGGCCTTGTTGCATATACTTCTGGAGACCTTAGACAAACTACAAAAGAAACTCTGTATTCAGGCATTTATAGCTGCACGCAGCTTGTTAGCCTTGAAATGGAAATCAGACCACATACCCATGGTTATGGAGGTACTTACAAAATTGCACTCTTATTGTCATCTGGCATCTCTTACTGCTGACAAACATAATAGACATGCTTCCTTCCTAAAACTTTGGCAGCCTTTTCTAGATTATGTTGCACATCTTTAATGATTCTATTTGTCACTCTTATTCACCATCAATTTACAGCAACTATTACACTAGCAGTCACTGGAGGTTTGGAGATTAACCAGAAGTATATATTATAAATTGAAGACTTTGTGTACCTGTACATTGCCTTTGTTATTGTACTTATTTTGCTGCATTTATAACATGTTATGTGTTGTGGGCACTGTCGTTCCGGGGAGGAGGGGTGAGGGGGGGTTTGGGGACCTATAACCTGAACGGTAATTCATAATTGGCTCTGCTTTATGATGTTTGAAATAGATGTTAAGTTTCTATAACAATAAAAATTTAAATTAAAAAAAAAATGCTACCTGAGCCATGCAGTTAGAAGCAGATATATCAGCTGCACAGTTATCTGCCATTTCTCTATCAGCCACATCTGCAATATTACTGAGCACTGATATTTTTAAAATTTGCCTTTGTAATTGAAGTCCCATACTATTTTATGTCATTTGTTTTGGCAGAGGATTAGTGGAGTTGGTGAATGATAGCTACATAATTGAGCCATTGGAGTCTTCTCCTGCATTTGAGCACCTCCTGTATAAAATGGATCAGGTACACATAGACCTTATGGCAGAAAATGACACTAAAGGAGACATTCAGCAGATGGAAATTAAGTCTTCAAGCTTTTTTGAATTTACACAGGTAAGCTTACTTCATGAAAAGTTGAAATTTTATTAGCATTTTATCTAACTTTCAAAACACAGAAAAGGAGAAATTTAGTCTTACCTCTTAATTTCCTTTTCATGAATACTGCTAGACAAGTCCAGATATGTAGGTTATCACTGCCTACTAGCAGATGGAGGCAGAGGGCATATCTTATTCAGTAACATCATCACTTAGTATTTAGAATGGTGCAGTGCAGGCAAAGGCCTGTATCTTATGTCAAAGCAAAGAAAGCAAAAAGATGACCTTAAAAATACTATGAGAAAACCTCAAAAATTAAGAGAAAATCCTCCATGATAAATCCTCTTCCCCAAAAATCCAGTTGGGGCAAAAAAGGGAAAAACAAAAGAAGACAGAAGAAAATAAGTAAAGACAGAAGAAGGGAGCGAGAGAAATCTTCTGCAAGATCCAAGATCCATAACCAAGGATCACAGAGCAGCCACTGGCCCTCCTGGTGTGTTCTGGACTGGTCTAGCAGGACTCAAGGAAAGGAAAGTAATAGGTAAGACTCAATTTCTCCTTCCTTATCCTGCTAGACTAGTCCAGACATGTGGGACATACCGAAATCTGTACTAACGTAGGTGTACAATTCTTATGGGCCTTCAGCAGAATAGAAATCACTGTAGAAGAATATCCCCTTTCTGTGCAAATGTGACCTTTCCAGGGCCAGTCTATAAGACAAAATGGAGCTGGATCCTCCATGAGGATCGAGCCATAGTGTAACAGGTCCAAACACCTAATAGATGAAGAGGCACTTCAAATTGCAACCTCACAAGATCACTTACCATGGCCTTGGCCAGTCCGGAACAATTGGTGTGATCATCAATGGATGATCTTCTATCCATTTCAGAATTCAGCCTATGAGAGGCCAAGGAGAAAAGAATATTCTTTGGCCATTGCTGAATCAGGTCATTGTTCTCGTTAGAGCCCAACTCCTTACAGTAACTGAAGAACATACTGGTCTTGGAATTCCTGTCTTCAGATCCATGAAAGGGGGTGGGGGGGCACCAGCCTGCTATTTTCTGAAAGGCTTCCTGGTTGAACTAATACTCTCCGAGGTCCAACATGTTTCTGCTGAGAAAGTTGGCTAGAATGTTCTCCACTCCTGCATTGTGCACCACTGAGATTTGAAGGAAATTGTGCTTTACCCAGTGGAACAATAGAGCCACTTCCTGGGCAATCATTGGGCTCCAAGTTCCATCCTATATTTTCATATAAGCTACATCTGCAGTGTTGTCAGAGAGCACACAAACTGCTGCTTCCTTCACTAAAAGATGTTCCCTGTACGTACCAGGATCAGTCCAGGACACCTGGGTTGTGACTCCGCACCAGTAGATGGAGACAGACTAAAACTTGTGGGCGGAGCCATATAAGCCCCTGTGCCAGTCACAGCCCCTCAGTCTTACTCTGTCTCCAGTAGATGGTGCAGGTCTAGTCACAGCCCTGCCTGACCTGATTCTGGTGTTGGTGTTAGTCAGGTTTGAATTTTTGGGCTAGGTTTTTTGTTAGGCATAGTTGTTTATATACCAAATTGGGGTTTTCTTTTAATCCCTTAGTCTCGGGTGCCCTGCCTCCCAGGGGGGTTGAGAGGTCCTGAGGGGACTACCCTCCCCCGGTTGAGGCCGCTGCCAGGGTCGAGGACCCGGCTGGTCTAGTGGCAGCGTCAGGGGTGACACCGGGGAGCCCGGTTCACTCACCCCTGCAGGACTAGGGCTCCAGGACCCGGGACAGCGGCGTCAGCGTTTAAAAAAAAAAAAAAAAAAAGAGTTTTCTGTTTTTATTTTGTTGCGGCCGGCTCTCCGTTGCTTCGGCGTCGCTGCTCCGTCGTTTTCGCGCAGGGGGGCGCCGCAGGCAAGAGGGGAGGTCGCCGAATTAGTTTTTTCTTTAATTTTGACGTGCCTCAGTTTTTTACTTCCCGCGGTCGCCGGCTTGCCGCGCAGTTCTTCAGGCAAGGCCTGCGGGTCGGCGCGCGCGTTTTTTTCCAGGAGGGCCTCTGCTCAGCCTGCATCCAGGACGGTGAACCAACGTCCAGGGCATCGCGGGGGGCTCGGGCCCGGATCGCGCGTTCTCCGCCGCGAGGGGTAGGCCCAGTAAATAGGCCTCAGGACATTTTCCCGCTCAGCGCGGGAGCGGTGGCCATTTTGGCCACTGGCAAGGAATTCTCGCGGACTGCGGCAGGCGATTCGGCTCTCCCTCCCGCGTTATCCCCGCAGCGGGGCGCGGCAGGAGGGGGCGCCGAGGAGGGGCTTCGGCCCCGGGGGGATTCCGGCGCCGATTCTTCCGAATCCGGGTCGTTTCTCTGAGGATTTCGCGGCTTGCTGCGCAAGGTACTTATGTACAAGCGCAGCAAGCGCTCCCGAGTGGGGGGGGCTCTGGGGAGGGCTCCAACCAGGCCCCACCGAGTAAGCGCAAGGCGAAAAAGACCGCGATGCTCGCCCAGGAGCCAGCGCGAGGGAAACTGCTTCCCCGGAGCGTACCTCAGGAGTCAGATCCAGAAGATTCCTCCACGGCGGATACTGGTGGTCTCGAGGAGCCCCCGAGGGGGGCTGAGGAGACGGGGGCGGATGGCTCCGCCCAGCCCGGCGCGGGAACAGGTACCCAGGCAGCGGACGGGGATGACCCCAAGGTAGTCCGTCTGTTCCGCAGAGAGGAACTGTCGCCATTCATCCCGGCCATTCTCCAGGACCTGGGGATAGAGGCTTCACCAGTGGTGGTCCGCCAGGAGGTCAATATGGATCCAGTGCGACTGGGATACCCCGGAATTAGGGTTGATAGTCAGCAAGGCCATGGATAAGCTCTACCCGCTCCCGGAGGAGGCGCTGGAGCTTCTGCAACTTCCAAAGGTGGATTCAGCGGTCTCCACGGTGACGAAGAGGCCCACTATCCCGGTCACGGGGGCGACGGCCCTTCGGGATATACAAGGCAGGAAGCTTGTAGTGCAGCTCAAGAAGATATTTGAGGTATCCGCCCTAGGGGTGCGGGCAGCAATCTGCACTAACTTCGCCATGCGCGCTAGTTTACGCTGGGCCCAGGTCCTTCAGGCGAATGCAGGCCTGTTGGCGGAGGAGGCGTCTCAGGCTGATAGATTGGAGGCGGCAATAGCTTATGGAGCTGACGCCCTCCACAACCTGCTGCGCACCTCTGCTAGGTCCATAGTAGCCGCAGTTTCGGCGCGCCGTCTCCTGTGGCTACGCAACTGGGCAGCGGATGGCTCTTCCAAAGCCCACCTGGGTTCATTACCTTTCAAGGAGTTGGATGATTTGATGGTTTCTCTGGGAGAGAACAGGGCATTCTAGCTGCCCGAGGATAGGGCCAGGGCGTGGCCCTCCTTTCCGGCCAGTGCCCGGTTCCGGGGGCCCAGGAAATCGCGCCCTCAAAGATCCGCCGGCTCTTCGTATAGACCATCTTCTTCCCGGAACACTCAATGGCAGCAGTCCTTTCGTGGGAAACGTTACGGGGAGCAAGGCGGGGCCCTGTTGGGTGCGGGGTCCAAGCCCTCGCATTGAACTCCGGCCGGTCCACCTCTCGTCGCGCCTGCGGCACGCCGTTCCAAATGTAGGGGCGCAGTTAACTTTATATTTCGAGGAGTGGACCAGGGTGACGTCGGGACAGTGGGTCCTCGACGTGATAAGACACGGCTACGAGTTAGATTTTGCTCGCATCCCAGCGGACGAGTTCCTGGTCTCGCCCTGCAAGGCCCCAGGAAGAGGGCAGCGATGTTGGACACCTTCCGTCGGCTGGAAAGCTTGGGGGCCATATCCCCCGTCCCTGCCGATCGGTGCGGCTCGGGCCGTTACTCCATTTACTTCGTAGTTCCCAAGAAGGACGGCACTTCAAGGCCAATTCTGGACCTCAAAGGGGTAAACAGATGTCTTCGCGTTCCCCACTTCGAAATGGAAACGATTCGGTCAGTTATCGCTTCGGTGCGTCCGGGCGAATTTCTGACTCCTCTGGATCTCACGGAGGCGTACCTTCACGTGGGCATTCAGCCATCGTGCCAGCAGTTTCTGAGGTTCTGCGTTCTGGGGAGGCACTACCAATTTCGGGCGCTCCTTTTTGGTCTTGCAACGGCGCCTCGGACATTCACGAAAGTGATGGTGGTAGTGGCGGCGCAGCTGCGACGGGAAGGTCTTCTAGTTCTTCCTTACCTAGACGATTGGCCGATTCGGGCGAAGTCAGAGAGTCAGTGTCGACGGGCGGTGGACAGGGTCCTCCAGTTCTTGCAGTCCCTAGGCTGGGTGGTCCATTACAACAAAAGTTATTTGGCTCCCACTCAGTCCTTGGAATATCTGGGGGCCTTATTCGACACGAAACGGGGCAGGGTAATCCTCTCTCAAGATCGGATATGCAAACTGCAATCTCAGGTGTGGCGTCTGTTGTCTCTTCGCCGTCCACGAGTCTGCGATTACCTGACGGTGCTGGGGTCTATGGCTTCAACGCTCGCGTTGGTACCCTGGGCGTTTGCTCACCTGCGGCCATTGCAGTCTTCTTTGCTGTCCCGTTGGACACCAGTTTCAGAGGATTTCTACCTACTGCTCCCGCTTGTGGGTCCGGCGAGATCCAGTCTTCTTTGGTGGCTGGATCCAAGTCATCTGTCCTGTGGCGTATCCCTTCTCGTTCCCGACTGGACGGTGGTGGCCACGGATGCCAGTCTCTCCGGCTGGGGAGCAGTTTGCCTAGGGAAGTCGGTGCAAGGTCGTTGGTCAGCATCGCAAGCTCAATGGTCCATCAACCACCTCGAGACCAGAGCGGTCTGTCTGGCTCTCCAAGCCTTCATACCCTTGGTGCGGGGACAGGCGGTCCGAGTACTGTCAGACAGCGCAACCACCGTGGCCTACATCAATCGTCAAGGAGGGACGAGAAGTCCACTGGTGGCGGAAGAGGTGAGAATTTTGATGGCCTGGTCGGAACAACATCTCAGCAGCATAGCAGCGTCTCACATTGCCGGGGTCGACAACGTGCAGGCGGATTTCTCAGCAGGCATCGTCTAGATCCCGGAGAGTGGGAACTGGCGGACGAGGCGTTTCTTCTCCTCTGCAGGACGTGGGGAGTTCCCCACTTGGATCCGATGGCCACGTGGCACAACGCGAAGGCTCCGCGTTTTTTACAGTCGGCGTCGAGAGCGGGGAGCAGAGGGCGTCGATGCGCTGGTGCTCCCTTGGCCGACGGATGTGCTGCTGTACGTGTTTCCCCCGTGGCCACTGATCGGCAAGATCCTGCGGCGCGTAGAATTGCACCCATCCAACGTGATCATGGTGGCACCGGAGTGGCCACGCCGTCCATGGTTCGCAGACCTCATTCAGTTGTCGGCGGAGGCTCCCCTTCGTCTCCACGGCTTCGCGGGGCTGCTTCATCAGGGCCCCGTCTGTTTGGAGGATGCGGATCACTTTTGTCTCGCGGCATGCTTTTTGAGAGGAATCGGTTAAAGAGCAAAGTTTACTCGGACGCGGTTATTGCTACGCTGCTGAGGTCCCGGAAGCAGTCTCCGTCCCTGGCTTATGTCAGGGTCTGGGAAGTTTTTGAGGATTGGTGTATGAAGCGAGGTTTGGATCCCACCGCCGCTGCGGTCTCTGATATTCTGGCTTTCCTCCAGGTGGGACTGGCCAGAGGCTTGGCGTGCAGTTCCCTACGGGTCCAAGTGGTGGCACTTGGTTGTTTGCGGGGGAAGGTCGGGGGGATCCCCTCTGGCTCTTCACCCGGATATAGCCCGTTTTCCTGAAGGGGGCTAAGCATCTCCGTCCTCCCTTGCGTCCTTCCTGTCCGGCTTGGAATCTTAATTGGGTTTTTTTTTCTGCCTTATGTTCGGCACCGTTTGAGCCTTTTTGCAGCGCTCTACTGTCTAGGATCTCACGTTGAAGATCGTGTTTCTGGTGGCGATTTCTTCGGCACGCCGTATCTCGGAATTGCAGGCGTGGTGATGTAGGGAGCCGTCCTTGCGACTCTCCGCCACAGGCGTTTCCTTGCGCACGGTCCCTTCTTTCTTCCGAAGGTCGTCTCGGCTTTTCATTTGAATCAATCCGTTGAACTTCCCGCTTTCGCGGTCGGGGAGTCGTCAGATCCGAAGACGAGAGACTTACGAAAGCTGGATGTGAGGAGGTCCCTCCTTCGCTATCTGGAGGTCACTAATCCTTTTCGGATAACGGATCATCTGTTTGTCCTCCTTTCTGGTCCCAAGAAAGGGGCTGCAGCGTCTCGCACGACGATTGCCCGTTGGCTCTAAGAGGCCATAGGCTCAGCGTACTTTGTACGGGGAAAGACTCCGCCGGTGGGTCTTCGGGCTCATTCGACAAGGTCTCACGCTGCGTCCTGGGCGGAGCCTTCTCAGGTGTCGCCCCAAGAGATTGTAGGGCGGCTACCTGGCAGTCGTTGCATACCTTCGTCAGACATTACCGTCTGGATGTTCAGGCCGCTGAGGTCGGAGGGTTTGGAGAGAGGGTACTCCGAGCAGGACTCTCTGCTTCCCACCCTCGGTAAGTTGGCTCTGGTACATCCCAGGTGTCCTGGACTGATCCTGGTACGTACAGGGAAAGGAAAATTAGTTTCTTACCTGATAATTTTCGTTCCTGTAGTACCAAGGATCAGTCCAGGATCCCGCCCGCTGACGGAGAGTCCGCTCATCGTTGTTTCCTTGCGCTCACCGCTTGTTCGCTCTCCCGGTTGGGGAGTCCGGTTCCCGCAGGGGTTGGAATTCCGATTAAATGGCAAGTTTTGTTAGTTAGCTATGGTTGCCCTTTGGGTTTCTACTTTGACATTACGTATGACTGAGGGGCTGTGACTGGCACAGGGGCTTATATGGCTCCGCCCACAAGTTTTAGTCTGTCTCCATCTACTGGTGCGGAGTCACAACCCAGGTGTCCTGGACTGATCCTTGGTACTACAGGAACGAAAATTATCAGGTAAGAAACTAATTTTCCTAAAATGCAGCAGAGCTAGTCTCGCCCTAGTTTCCAGCCTGGTGATGGACCATAAGGACTCCTCCTCAGATCAGAGACCTTGAGTTACTTGATCATGACATTGAGTTTACCTGCCCACCAAGATCACATCTGAGATAACAATCATTTCCCTGTACGTACCTGGATCAATCCAGACAGTGGGTTATATCCCCCGACCAGCAGATGGAGTCAGAACAGAGTTTGAGAGCGTCAGCATATAGAGTAGTGCACCCTCTGCTGGAGCTCAGTATTCTTCTGACTCCAGCAGATGTGAGCAGGGGGATCCACTAGCTCCCCCAGATTGACAGGGTTTCTTCATTTTTGGTTATTTCTTTCTTTTTCTCCACAGTATTTCCCTGTCTTATGTTTCTCTTCATTTTGGATCCTTAAAATTAAAAAAAAAAAAAAAAAGACTTTTCAATTTTTGAGGAGGCGTGTGTCTGTGGCTCTGCCTTCTCTATTCTGTACTCCTTTCCTCTTCCGTTGGGGTAAGTGGAAGTTTTTTGAGTTTCTTTCTCCACAGGTTTGCTTCTTTTTGGTGGTGCCCCGTGGATGCCGGTGGTTCCGGCCGCTCCACGCGTCGTTTGTGGGTCCCACGGTTCGCAAGCTCCGCCCGCGGGTGTGTGCTCAACTGAAACGGGGGTTTTCCCCCGCAGTTCCTGGACCCCTTCGGCGGGTTGTTAGGGCCATTCCAGGCCCCCCCACGGCACTAGCTCGTTTTTGGCCCCCCCCCCCCCCCGAGGCTTTTTTCCCGGTGCTGACATGCCGCGGTCCTCGAGGTGTGAGGCCTGTGGCGAACCGGGGAATCAATTTCTGAGGGAGGGGCTTTGTGAGCGGTGCTTCCCCGACGGGGAAGGCACCCTGCAGTCCTCCGGTGCGATTTCGGACCTGCCTCCTCCTCAGCCCGGGCGGCGTGGGCCGGCCACGACGCCGCCTTTGGCGGGAACGGCGGCCATTTTAGGGGGACAGCGTGAGACGGACTCGCTCCCAGATGCAGACAGGATTGGTTGCACTGGCTCTCAACAGGCTTTGCCCTTGGCGGGGGGTTTGCCCGACCGGGGCTCCCAGGACGGTCCCCCCCCAGGGATTCCAATCAGCTCCCCGTTTTTCTCACCTGATTTTATTCTGGCAATGCACATGGCTTATTTGCAGGGTATGGGAGTGCAGGCGCCGAATCCCCTGGGGGCCCCTCCCCCCAAGGTTCCTAAACTTGCTGTTGGTCTCACCGCCTCGCCCGTTACGCCTGGATCCCTGCCGGGTCCCTCTCCCATGCCACCCCGGCGTACCACGGGGGTGGCTTCGCCGGTGAGAGACGACTCCCCGGAACCCCCGGAGGCGCATCCGGATGAACATACGGAGGGGGACGACCCTCGAGCCCTACGGATTTTTCAAAAAGAAGAGCTGGATGAACTCATCCACCATATTATTCAGGAGCTGGACCTCGACCCACCTCCAGATCCGCCGATCCCTGTGGCTCCTGCCGTAGCCACCTCTTCTCGCAAAGGGGATCCAGTACTTGCCGCCCTCCGTCCTAGGGCAAGGGCTTTCCCTATCCATGAGTCCTTCCTACAGCTTCTCACCAGGGAGTGGGACACTCCCGAGGCGTCCTTGAAAGTCACACGCGCCATGGAAAAGCTATACCTGCTCCCTGAGGATTTTTTGGATCTTATCAAGGTGCCCAAGGTGTTACTCAGCGGTGTCGGCAGTGACCAAGAGGACGACCATCCCAGTCACGGCTGGAACAGCCCTGCGGGATACGCAGGACCGTAAACTAGAAACCTTCCTCAAGAGGGTCTTCGAAGTCTCCGCCCTAGGTATGCGGGCTGTGATGTGCAGTTCGCTCGCACAAAGGGCCAGCTTACTCTGGGTACAGCAGCTTTTCACCTCTCAGGAGTTGTCCCCTGAAGAGGCCGCCCAGGAGGACCGTCTGGAATCTGCCATAGCATACGGGGCGGACGCCTTGTATGATCTCTTTCGCGTAATGGCGCGGTCCATGGTTTCGGTTGTAGCAGCCCGACGGCTCTTGTGGCTTCGCAACTGGGCGGCGGATGCTTCCTCCAAGTCGATCCTTGGCTCCCTCCCCTTTCGGGGGAAGTTTTTATTTGGAGAGGACCTGGATCAGATCATCAAGTCACTGGGGGAAAATTCGGTGCATCGGCTGCCGGAGGATAGACAGCGTTCCTTCAGGTCATTTTCTTCCGGTAGAACCAGGGCCAGGGCACAGCGACGTTATAGGTCTTACCGGCAGTCCGGTTCCCGGATACAGCCGACAAGATCACAGCCTTGGTCTCGTTCCTTTCGTGGGCGGAGGCCCGCAAGAGAGGGTCCAGGGCAGGGAAATCCACCCACAAAGTCATCCCAATGATGCCAAAGGAGCCCACTTCTCACCTCCCCGGATCGGAGGCCGCCTCATGGACTTCTATGACGAGTGGGCAGTTATCTCCACGGACCAGTGGGTACTGGACACCATAAGAGACGGTTACGCCTTGGAGTTTGTCCGCCCCCCGAGGGACCGGTTCATCTTCTCCCCCTGCGGTTCGGATCTCAAGAGGATAGCGGTTCAACAAACACTAGACCGACTGCAGGAAATAGGGGCCATCGTTCCTGTCCCCTTCGACGAGGTGGGCTTGGGCCACTATTCCATTTACTTCATCGTTCCCAAAAAGGACGGTTCCTTTAGGCCCATCCTGGACTTGAAGGAGGTAAACAAGGCCCTCGGGGTCAGCCGGTTCCGCATGGAGACTCTTCGATCAGTGATTGCCGCAGTGCTCAAGGGAGAATTCCTCGCTTCACTGGATCTCTCGGAAGCATACTTGCACATTCCCATCCTGCCGGCTCACCGGCGGTATCTTCGCTTCAAGATTCTCGGTCAACACTTTCAGTTCAAGGCACTTCCCTTCGGTTTGGCGACCGCACCTCGGACCTTCACAAAGATCATGGTAGTGGTGGCGGCGGCCCTCCGCAAGGAGGGTATCCTAGTACATCCCTACCTAGACGACTGGCTGATTCGAGCGAAGTCCTTCTCACATGGTCAGACCTCAGTGGCCAGAGTAGTACAATTCCTACGCTCTCTGGGCTGGGTGGTGAACCTTCCAAAGAGTTCCCTTGTGCCCTCGCAACACCTGGATTTCTTAGGAGCGAGCTTCGATACCCGGCGGGGTATGGTGTTCCTGCGCCAGGACAAGGCGCAAGCCCTGAGGGAGCATGTGTCTCGGTTTTCGGCTTTGGAAGAACCAACCGCCTGGAATTATCTGCAGCTCCTGGGAGTAATGGCCTCCACCATCGACATGGTACCCTGGGCGTTTGCACACCTGCGTCCACTGCAGGCGTCCCTGCTATCCCGTTGGAAACCAGTCTCCCAGGAGTATCAGGTGATCCTGCCGCTTCCACCATTAGCCAGGAAAAGCCTGGATTGGTGGCTTGTCCCCTCGCATCTGGCTCGGGGAGTCTCGCTCGAGGTTCCCAATTGGGTGGTGGTGACCACCGATGCCAGCTTCGCGGGATGGGGCGCCATCTGAGAAAGAAGCGCCACGCAGGGGACTTGGACGCCAGAGGAGGCAAAGTGGCCGATCAATCGCCTGGAAACGAGAGCCGTGCGTTTCGCTCTTCAGCGTTTTCTTCCCCTGGTGCGACACAGAGAGGTGAGGATCCTCTCGGACAACGCCACCACCGTGGCCTATATCAATCGTCAAGGGGGGACAAGAAGCAAGCATGTCTCCCTCGAGTCAACTCCCCTGATGGAGTGGGCGGAGAGCAATCTCGTCCGGATAGCGGCCTCTCACATCGCCGGGGTGGACAACGTTCAGGCGGACTTCCTGAGTCGTCAACAGCTAGACCCCGGCGAGTGGGCTCTCTCTGACGAGGCAATGCATCTTATCGTCCGTCGTTGGGGGACTCCACGCCTCGATCTCATGGCGACCTTTCTCAACGCCAAGGCTCCACACTTCTTCAGCGGCAGAAGAGAGAGCGGCGCAGAGGCGTGGTGCGGCGCAGAAGGGCGAGGGCATCCACCCCGGATGCCCTCGCCCTTCCGTGGCTGTCGGATCAACTGCTCTATGTGTTTCCTCCTTGGCCTCTGGTCGGCAAGGTTCTCCGCAGGTTGGAACATCATCAAGGGACTGTAATTCTCGTAGCCCCGGAATGGCCCCGTCGGCCATGGTTCGCAGATCTACTTCAGATGACGGTGGACGGCCCACTTCGCCTGTCCCATCTTCTGCGTCAGGGGCCGGTATTTTTCGAGCAGGCAGAACTCTTCTGTCTTGCGGCCTGGCTTTTGAACGGCACCGTCTCCGCCACAGAGGCTACCCGGAGACAGTGATCTCAACGATGCTTCGTTCCCGCAAGCCTTCGACCTCCGTCGCTTACGTTCGAGTTTGGAAGGTCTTCAAAGCCTGGTGCTCCGACCGCGGGGTCCAAACCATGGAGGCGACTGTCCCGCTGATCCTTCATTTCCTACAGGATGGTCTGGATAAGGGTCTCGCCTATAATTCGCTCCGGGTTCAGGTGGCAGCCTTGAATGTCTTGGTACAGAAGGACTGCTCTCTACCCCTTCAGCCGGATATCGCACGTTTTCTGAAGGGTGCCAAACACTTACGGCCACCGGTCAGGGATCCTTTCCCTTCTTGGAGCCTCAACTTGGTGCTGCGAACGCTATCGGGCCCTCCTTTTGAACCCCTGAGGGGGTCCTCCCTCAAGGACCTGACCCTCAAGACGGTTTTCCTGGTAGCCATCTCTTCTGCTTGCCGGATCTCAGAGCTCCAAGCCTTGTCCTGCCGGGACCCTTATCTGCGTTTCTCCGACTCCGGGGTTTCCCTTCGTACGGTGCCATCCTTCCTACCAAAGGTGGTCTCGGCCTTCCACGTCAATCAAACGGTGGAGCTTCCAGCGTTCGCTCCAGAGGAATCCCGGTCTCTCCGGCTCCTGGACGTCAAGCGTGTGCTGCTCCGTTACCTGGAGGTTACCAATGACTTCCGGGTATCCGATCATTTGTTTGTCCTCTGGTCAGGACCGAGGAGAGGTTCTCAGGCATCCAAGACGACTATTGCGCACTGGATAAAGGACGCCATCTCATCGGCTTACATTGCGGCGGGGCGGGTGCCGCCTCGCAGCGTGTCGGCTCATTCCACGCGATCCCAAGCGGCGTCCTGGGCGGAATCTCGCTCCGTTTCCTCCCAGGAAATCTGCCGTGCGGCGACGTGGAAGTCGTTGCACACTTTTCCCAGACATTACAGACTACACCTGGCGCCTCAGTGCACGGGTTCTTTTGGCGATCAAGTTCTCCGAGCAGGTCTCTCAGGACCCCACCCAGTTTAGGGAAGCTTGGGTACATCCCACTGTCTGGACTGATCCAGGTACGTACAGGGAAAAGAAAATTATTCCTTACCTGCTAATTTTCGTTCCTGTAGTACCATGGATCAGTCCAGACGCCCGCCACTAGGGGTTTCATTAGGTCCTGCTCGGATTCTTCCAGGTAACTTTCATTCTGTTTGTCTCTGATTATTGTTACTGTTCACAGCTCCTCACAAGTTGACTGTTGGTGGTCCCGTTGACCGTTTGTTTACTTATATCTTTCTCTGTTCCTTTTTGGGGACGGATCTGGATCCAAAATGTTGTGTTTTGCTTTTGGGCTTTGCTATGTGTAATACTGAGCTCCAGCAGAGGGTGCACTACTCTATATGCTGACGCTCTCAAACTCTGTTCTGACTCCATCTGCTGGTCGGGGGATATAACCCACTGTCTGGACTGATCCATGGTACTACAGGAACGAAAATTAGCAGGTAAAGAATAATTTTCTTCTCTGCGCAGGCGCGGTTGTCACACGATGGTCTTTGTTCTCGCTGCCTCTCGGGCGGTGAAGGAGCATCTTTGGGCCAAGAAAGGCCTCGGGGCAGGACCCAATCGTGCGCCGGGACTGCTGGGGACAAAACGGAGGCAGGAGACAGCCCGTCCCCGACGAGTTCGGGAACGGGCGCCATTTTGGGCGACACGAGTCCAGTTTCAGCGGGAGCGGCCGCCATTTTGTCTCCTAGAGGGGCTGCGGTGTCCATGCCGCCAGCGGATCAGGGGGAGAATGACCCCCCCACAATTGTCTCCCCAGTGCAGGGTCCCTGAGGAGGACGACCTGCGAGGCCATACTGCCGGGGCAATTTACAGATCCCTGAGGGGGATACGGAGGATGTTTCCTCAGACTCTTCTTTTGGGTCTGAATTTGTATTATTAATGCACAAGGCGTTCAAGGCCCGCAGAATGGCCAGGAAGAGACCCCAGGATTCCCGAGCTTCGGACCCTTTGATAGGGATGGGGAAGCGACATAAGACCGCCCAGGCTATGGATATCGCAGGCAAGTCCCGACCTATCCGTTCCCGGACCGACTGGGGGGATCCGGATTCCACCTTGGATACCGATGTGTCAGTGGAGTAACGGGGGTACCAGGACCTACCGTCCCAACAACCGAGGAGAGTTGATGGGGACGGAGACCAGTTATCCACTAGTCCTAGTGGTGCACATGGCACAGATGGGGATGACCCGAAGGTGGTTCGTCTATTTCGACGGAATGAGCTAGGACCCCTTATCCCGGAAATTTTGGGTGAATTAGGGATTTAGGTACCGCAGGAAGAGTCCAGACTAGGAGTGACAGACCCAGTAGTGTTGGGTCTTAGGGGTCCGCCTTCTGCTTTCCCCTTACATTTACTTTTCAAGGAATGGGATATCCCTGATTTGGGGCTCAAGGTGGCCAAAGTGATGGATAAGCTCTACCCTCTGCCTGAGGAGGCATTGGAGCTCTTGAGGGTCCCCAAGATAGATTCGGCGGTGGCGGCGGTCACAAAGAAGACCACCATCCCGGTGACTGGGGGTACTGCACTTAAGGATTTGCAGGACTGTAAGCTGGAGATACAACTTAAGAGGATCTTCAAAGTTTCGGCACTAGGGATTCATGCAGCTATCTGCAGTAATTTCTCTTTATGTGCAGGACTTAGGTGAGCGCAACAGTTACTTGCCAATGAATCGCTTTCTCCAGAGGAGGCGCGTCAGGGGGACGCTTATAAGCGGTGATTGCTTATAGCGCTTACGCCTTTTATGATTTGCTTCGCACCTTGGCCAGATCCATGGTGTCCGCGGTTTTGGTGAGGCGCTTGCTGTGGCTCCGCCATTGGTCAGCGGACGTGTCGTCTAAAGCCTGGTTGGGTTCGTTGCCATTTAAGGGCAAGGTGTTATTTGGCAAGGAATTGGAGGATCTGATTGAGTCCTTGGGTGAGAACAAGGTACATCGTCTACTGGAGGATAGACCAAGGTCAAGAGGGGCTCCGACTTCCCGTTCTTGCTTTTGGGGAGGTCGACGGCCTAGGACCTCCCGGGGATCGGTTTCCTCGTTTCGACACAGTGCCAACAGACAGCAGTCGTACTCTCAGTCCTTTCGCGGGCGCCGTTTCGGTCGGCCGGGGGCCGGTCAGAATGTGCAGGGAGGTAAGCCAGCACAATGATGTGCGGCCGGTCCATTCCTCTGTGCCAATGATCGGGGGCAGATTGGGTCGGTTTTATGAGGAGTGGACCAGAATCACATCGGATCAGTGGGTCCTAGATGTGATAAGACACAGTTACGCGTTAGATTTTATACGCCGTCCGCGCCAGTGTTTTCTGGTATCAGCCTGCGGGTTTTCAGACAAGCTCTGGGCAGTACGAGCAACGCTGGGCCATCTTCGAGAACTCGGCGCGATTGTTCCAGTTCCACCCCACGAGCTCTGCAGGGGCCGTTATTCCATTTACTTCGTGGTACCAAAAAAGGAGAGATCCTTTCGTCCTATTCTCGATCTGAAGAGGGTCAACAGATGTCTGCGAATACCTCGTTTTTAGATGGAGACCCTAAGGACCGTGATTGCTTCGGTAAGACAGGGAGAATTTCTAGCATCCCTGGATCTCACAGAAGCATATCTCCACATAGGAATCCGGGCAGATCACCAGCAATTCCTACGATTCGCCGTGATGGGTCAACATTACCAGTTTCAGGCGCTCCCGTTCAGACTTGCAACCGCGCCTCGAACTTTCACCAAGTTTATGGTAGTGGTAGTAGCGCAACTTCGCAGGGAAGGTTTGCTAGTACACCAGTATCTGGACGATTGGTTGATTTGCGCCAAGTCGGAGTCGCTCTCACGAAGCAGTTCAGCACTGACCACTTGGTTGGGTGGTCAGTGCTTCCAAGAGTCGTCTGGTTCCTTCGCAATCTCTGGAGTTTTTGGGAGCATTGTTCGACACTCGTCGAGGAACTGTGTCTCTCACCCGGGAACGAATGTTCAAGTTACAGGGTCAAGTTCTACGCTTGTTATCCAAGCCGGACCCGATAGTCTGGGACTATCTACAGGTGTTGGGGTCAATGACTTCGACATTGGAATTGGTTCCCTGGGCCTTCACTCATATGCGACCATTGCAGTCAGCGTTACTCTCCCGATGGAACCTGGTGTCAGAACAATTTCATCTGCCATTGCCTCTGACACAGTCAGTTCGGAACAGCATGGATTGGTGGTTGTGTCCGAGAAACTTAAGCCGCGGAGTACCGTTGGTGGTTCCGTCCTGGACAGTGGTCACTACGGATGCCAGCTTGTCCGGTTGGGGAGAGGTTTGCCTGTGAAAGTCAGTACAGGGACAATGGTCCCCTCAGGAGGCTTCTTGGTCCATCAATCATCTGGAGACCAGGGCGGTTCGCCTGGCTTTACAGGCTTTTCTTCCACTAGTCCGCAGCAAATCAGTCAGAGTTCTTTCAGACAATGCGACCACGGTGGCTTACATCAATCGACAGGGGGGAACCAAGAGTCAACCAATGGCGTCCGAAGCCCGTCACTTGATAGCATGGGCTGAGAAGCATTTGTGCAACATAGCGGCCTCCCGCATTGCCGGGGTAGAGAATATTCATGCAGATTTTCTCAGTCGCAATCGTCTGGACCCCAGGGGAGTGGGAACTCGCGGAGGACGCGTTTCGACTCATTTGTGCACAGTGGGGGACCCCCGCTCTGGACCTGATGGCGACGTTCAAGAATGCCAAAGCTCCTCGTTTCTTCGCTCGTTGTAGGGAGATGGGAGCGGAGGGTGTGGACGCCCTAGTACTGCCTTGGCCAACGGATGTCCAACTGTATGTGTTCCCTCCGTGGCCCCTCATCGGCAGGGTCCTATGTCGAATAGAGTTACACCCGACAGACGTGGTACTCGTCGCTCCCGAATGGCCATGTCGTCCATGGTTTGCGGATCTGGTAAATCTGGCCATGAAGGAACCCATTCGCTTTCAGTATGTACCGGATCTTCTACATCAGGGACCCGTTTGTTTCGACCAGGTCGAACGCTTTTGTCTAGCGGCATGGCTTTTGAGAGGCAAAGGTTGAAGTCCAAAGGATATTCAGATGTGGTGGTAACCACTCTCCTACAGTCCTGCAAAGTGACTACGTCGTTATTGTATGTGCGGGTCTGGAAGGTATTTGAGTCATGGTGCCTTGATCGGGAGGTGGTTGCTACTCGTGCATCCATTTCGGATATTTTGCATTTTCTTCAGGACGGTTTGACAAAGGGCCTCTCGTGTAGTTCCTTACGGGTACAAGTAGCGGCACTGGGATCCTTGCGCGGTCGGATCCATGGTGCGCCTTTGGCGGCTCACCCAGATGTGGTGCGGTTCCTTAAAGGGGCAAAACATTTACGTCCGCCATTTTGGCAACCTTGCCCTTCTTGGAATCTGAATGTGGTCCTTAAGGCGTTGTGTGGCGCTCCCTTTGAACCTCTTCGCAAGGTCACCTTGAAGGATTTAACTTTGAAGGTGGTGTTTATAGTGGCTATCGTCTCGGCAAGGCGGATTTCCGAGCTTCAGGCTCTGTCTTGTCGGGAACCCTTTTTGTGAATATCGGAGTCAGGGGTGTCACTACGCATGGTACCTTCCTTCCTTCCTAAGGTTGTCTCTTCTTTTCATGTAAATCAGACGATAGAATTTCCATCGTTTTTGGATTTGGACAGCTCAGATCCGTTGTCTAAGGAGCTACGCAAATTGGATGTACGGCAGGTGCTGTTGTGCTACCTGGAAGTTACCAATGCGTTCCATGTATCAGATCACCTCTTCGTCCTTTGGAGTGGGCCTAGAAGGGGTAATGCTGCTGCAAAGTCTACTATTGCTCGTTGGTTGAAGGAGCCCATAAGTTCGGCATATCTCATGCAAGGAAGGTCTCTACCGGTGGGTCTCCGCGCTCATTCTACGCGCTCTCAGGCCGCATCTTGGGCGGAATGCCAGCAAATTTCTACTGAAGAGATTTGTAGGGCGGCTACATGGAAGTCTTTACATACCTTTGCTAGACATTATCGTTTGGATGTTAAGGCTCCAGGAAACGCTGGTTTTGGGGAAGGAGTGCTCAGAGCGGGCCTCTCCGGATCCCATCCCAAGTAAGGTAAGCTCTGGTACATCCCAGGAGTCTGGACTGATCCGGGTACGTACAGGGAAAAGAAAATTGGTTCTTACCTGATAATTTTCGTTCCTGTAGTACCATGGATCAGTCCAGAGTCCCGCCCATTGGTTATGAGGGGTAAAGGGGAGAGTCCATACTGTGCGTTTCCGTTTTTCCTTCACAGGTATATTCAGTATCAGTTATCAATATCACGGGTTCGGTTCCCATTTGGGGGTTTGTTGAGCCGGTGAAAGTGTTAGTTTTCTCTCTATAGTTAGTTGGGAGTTTTTGTGTGATTTATTCTGCTTTGACATTAAGTAATACTGCCAGACTGTAGGTGGCACAAGCCTAGATATAGGCAGAGTTTTTGTTTGTAAACTTCTGTCTCCATCTCTAGAGGGGGTGCAAAACCCAGGAGTCTGGACTGATCCGTGGTACTACAGGAACGAAAATTATCAGGTAAGAACCAATTTTCTTTTGGTTTCTCCAGATATTCAATCTACATCTCCGAATCAAGGAAAATTCACAATTCATGACCTAAACTGCCCCGGGGCTTAACCCGATGCAGGACATTGAGGAAGCAATACGACATCTGTTACACACCATATACGAAGGGTTCGAGACTTCCTCCCGGCTGTCTGCGGCCACAATTGCAGCATGACGAGTGACGTGGCTCTGGTCTAGTTCAATCAGGGAAGATGTACATGAGAAACTTGCCAACTTGCCTTGTAGAGGTGACAATTTATTCAATTCCTGATTTCAACAAACCTTGGCGGTACGGTCCCTCACCAATTCCCAATCCTACACTTCATCGCGCAGATATTATGCCTCACCCAGGAGGCAACCCTTTTAACGATGGGCATACCAGCCTTATGCTTCGTATCGGCTGCCACCATACCAACCTCAGCCATGTCAGCAAACCCATCAAAACCAGAACTGCAGGAGACGTCAGCGAGCTCATCGTCCCTAAACCCAACAGACTGCGACTTCCACTAAACCGAATTTGTCTTTTTAAGGATAGCCTTGCCGCCATCACAACCAGTATTGGTGGGGGGGATAATGTCTCATATCCAGCAATGGGAACACATCACATTGGATCAGTGGGTCCTGGACATTATCTGCCTAGGATACCGAATTCCATTCCCGTGCCTCCCACCCCTCCCTCACCTAACGGCCAAAGGGACCAGGTCAAACCTTGCCCTGTTGAAGGGGGAGGTGACTTCCTTATTAAAGCAACAAGCAATTCGCCGCCTCCCTCCCTCCACCCAGAAAACTGGGTTCTACTCCCCTTACTTCCTCATACCCAAAAAGTCCAGGAATCTCCGTCCTATCTTGGACCTCCGAGACCTCAACAAATTCATAGTCAAAGAAAAATTCAAGATGATCTCCCCCTGATCCAACCCAATGCTTGGATGTGCTCCATAGATCTCAAGGATGCATACACTCATATTCTAATGCATCCATCCTCCTGGCAATACGTGCCTTTCCAAGTCAACGGCCAGCACTTTCAATACAAAGTACTTCCCTTTAGTCTATCAACAGCACCCAGAGTGTTCACCAAGTGCATGGCAGTGGTGGTGGCATTCCTCCGTCAATGGGGTATCATTTCTCACAGGACAAGCAGGATGGTAGTCCTCACATATGGGTGACATCACAGGATGGAGCCCAATCACGGAACACTTTTGTCAAAGTTTCCAGAACTTTGACTGGCCCCTATTGGGCATGCCCTGCATGGCACTAACCCTGCAGCCAGCAAGGGTCCCCCTTCAGTCTTCTTTTTCCCGCGCAGCAGTAGCCTCGTGGTTTAGGAGCTCTGAAGAGATTCCTGACAGGAATTTTTCTCACGGAGTTAATTAAATTTAAATTGCCCCACAGGGGTCCCTCCTTAACTTTTCTCAGACCGCGGTACTCTGGTAAGTTTTTGACCGTCTTTCGTCAATTACCGTCGAGTTTGGCCCTCGCGGCCTACTGGCCGTCGACTGTACCGCGACTCGATTTTTTTCTATGGCCATGGCATCGGGGTTTCGTCGGTGCCCGGACTGTACTCGCACCATGTCTATCACAGACCCTCATGGAGTCTGTGTAATGTGTTTAGGCCGCGAGCATGATGTCCTGACTTGCACCAAATGTGCCCTCATGACACCAAAAGGTCGCAAAGCCAGAATGGAGAAGATGGGACTCCTCTTCTGTGCTCACACCCCGATGCCGTCCATCGCATCGACGTCATCGGAACCGGCACCGTCGAAGTCGCACCAGCATCGACCACCGTCTGGTGACCATCCACCATCGACGTCTTCACGGCCATCGACTCCTGTTACTCCCCCTCAAGATCGAGGGGATCGTAGGGAGAAACATCGGCATCATAAGTCTCGGACCGTCGAGGGAACGAAATCATCGACCTCGCCACCATCCAAGCCACCATCGAAGAAGCCCCGTCCAGGAACAGCACCGACCATTCCTGAGACCGGGACAATGAGGCCACCCTCACCCGATTGGGGTATGGGAGTCGCGATTCCGCCTGTAAAGGTGGTCCCTCCGACTGTGCCTCCGCCTCCCTCTTCCGTCACGGAGCCGGGGCTGCTTGCTCCAGGTCTCCGGGAAGAACTGGACTGGCTGGTCAAGGAGGCCATCGACAAGGCATTGCAACGGCTCCAGGTTCCTCCGGCACTGACATCTGCACCGAGAGTGGAACCGGTCACCGATCCGATTCCAGCAGCGCTGGCACCACTGCTATCCTGGATGGAGGCGCTCATGACCGCCCTTCCACCGGTGATTCCCGGGTCTCCGATGGCTCTGGTGTGCTCCCCGTTGACAGCTTCTTCTGGAGGAGAAACACCATTCCTCATTCCTCCTTCGGGAGTATTGCCTCAGCCATCGATGCCATGTCGTCCCTCGCCACCGATTCATTCATCGGGGGCGATACTCACATCGGCGCCATCGATACCTTTGATGCCGGCACCAATGCCCTCCAGGGCGTCCACGGTGCCCCCGGTGATTCCTTCGATTTTCTCGGAGCCTCGGCCGGGGCCTTCGGGTATCCAACCTCCTTCTGGTCCTATAGGTCAGTCTGCTGATCCTTAAGACACCTGGGGTGATGATACTTCCACAGACACCGATGACTTACCTTCACCTCCCTGTCCTACTGAAAGTAGAAAGCATTCTCTTCCAGAGAAACTTTCTTTCATTAATTTTGTGAAGGAAATGTCTGACTTGGTCCCTTTTCAGCTTCAAAAGGAGCAGGATGATAGGCACCAGATGATGGAGCTTCTCCAGTTCCTGGATGCCCCTAAAGTGATCACTTCTATTCCCATTCATCAAGTTCTTCTAGACCTTCTCAAAAAGAACTGGGAAAACCCTGGATCCATTGCTCCAGTACACAGAAAGGCTGACACTACCTATTTAGTGCAGTCAGCCCCTGGCTTTCAAAAATCTCAGCTCGACCACCACTCAGTTGTGGTAGAATCGGCTCAAAAGAAAGCAAAAAGGATGAAGCCTCACTCCTCTACCCCTCCTGTTAAGGAGCACAAGTTCCTCGACAATATTGGTCGACGATTGTACCAAGGGGCCATGCTCATCTCCAGAATTGCTGCTTACCAGCTGTATATGACCCAATACAACAGGGTCATTTTCAAGCAGATACAGGACTTCTCTGAAACCCTGCCTGACTAATTCCAAGAACAGCTTCAAATCCTTATCAACAAGGGGTTTGAGGCAGGAAAGCATGAGATAAGAACAACTTACGATATCTTCGACACCTCTACTAGAGTGTCTGCAGCTGTCATTTCAGCAAGACGCTGGGCCTGGCTCAAATCTTCTGACCTTCGCCCAGAAGTACAAGATAGGCTATCTGACCTCCCATTTGTAGGAGACAATCTGTTCGGTGAACAGATCCAGCAAATAGTGGCTGAATTAAAGGACCATCATGAGACCCTTAAACAGCTCTCATCGATACCTTCCGACTTCCCCTCTAGACAGCACTTTAGGAAGGAATCTAAGAAGTCATTCTTCCGTCCAAGGAAGTACTATCCTCCACCAGCAAGGTCCCGAACTACGAGGCCTTATCAAAAACCTCAGCCTCGCCAGGCCCGAAAGCAAAAGCTGCAAGCAGCTCCCCAGCCGGGGCCTGCTTCAGGTTTTTGACTTTCACTTGGAGAGCAGCAGCCTGATTCCTCTGCCAAGCATACCAGTTGGAGGTCGATTGTTCCAATTTCACGGCATGTGGCAGTCAATCACAACCGACCAATGGGTGCTAGCAATCATTGCTCAGGGTTACCACCTAAACTTTCTTGCTCTTCCACCGGACTCACCACCTCTGCAAGCGTGGAGCGTATCCGACCACTCTGTCCTTCTGGAGCAGGAGGTTTCCCTTCTTCTCCAGTTAAGAGCAATAGAACCCATCCCACTCTTGAGGCAAGGCCTAGGGTTCTATTCCCGGTACTTTTTGATCCCCAAAAAATCCGGGGGAGTTCGCCCAATTCTGGACCTACGTGCTCTCAACAAGTACCTCCAGCGGGAAAAGTTCAAGATGGTAACCTTGGACTCGCTTCTACCTCTTCTGCAAAGAGGAGACTGGCTCTGCTCTCTGGACCTTCAGGACGCATACACCCACATTGCAATAACTTCAGCTCATCGCAAGTAACTCAGGTTTTTAGTAGGCCCAATACCGAGCGCTTCCATTCGGCCTGGCTTCGGCACCACGAGTCTTTACCAAATGTCTCGTAGTTGTCGCAGCTTTCCTCAGGAAAGAAGGTGTTCACGTCTACCCCTATCTGGACGACTGGTTAATCAGGGCCCAACCCAGCAAGCCACTCGGTCGTCCCTCGATTTGACCCTACACACTCTAATTTCTCTAGGATTTCTCGTCAATTCCGAGAAACCCTATTTAGTACCATCTCAAACCTTGTCGTTCATTGGGGCAGACTTGAACACCTTGCAGGCAAAAGCCTTTCTACCTCAACAACGAGCGCTAACCCTCGTGTCTCTCGCTCACCAGTTACAGTCTCAGCATACAGCAACAGCTCGCCAATTCCTCGTCCTTCTAGGACACATGGGGTAGATTTTCAAAGGGGTACGCGCGTACCCCCCGAAAACCTAACCCAAACCCCCCCTGCGCGCGCCGAGCCTATTTTGCATAGGCTCGGCGGTGCGCGCAAGCCCCGGGATGCGTGTAAGTCCCGGGGCTTGCATGAAGGGGCGTGTTGGGGGGCGTGCCCGGAGTGACGCGGCGTTTTGGGGGCGGTGCCACGGGTGTGGTTTCGGCCCGGGGGCGTGGCCGCGCCCTCCGGAACAGCCCCCGGGTCGGTTCTTGGCGTGCCAGCAGCCCGCTGGCGCTCGCAGATTTACGTCTGCCTCTGGCAGGCGTAAATCCATAGATAAAGATGGGGGGGGGGGGGGGTTTAGATAGGGCCGGGGTGGGTGGGTTAGGTAGGGGAAGGTGAGGGGAGGGTGAAAGAAAGTTCCCTCCGAGGCCGCTCCGATTTCGGAGCGGCCTCGGAGGGAACGGAGGCAGGCTGCGCGGCTCGGCTGATCCAGGATTTTAATAGATACGCGCGCCTACGCACGTATCTATTGAAATCCCACGTACTCTTGTTCACGCCTGGTGCGCGAACAAAAGTACGCGCTCGCACAAAATTATAAAATCTACCCCATGGCGTCCTCAGTCCATGTCACACCAATGGCCCGCCTGGCCATGAGGCTCATGCATTGGACTCTGAGATCACAATGGATTCAAGCTGTTCAGCCTCTGTCGACCATTGTCCACATCACCGACTCACTCCGTCTGTCTCTTGCCTGGTGGAAAGATTAGAACAATCTCCTCCAGGGACTGCCCTTTCAAGTGCCAGATCCTCAATTCATTCTCACCACCGACGCTTCCAACCTCGGGTCTTGGTCTCCAGGGGAAGCCAAACATCAAATAAACTTCCTAGAACTTCGAGCAATGTGATATGCTCTCAGGGCTTTTCAGGAACGCCTATCAAATCACGTTATCCTGATTCAGACGGACAACCAGGTGGCCATGTGGTACATCAACAAGCAGGGAGGCACAGGCTCCTTCCTTCTGTGTCAGGAAGTTGCGCAGATTTGGGCGGAAGCGCTCTCCCACTCGATGTACCTCAGGGCCACCTACTTACCAGGAGTGGACAATGTCTTGGCAGACAAACTGAGTTGCGTCTTCCAACCGCATGAGTGGTCTCTCAACCCCTCGGTAGCGACCTCAATCTTCCGACAATAGGGATACCCCCAGACAGACCTCTTTGCGTCCCCTCAGAACCACAAAGTGGACAACTACTGCTCTCTCATTCGGAGCGAGTGCTCTCCGCCCAGAGATGCATTCTCCCTCTTGTGGGCAACCGGTCTGCTCTTTGCATTCCCTCCACGTCCTCTTCTCTCGAAGACTCTCATGAAGCTGTCAGGACAAGGGAACCATGATCCTGATAGCACCTCACTGGCCACGCCAAGTGTGGTTTCCCATACTTCAGGATCTTTCCATCCGCGGGCACAGTCCCTTGGGAACAGACCTGCATCTGATCACTCAAAACGACGGATGCCTACGCCATCCCAATCTACAGGCCTTGTCTCTGATGGCATGGATGTTGAAAGGTTAATCCTTCAACCACTTAATCTTTCAGATTCGGTTTCTCGTGTCCTGATTGCTTCATGGAAGCCTTCCAGAAGAAAATCTTATTCCTATAAATGGAAAAGGTACACATCATGGTGCACCTCGCAGTCCCTTGATCCCTTTTCCTGTCCAATCCCAAGGTTTTTGGACTATCTCTGGCATTTGTCAGAATCAGGTCTAAAGACTTCTTCCATCAGAATGCATGTCAGTGCGGTAGCCGCCTTCCATAAAGGTGTCGGGGATATTCCTATATCGGTACAACCCCTCGTCACACGCTTTTTAAAGGGCTTGCTCCATATCAAGCCACCTGTACGTCCTCCGGCCCCTTCTTGGGACCTTAATCTGGTTCTCGGTCAGCTCATGAAACCACCATTCGAGCCTCTTCACTCCTGTGACCTAAAATATCTCATATGGAAAGTGATTTTTCTTTTGGCTATCTCTTCAGCTCGCAGGGTTAGTGAGTTACAGGCCCTAGTTACCTATCCGCCTTACACTAAACTCCTGCAGGACCGGGCGGTACTCCGCACTCACCCTAAGTTCTTACCTAAGGTAGTTTCGGAGTTTCACATTAATCAATCCATCATACTACCTACCTTCTTTCCCAGGCCCCATTCCAATCCAGGGGAACAGGCTCTGCATACCCTTGACTGTAAACTGACTCTAGCGTTCTACCTAGACCGTACAGTTGCCCACAGGAAGAGCACTCAGTTATTCGTCTCTTTCCATCCCAACAAATTAGGGCAACCTGTGGGTAAGTAGACTCTCTCCTGGTCGGCGGACTGCATATCTTTTTGCTACCAGCAAGCAGGCATTCCTTTTCAAGATCGTGTTAAAGCACACTCTATGAGGGCCATGGCGACTTCAGTAGCACACCTAAGATGGGTGCCGCATCCTGACATTTGCAGGGCTGCCACCTGGAGTTCTCTCCGCACTTTCGCAGCCAACTATTGCTTGGACAAAGCCAGAAGACAAGATTCCATCTTCGGCCAGTCTGTCCTGCGTAACCTGTTTCCAACGTGACATACCAACACCCTTCCGCCTGCCCGGTGGGGTTCAGGATGCCCTCTACCAAATTCCACCCCAGTTGTTGTGCCTGTTGCACGCCATTGGGCACATTTGTACTCGCCCATATATGAGGACTACCATCCTGCTTGTCCTGTGAGAAAGCAAATGTTGCTTACCTGTAACAGGTGTTCTCACAGGACAGCAGGATGTTAGTCTTCACGAAACCCGTCCGCTGCCCCTCGGTGTTGGGTTTGTAACGTTTTGTTGTTTTATTTTTCGGCACTGCCTGTAGCTTTAAAATAAGACTGAAGGGGGACCCCTGCTGGCTGCAGGGTTAGTGCCATGCTGGGCATGCCCAGTAGGGGCCAGCCAAAGTTCTGGAAACTTTGACAAAAGTGTTCTGTGATTGGGCTCCATCCTGTGATGTCACCCATATGTGAGGATTAACATCCTGCTGTCCTGTGAGAACACTTGTTACAGGTAAGCATAGAGATGTGCATCGTTTTTTGTGTTCGTGTCGTTCTTTGTTTTTCGGCCGCCATGGAAAATGTCGGGTTTTTTCGGTTCGGGTCTTTTTTTTCGCGAAAAATCGATTTTTAGTTAATGCGCGCTAACTCCCAATTAGTGAGCGCTAACTCCCCGTTAGTGCACACTAACTCCTGTTAGTGCGCACTAACAAAAACCGTTAGATTTTGTTATTTTTTGTTACTTTTTGTTAGTTTTTGTCAGTGCGCGCTAACTCCCGTTAGCGCGCACTAACAGGGAGTTAGCGCGCACTGACTCCCGTTAGTGCGCACTAATCGGAAAAACGAATTTTTGCGAAAAAATGGGAAAATCCTGATTTTTTTCGGGCTCCCTGAAACATGCCGAATTGGACAATTTCGTTGCAATTTTCCAATTCGGCAAAAACGAATGCACATCTCTAGGAAGCAACATTTGCTTTTTCCCTACCTAGACGACTTGCTGATTGTGGCGTCCACCCCAAACACGCTCCGACAACATCTCCATGACACAATCAGTTGCCTCAATCAATTGGGACTGGTGGTCAGTTACCAGAAATCCAACCTACAGCCTACCCAAAAGATCCAATTCATAGGAGCCTCTCTGGACACCACCAAACACAGGGTTTTCCTGCCACACGACAGACGACAGACCATGCACCAGCTCTTCAGGCACCTCAAAACTACCAGGTTGCTGTCCGCCCGCCAGGTCTTAACAGTCTTGGGACATATGGCGGCATCCATTCACGCGGTGTCCAACATGAGACTACACATGCGAAACATCCAATGGGATCTCAAGTGGCAATGGAAACAGCATTCCCAACCGGTAACCTGGAAAATATCCTTAATAGCAGCCATGACCAGCAAATTGGATTGGTGGTTACAAAAGCAGACACTTACAAAGGTGCTCCATTCATACTGTTGCCACACAATGCAGTCCTCACCATGGACACCTCCCGCAAAGGCTGGGGGGCTCATCTCAACCACCTCCAGACACAAGGCCTCTGGACCCGGCAGGAACAGTCCTATCAAATCAATCTTCTAGAGCTACGTGCGAACCTCCGTCACCCATCTCAAAGGTCACCGCGTCATGGTCTTCACTGACAATCAAGTGGCCATGTTTTGAATCAACAAACAAGGAGGGTCGGGCTCATGGATTCTTTGCCGGGAAGCCCTCACCATCTTACTGTGGGCCAATCGTCATTCGATTCACTTGCAGGCAACTTACTTACCAGGCATAGCCAACACTCGAGCGGACAAGTTGAGTCGGGTTTTTCATCCACAAGAATGGTCCCTCCATCACGAAGTAGCAGAGATAATCTTCCACAGGTGGGGATGGCCATCGATAGACCTTTTCACCACCGAATCCAACAGGAAGGTGACTCGCTTTTGCTCCGTATAGCCAAGCCCATACAGGGAAGCCCAGGATGCTTTTCTCATACCCTGGAAGGAACCACTAATGTATGTGTTTCCTCCGATTCCACTCAACACACGAACACTACAAAAATGCATGCTAGACGCGATGCAACTGATACTAGTGGCGCTGGCCTGGCCTCGTCAACCATGGTACACACACCTTCTTCAGCTATCCACAGAAACACTGTTTCGTTTACCAGATCGAGCCGATTTTCTGTCTCAGGAACAGGGAACCCTCCTCCACCCACTACACTCCTCCCTACATCTAACAGCTCGAGGTTGAACGGATCCTTCTCTCAGAACAAGGGTTTTCTATCACCGTACAGGATGTAATATTGGCATCAAGGAAACCATCCACGAGACGTAATTATCAGTTCAAATGGAAACGATACGCAACATGGTGCGGGTCCAAGAGTATTGACCCGCTCTCATGTACACCGGACCTGTTACTAGATTATCTGCACATCTTATACCTCGCAGGTCTGGCTACAGCTTCAGTCCGGGTTCATCTTAGTGCAATAGCTGCCTTCCACAGACTGCATGATGGTCAACCCATTTCAATTCATCCTATGGTTTCTCAATTTGTCAGGGGATTAACACATCTTCGACCCCCAGTCTCCAAACCTCCAGTACCCTGGAATCTAAATCTAGTTCTGGAACAAATGATGGCACCACCATTTGAACCAATGGACTCTGCGCATATCAGATTTCTTACTTTGGAAGGTTGTCTTCCTGACAGCAATTACGTCGGCTCGCAGGGTGAGCGAATTACAGGCATTAATACACTATAGCCTGTACCTCCAATTTTATCATCATAAAGTACTGTTACGGACTCACCCGTCGTTTCTACCGAAGGTGATATCCCAATTTCACCTCAACCAATCAATTGAACTACCAACATTTTGTCCCAAACCACATCAAAATGAAAGAGAGAAACTTCTACATACTTTAGATTGCAAGAGAGCATTGGCTTTATGGCTTATTACAAACAGCGAACCCATTCACCCTCCAGGGTGTCGCAACTCTTCGTGTCCTTCGATCCGAATGCTGCTTAGAATTCTGCTACGATAAACGACAGTCCAAATTGCCTTCTCTCCCCACAGCGCATCAAACGCATGTAGTGGCAGCCTCACTAGCTCATCTCAGACACGTCCCACCATTAGACATTTGTAAAGCGGCCACATGGGCATCTCTTCATACATTTACTTCCCAAAACACTTTGCCCCATACACAAATTAATACACAACGAAAACGCAGACTGGCTTAACACTGCCCTTCACGTACACATCTCCAATAGAAACCTAAGATCAGCCAACAAAGCACTCCTAACTATTCCTTCAGTCAAAACAGCAACACTGACCCAGGTAAGAGAGAGAGCATTATCCTTATTAGGACCCATACTATGGAACTCCATGCCCGTTGAGTTAAGATTACAAAGAGAAAACAAAACATTTAGAAAAAATATAAAAACCTGGCTCTTCAAACGAGCTTTTCAAAAAGAGGAGAGAGAATAGAAAACCAAAGAAGCGCAAGGTACAATCAAAGAGCACCTGCACACACAACAGTAATCACTAAGGGGCGGATTTTAAAACCCCTGCGCGCGTAAATCCGTCCGGATTTACGCGCGCAGAAGTCCCGGGGCTTCCTGTTGGGGGCGTGGCGGGATGACACGGCGTTTAGGGGGCGGGGCGCAGCATTTAAGGGGCGGCGACGTGGGTGTGGTTTCGGCCCGGGGGCGTTCCGGGAGTGTGGCTGCGGCCTCCAGAACAGCCCCCGGGACCGGACCACAGAGCGGGGCAGCCGGCCGACGGGCGCAAAGTTAAGGGGGGGTTTAGATAGGGCCGGGGGGGTGGGCGAAGGAAAGTTCCCTCTGAGGCCGCTCCGAAATCAGAGTGGCCTTGGAGGGAACAGGCAGCGCGCGCTGGGCTCGGCGCGCGCAGGTTGCACAAATGTGCACCCCCTTGCGTGCGCCGACCCCGGACTTTATAAGATACGCGCGGCTACGCACGTATCTTATAAAATCCAGCGTACTTTTGTTCGCGCCTGCTGCACGAACAAAAGTACGCGCTCACGCAAGTATTTAAAATCTGCCCCTAAGTGTGCAGTTTTAAGTGAACCCTGCAGTAAAGGATAAAGTTACAATTATAGAATGAGTCCTGTACTCAAACCGCTATAGAAATTGACCTGGACATGTTTTACACTCTTCTAATAATAATCTTGTTTAAAAACTGTTACCGAACCTTATGGCACCTATGTAAAATGAAAGATTATAATAGCATTACTTTTATGTGCCTTTATGTAAACCGTTGTACGATACCCACCTTGACGACGGTATAGAAAAGACTTAAATAAATAAATAAATAAATTACTGCTTAGATCAGCAAACAACGGAAGATGCCAAATTGGGAAGGACACTTCTACAGTCGGTAGCCACAGATTCAACTAAGTCGACTGGCACTTAACTTTCATCATGCTGTATTCATACCAGGACTAATACACTTTAACTCAGCGTGATGGGGAGCTTAGGACTCCCATGACAGCATGGCTAATTCAGCCCTGCTGTCGACGGGAAAAAGCAAGTTTGCTTACTGTAAACGGTGTTTCCGTAGATAGCAGGATGAATTAGCCATGCTGACCCACCCACCTCCCTGATCAGTCGACGTTTCGTATTAACGACCACCCTTGCTTTATCACAGACTGAGGAGAGTCGATTCCAGTGTGGGAAACCATTCGCAGCCTCAGAGCAAAGCTCTGACATCACTTTGAAGCTCCGCCTCCTGGGCCTGATGGACAGTTCCCATGACAGCATGGCTAATTCATCATGCTCTCTACGGAAACACCGTTTACGGTAAGCAAACTTGCTTTACTCTTTGCCAGCATAAGACTTAATACCAAGATGGCAACTAGAAGGAAAACAGTTGATCAAGGACTTTTCCTTTGTGGGACGAGGATTGGGTGTTAAAGAGTTTAGGAATGCAGCAGTAATCTGGACCATGCCTAAAACTGTGGGGCTGACACTGAAGACAGAACTCTCCTGTGGAGATATTTTAGCCTGGTTCCATGATCTAAAATCAGACATTGCCTCAATTAAAGGGGAAATTTTAGAAACTGCCTGACTTGTGGCAGGATATTGTTGAGACTGGAGGAGGCTGAGGAGCGGCTGGATGAGCATGCCAAATCTATAATGTAATTACAAAAAAGTCTTCAAAATTTGGAGAAAATGAATGAAAAGTTGAAGGACAAGCTTGAGGATATTGAAAACCATTCTAGAAGAAGCAATCTGCATTTTCAAGGAATGCTGGAATCAGATAAATATGTGGCCTGCTTTGAAACTGTTTGGAATATCTGTGAAGTGGTACTGAGGAAGGGTGATGATAGACTTTCCGTATCTAAAATTAAGCTTGAACAGGCTCACTGACTGTTGGGAGCATCAGCGAAGGACAAACCAAGGGATATTATTGCCAGCTTCAACCACTTTTCAATAAAAAAAGCCATTGTGATAGAAAGACATAGCTGTACAGGTAGCATGTTACAAATAACCAGTGCAGCTACTGAGAATATCCTTATTCTTGTCTCAGCAAGGCACACAGATCGCACTAATGGAACATCAAGCAAACCAGACTGAGATGAGCGGAGTGCCTGAGTTGAATTGTATATATGTAGCAGTGCATTTGCCCAAGGCATGGACGTCTGCAACTTCTGGTGTCCTATACTGGCTGAGAGCCATTAATTTCAATTTATAGAAGCCTTGAAGACACTACTGCTCACAAGTTTCGGCTTGTACTAATTAAACTCCTTATTGTATCTGCTATCATTTCTCCAATATATGTGCACATATCTTTGTGTAATTAACAACTTGACAGCTGATATTGACAACATTTTTAGCATAAAGAAGAAACTCGTATACTTGGAAAGACAAGGATTTTCTCAAGAAAATATAAAAAGGATGGTTGCGCTATTTCAGTTCAAAATGATTTTTATACTTGATACATTTTTATATGCATTATCTAAAAGCAAACAATATGAATGGTTTTCTATTTTTAAAAATTGGCTTTTTATGCATAATCAGAGTTGTGAATCTTTATGTAAATTTTCCACATATTTGCTGCAGAGTTTTGAAAAATCTGCCACAAAATTTGCTAACTCGCTGCAGATTTTTGAAAAATCTGATGCATGAAACCGAGGTCTGTACTTATAATGCAGTTTCCCTCCTAGTTTGTGGATTAAAGATGTAAGATTCTTAATTATATTTTGTCTTGATCATTGATTATGAATCTTAAATAAAAAAAAAATCTGCTGGCTGCAACATATGATACTAGGGACTTAGAGGAAATCCTAATAAGGTAATACAAAGCATCCACCAAAAAGGTGGCCCTCGGGTCCAATCGGCTGCCTCCTGACTTCTCTGGTAACTGTTGCACTCAGCACAATAGATCCCAAGCTACATACCCCCCAGAAATGGAGATTTGAACAGCTAAGGCCGAGAAAGCAAAAAAAAAAATGCTTCAAGAGTGTCTCAATCTGCCTATTCTGAATATCTTTGAGGGCTGTGCTCCCCTTTACCAGGATAGTTGTCTTGTAGGTCATGGCTGAGACAAGGTCATTCACCAGAGGCATTTGAAAAAGGCATTTTCTGTTCCCTGTACATACCCGTATCAGTCCAGACCGTGGGTTGAGCCTCCTGTCCAGCAGATGGAGACAGACCAAAATTGAAAGGGTATCCTATATCAGGACAGAGCCTACCCTGCATCCATTCAGTATTTATCTGTCTCCAGCAGATGCAGGCAGCTCACCCTGCGGTTCCCTTCCTTCTTAGTTTGCCATTTCCCTGTGGGGATTTTCTGTCATACTTTTGGCAAGATCAAGCAAGTATTGTTTATCTCTGTAAAATTTGAAGAAAAAAAAGAAAAACCAATATACAGGAATCTCTGTTTATTTTAAGGAGACAGCTCTGTCTCCTCACTCTTGCTGGGGGCCTAGGGGGGCTTGCCCCTTGATTACTCAGCCTAGGCTCTCTTTCCCGGTGACCTGTGTGTTTGGGGCGATACTGGTAGTCTAGTCACTCCCCCTATCTGGCTGCCTTGACCCCGGGACGTCTAATTCCACTAGTGTCCTGCAGGGAGGTTCATTCCCCTGCAATCTCTTTAAAAAAAAACAAAAAAACAACACACAGAAAGGAGAAGCTAAATACTTGGAACAAGGCAACCTTAATCTTACCCCTGTTTTGCTTCAGGGACGGTAGCGAGCAGGGTTCGATCCTCTGCACTCACTCAACGGGGCAGCACAGCTCATCTGTTTTCTCTCCTTCATGGCAGCTTTATTCTTTGATCATGCCGCGTTCAAATCTCTGCTTAGTCTGTGGGGAGCCTGCCACGCGGCTCTCCCGCGATGGGCTTTGCTCCGGGTATCTGCCGGGTGGGGAGGGCCCCTCCGCAGCAGCAACTAAGCCAAAATTACACCGTTCCCACGGTTTGCCATGCAGGGAACAGCCTGGCCATGTGATGAGGAGTGGTCTTCTCATCACATGGCCAGGCTGTTCCCTGCATGGCAAACCGCGGGAACGGCGTAATTTTGGGAATCAGCTTTACTTCTGAATCAGGGCTGCAGGAGGGAGAGGAGCCTGATTTGCATATTTCCCCCCCGATTTAAGTCCTGGGCGTCCTCCGGAGGAGATCCCTGACCCTCCTTCTTCCATCCTCCTCAGCCCCCCGGGAAGTCTAGGCCACGTTTTTCTGCTGAATTTGTGCTTTTAATGCACAAATCTTATCTGGCAAGCCTACAGGAAAAGGAGGACCCCCTCCAGGTCCCCCCAGCAAAAATTCCTCGGATATCCACTCCACAGCCCCCTACTGTGCCAGATGGGCAGGGCTCCATCAGGGTCAGGGTGGTCCCGGGGTTTCCCCCCCCCCCCCCCCCCCCCCCCGGACCCCCCTCAGCCATCCACGCTCCCTGATCCTGATAAAGATCCTGATTTACTGCTGCCAGGTTCCTCACTGAAGGGGGACAACCCCCGAGTGCTCCGTTTGTTTCAAAGGGAAGAGCTGGAACCACTCATTCCCTTCATTTTGAAGGAGCTGGGTATTGAGGTGCCACCTGAGGATACCGTCACCGCCTCTATGCCAGCTAACGTGGACCCAGTTTTGGCGGGACTCAGGGCTCCTCCACGTACATTCCCGTTCCATCCTATGCACAAGCTGCTGCTCCTTCGGGAATAGGAGTCTCCCGAGGCTGGGCTCCGAGTGGGTAGAACAATGGACAAGCTCTATCCCCTCCCTGATGAATGCCTAGAGATGCTTAAAATTGCCAAAGTGGATTCTTCCGTCTCCGCTGTCACCAAACACACCACTATCCCGGTGGTGGGAGCCACGGCGTTGAAAGATGTCCAAGACCGCAAACTCGAACTTTATCTCAAGCGCATCTTTGACGTCTTGGCCGTAGGAATCCGGGCGATGATCTGCAGCAGTCTCATGCAGCGGACAAGCCTTAGGTGGGTTCCACAATTGCTCAGCACCCAGGATCTCCCGTCTGCAGAGGCGGAGCAGGCAGAATGGCTGGACGGCACTGTGGCGTATGGGGCAGATGCCCTCTACGATTTACTCCGCATGCAGGCCAGGGCTATGGTCTCAGCAGTGTCGGCCAGACGTCTCCTCTGGCTACGCAATTGGTCCGTGGATTCTCCCTGCCCTGGTCTCATTCCTTTCGGGGCCGTCACACCTTCTGAGATAGTAACCAACAATACTCGACCACAAAGTCCGCTTCACAATAAGATACAGCTGGCCCATTCCTACGTTCCAAACTTGGGTGGACGTCTCTCCCTGTTTCTCGAGGAATGGGTCAAAATCATGACGGATCAATGGGTCCTAGAGGTGATAGAGAAAGGTTACGCATTAGAGTTTGCTCGGGACCTGCCGGATCTTTGCAGTCTCTCTCTGCGGAAGCCGGAAGCGGCCAGCAGTCTGCCAGACTATGGGCAGACTACAAGAGCTGGGAACCATAGTCCCAGTCCCAGTGAAAGAACACGGGGGGGGGGTGGAGTTAAGATGGCCGCCTGGTAGCAGCGCGTTTCATTTGCTCCAGCTTGTGTCTCAAACTATTACTTTGTTTATTGCTTGGAATGCCCCCGAAACGCAAAGGGAAAGTGAGGGTCTTTCCCTCAACGCCCTCACTACCTGCTGGACAACGTACCATCTTTGAAATGGCGCAACTTTACCCTAAAGGAGAGACGCTGACCCCCGCTGACAGAGACGGGAAGGAGGCCGCCGCCTCGTCTGGGGAAATTTCGCTCAGCCCTCCGGAGTTGAGGGTTCCACAGGCTATCTCGTCTTTACCATCCACAGTCGCGATGGAAACCCCGAGCGGACTGCGCATCGAGGAGACCATGGAGGGCGCAGCTGCGATGGAGGAGGCGGAAAAAACAACATTGGGGCAAGGTGGTGACATTATCCAGAGAGAAACCGGAGCCCAGGGGGTGGACAGACGCGAAAGCGGTAAGACAACTCTGGTTTCTGTTTTAACAACGGACATTTCCACTCCTGTGGGTGCTCAGGATATTCTACCTCAGATAGTGCCCCCCTTGAAACCGCCTGTGATAACTTTGGACGCAATTTGGGAGCTTATTGCCCAGCAGAATGTTGCTTTCCAGACCTGCATGTCACAGATTTCCCAAATCTCTTCCAGGATGGACTTAGTGGCCCAAGATCATGAAAGGAAAATGAATGAATATGGAAATAAAGTACAGGCTTTGGAAGATCAGTTAAAAAATGTTCAAGCTGTGCAAACCTCAACAATTGTAGATTGTACTAATCTCAACAGGAAAATAGAAATGCTGGAAAATCGATTTAGAAGACTTAATTTAAGACTTTTAAATTTTCCTAAGATTTTAGGAGAAACGCCAAGAGTTACCCTGAAGAGGTATTTCATGGAAATTTTACATATACCTTTGGAAGATATTCCGGCATTGAATAAAGTTTATTTTCTACCTTTTCGGCAAACAAGAGACAATAGGTTAAATAATCAGCTTGATTTGGCTAACTTGACAAATTTCCTAGAGTCATCGGCTACTGAGATTGTGGAGCGAGCCACTTTATTAGTCTCATTCATTTATGAGAAAGATATTGGGATAATAATGAGAAGTTACTTTCAGAATATGGAGAGTCATTTTATGGGACAATTTGTCCAGATCTTTCCCGACCTGGCCAAAGCCACGCAGGAACGCAGGAAAGGTTTCTTGGTACTGAGGCAGGAAACAAGAGCTCTAGGAGCGACTTTCCAGCTCAGATACCCTTGCAGATGCATTGTTAAATTTAATAATTCCACGTATGTATATTTCCTGCCGGAACATCTTAAGACATGGCTTAGCTCCCAAAGAAGGGTGATAAACACCTCATCACCCATGATTAGTCCAATTACTTAACTGTTATAGATGGTAAAGTAGATACCAGGCTAAAGGCTAGTTTCTTTTTTCTTTTTTTTTTCTTAGCTGGGTGAGGCTTCCTGTTATTTTTACTCCACCCCTAATGATTGTGGACTAATATAAGATTTGAATTTCCTATGTTCACTATTGTAACTTAAGATTTTCTTTATTACTGTACAAAGATAGTAAATGCTTTGTATTTATCTGAAATGAATAAAAAATAAATAATAAAAAAAAAAAAGAACACTGCACCGGCCAGTATTCCATCTACTTTGTCATGCCCAAAAAGGACAAATCCTTCCGCCCGATCTTGGATCTCAAGAGAGTCAACCGAGCCCTCAGGTTCCCCATTTTCGAATGGAGACCCTGAGGGCGGTGATAGCGGCGGTTCGCTCAGGCGAATATCTGGCCTCGCTCGACTTAACGGAAGCTTACCTGCACGTACCAATAAGCCTCGATCATCAGAAGTATCTCCAGTTCAACATTCTGGGACAACACTTCCAGTTCCGGGCACTCCCGTTCGGCCTCGCCACCGCGCCACAAACCTTTGCCAAGGTCATGGTGATGGTGGTGGCCGCTTTCCACCGGGAAGGGGTCCTAGTCCATCCTTACCTGGACGATTGGCTCATTCGGGCCAAGTCAGAGAATCTCTGCAGGAGAGCGGTTGACAGGGTCCTAGCTCTCCTAACCTCCCTTGGGTGGATAGTCAACTTTTCCAAGAGCAATCTCCAGCCCTCCCAGGTTCTGGAAATTTTGGGGGCGTGCTTCAACACCCAAGTCAGCAAGGTGTTTCTGCCAGACGCTCGGGCGCTCAAACTTATGGATCAGGTGCACAACTTTCTCTCTCTCTCGCTACCCACGGCCTGGGATTATCTTCAGGTCCTAGAGACCATGGCTTCCACAATCGATCTGGTCCTTTGGGCTTTTGCGCATATGCGGCCATTACAGAAAACTTTGCTATCCTGCTGGAAACTGGTGTCGGAACAGTTTCGGATGCCTCTCCCACTCTCCAACTCTACCATCGCTGACATACAATGGTGACTCTCACTCGCACACTTCCTGAAGGGGATGCCCTTGCAGACTCCTCAGTGGATCGTTGTCACGACGGACGCCAGCCTCTCTGGCTGGAGAGCGATGTGTCAAACTCAGACTATGCAGGGATACTGGTCCCCAGTTCAATCCCACTGGCACATCAATTGGCTGGAGGCATGAGCGGTCCGTCTGGCCCTCAAGGTCTTCCTCCCTCTGATCCGTCACAAGGCAGTGCGGGTGCTCTCGGACAACTCCACCACGGTAGCCTATATTAATCGGCAGGGGGGCACTCGAAGTCGTCTGGTGGCCTTAGAAGCCAGCAAGTTCTTTGATTGGGTGGAGCGTCACCTGGATCGCTTAGCAGCTTCCCATATTGCAGGGAAGGAGAATGTGCAAGCCGATTTCCTCAGTCGTCAGCGTCTAGACCCCAGCGAGTGGGAATTGTCAGACAGAGCAATGGATTTGATCGTCCGCAGATGGGGTCCTCCCCACCTAGACCTGATGGCGACTTTGAGCAATGCAAAAGCTTCCAGATTCTTCAGCCGCAGAAGGGAGCACTGCTGGGAAGGAGTGAATGCCCTGGTCCTTCCCTGGCCTCACAACCTTCTCCTGTACATGTTTTCCCCTTGGCCTCTGGTGGGAAAAGTACTCAGAAGAATAGAACTTCATCGTGGACCTGTCATTCTCGTTGCACCCTAGTGGCCCCGTGGTTCGCGGATCTGGTAAACCTCACAACGGACGGCCCTCTTCGCCTCGGCCATCTCCCTCACCTTCTTCGTCAGGGTCCCGTATTTTCCAATCAAGTGGCTCACTTTTGTCTAGTGGCCTGGCTTTTGAATGGCAGAGGTTGTGAAAGAAGGAATATAAAGAAGAAGTTATATCCACCCTGTTGTGGGCTCGCCAACAGTCTACCTCCCTCGCTTACGTCCGGGTCTGGAAAGTCTTCGAGAATCTATGTGCTGAATCGGGAGTGCCGGCTCGTAAGGCTTTGCTATCCCAGGTCCTTTCCTTCCTTCAGAAGAGCCTCTCCAAAGGTTTGTCTTTTAGCTCCTTGCGGGTGCAGGTTTCTGCCCTCGGCTCTCTTTTAGGCAGTATCGATAGTTACGCGGTAGTGGCGCATCCAGATGTCGTTCGTTTCCTCAAGGGGGCCAAGCATTTGAATCCGCCTGTCCGGTCTACTTGTCCCTCGTGGAATCTTAACTTGGTGCTTTGGGCTCTCTGCAAGGCGCCCTTCGAACCTCTCCGGCGGGCTACTCAAGGATTTGATGCTTAAGACCGTTTTCCTGGTTTCTATTTGTTCCACCAGGAGGGTGTCGGAGTTCCAAGCATTGTCTTATAGGGAACCCTTCCTACGTTTTTCTGATTCAGGGGTCTCCCTCAAGACTGTGCCTTCCTTCTTGCTGAAGGTTGTGTCTTCTTTTCACATCAGTCAGCTGGTGGAGCTCCTTGCTTTTTCTTCTGAAGACATAGCGAGCACGTCTGGGGGTGATCTCCGGTGCCTGGATGTAAAACGAGTTTTACTGCGTTATCTCCAGGTTACAAATGAGTTCCGGGTCTTGGATCACCTTTTTGTCCTATGGAGTGGTCCAAATAGGGGAAACAAGGCTTCTAAGACTACGATTGCTGGTTGGTTGAAGGAGGCGATTGCGTCGGCGTATCTGTCAAGGCCGACCAGTTCCGGAGGACTTAAAGGCACACTCCTTGAGTTCTCAGGCTACTTCTTGGGCGGAGAATCAGTCGGTCTCTCCGCAGGAAATATGCAGGGCAGCTACTTGGAAATATCTGCATAGCTTTGCTCATCATTACCGCCTCGATGTGCAACCTCCAGTTTTTGGCTCCTTTGGACGGTAGGTGCTTCGTGCGGGACTGTCTCAGTCCCACCCTTTATAGAGAAGCTTTGGTACATCCCACGGTCTGGACTGATCCAGATTCGTACAGGGAAAGGAAAATTGATTCTTACATGCTAATTTTCATTCTTGTAGTACTATGGATCAGTCCGGACGCCCTCCCATACACTGTCTGTTCCGTCCGCTCAAAGTTTCTTTCTTTGCAGATACTTGGATACCTTGATTTCTATTATAATGTTAAGGCACCGGAAGCATCTACTAGATGAAAATGGATATCTATGCAAGAGTGATTGTACAAAGAGTTCTTTCAATTGTTCTTTCAATTGTTCAATTTATCAGTTTGTCTTGCTGCTTGCTTGATCTTCTCCTGGTTATCTTTATGATTATCTGCTTTGTTAATGTTTATACTGAAGGAAATCAGGGTAGGCTGTGTCCTGACATAGGATACCCTTTCAGTTTTGGTCTGTCTCCATCTGCTGGACAGGAGGCTCAAACCATAGTCTGGACTGATCCGTGGTACTACAGGAACGAAAATTAGCAGGTGAGAACCAATTTTCCTATCTCACCTGGCAGTGGGTATAACTTGTACAAGGTCTTAATGTCTTTGAGCTCCCTTTCAGGGGATTCCCTTTCTGAAATAACCATATCCTCTATCACCTTGTGAAAAGAAAAGGCTTCAAATGGCTTGCAGAACTACATACGGCAGGATAAGGTCACCTGCCAAATCCTCCTCAATCTTACAACCTGATATTTGAAGAGATATCAGTACCTGAGAGTTCAGAGAAGCCACCTCATCCCTGTGGAATAATAAGTTCACCATGGAGCATTCATCCTTGGAGGATAACCCCCTTCATCCAAAGAAGATTAGGAAATGGCCATGTCCAGCTTTTCCTGTACCTCAGAATCCAGAGGTACCTCAGAGAGGCCACATTTTTCATCGGACTTTGTGCTGTTACTGCATAAATCTTGACTAGCCTGCAAGAGGAGGAGGAACCCCCACCAGGTCCTCCCCCGCTAAAATCCCATGGATGCCCACCCCGCTCGCTCCTGCAGCGCCGGATGCGCAAGGCTCCGTTAGGGTTAGGGTAATGCCGGGGTTCCCCACCCCGGATCCGCCTCAGTCACCCGCGGCACCAGACCAGGATTCGGATGCGGATTTGTCATTGCCAGCCCCCCCTCTAGAGGGGGATGAGCCCCGAGTAATCTGCTTGTTTCAAAGGGAGGAGCTGGAGCTGCTCATTCCCTTCATCATACAGGATCTGGGGATTGAAGTCCCTCCGGAGGATACAGTTACGGCCGCGATGCCAGCTTAAGTGGACCCAGTCCTGGCGGGACTCAGGGCGCCTCACGCACTTTTCCGTTTCATCCCATGCACAAGCTGCTGCTCCTTCGGGAATGGGAAGCTCCCAAGACGGGCTACGAGTGGGTAGAGCTATGGACAAGCTCTATCCTCTTCCCGAGGATTGCCTGGAAATGCTTAAAATTCCCAAGGTGGATTTTTCCGTATCTGCTTCACCAAGCACACCACTATTCCGGTGGTGGGAGCCACAGCTTTGAAGGATGTCCAGGACCGCAAACTTGAATTTTATCTCAAGCATATCTTTGAACTCTTGGCCTTAGGAGTCCGGTCGATGATCTGCAGCAGTCTCATGCAGCAGGCAAGTCTTAGGTGGGTACAACAATTGCTCAGCACCCAGGACCTCCCGTCTGCAGAGGCAGAGCAGGCTGAACAACTGGAGGGCGCTGTGGCGTATGGAGCGGATTCTCTCTACGACTTACTCCACATACAGGCCAAAGCGATGGTCTCAGCAGTGTCGGCCAGACGTCTCTTCTGACTCCGCAATTGGTTGGCGGATTCTTCTTCCAAGTCTCAGTTGGGCACACTTCCTTTCAAGGGTAAGTTGCTTTTTGGTGAGGACCTGGAACAGCTTATTAAATCTTTGGGTGAGAACAAGATCCATAAGCTGCCGGTGGACCGCCCTAAACAGCCTAGGTCCTTCTTCCCTACGGGTTCCCATTTCAGAGGTCAGCGGAGGTATAATAACAGGGCGTGGGGTTTCTTCCACAACACTCAACTGCAAAGCCCTCCTACCAGTGAGATCCGGCTGGCCCATTCCTCCGTTCCAGACTTAGGTGGACGTCTCTCCCTGTTTCTAGAGGAATGGGTCAAAATCACTTCGGACCAGTGGGTCCTCGAGGTGATAGAGAAAGGTTACGCATTAGAGTTTGCTCGGGATCTGCCGGATCTGTACATAGTCTCTGCTTGCGGACACCGGAAGCGGGCTGCCGTCTGCCAGACTCTTGCCAGGCTCCATAGAAACATAGAAATGACGGCAGAAAAAGACCAAACGGCCCATCCAGTCTGCCCAGCAAGCTTCACACATTTTTTTCTCATACTTATCTGTTTCTCTTAGCTCTTTGGTTCTATTTCCCTTCCACCCCCACCATTAATGTAGAGAGCAGTGATGGAGCTGCATCCAAGTGAAATATCAAGCTTGATTAGTTAGGGGTAGTAACTGCCGCAGTAAGCAAGCTACACCCATGCTTATTTGTTTTACCCAGACTATGTTATTCAGCCCTTATTGGTTGTTTTTCTTCTCCCCTGTCGTTGAAGCAGAGAGCTATGCTGGATATGTGTGAAGTATCCGTTTTTCTTCTCCCCTGCCGTTGAAGCAGAGAGCTATGCTGGATATGCGTAAAGTATCAGTTTTTCTTCTCCCCTGCCGTTGAAGCAGAGAGCTATGCTGGATATGCGTGAAGTATCAGTTTTTCTTCTCCCCTGCCGTTGAAGCAGAGAGCTATGCTGGATATGCGTGAAGTACCAGTTTTCTTCTCCCCTGCCGTTGAAGCAGAGAGCTATGCTGGATATGCGTGAAGTATCAGTTTTTCTTCTCCCCTGCCGTTGAAGCAGAGAGCTATGCTGGATATGCGTGAAGTATCAGTTTTACTTCTCCCCTGCCGTTGAAGCAGAGAGCTATGCTGGATATGCATTGAAAGTGAAGTATCAGGCTTATTTGGTTTGGGGTAGTAACTGCCGTAACAAGCCAGCTACTCCCCGCTTTGTGAGTGCAAATCCTTTTTTCCACATTTCCTCTTGCTGTTGAAGCTTAGAGCGATGTTGGAGTCACAGTAACCATGTGTATGTTTATCAAGTTTAGACTGGGACTAGAAACCATAGTCCCAGTCCCGGTGGAGGAACAAGGCGCCAGCCAGAATTCCATCTTCTTACTTGTGCCGAAAAATGACAGTTCCTTCCATCCAATCTTGGACCTCAAGAGAGTCAAGCGAGCCCTCCGGATACCCCATTTTCGAATGGACACCCTGAGGGCGGTGATAGCGGCAGTTCGCTTGGGTGAATATCTGGCCTTGCTCAACTTGATGGAGGCTTATCTACACATCCCTATCTGACGCGAGCATCAGAAGTATCTTTGCTTCAACATTCTGGGCCAACACTTCCAGTTCCGCGCTCTACCTTTCGGCCTTTCCTCCGCGCCGCGCACCTTTATAAAGGTCATGGTGGTGGTGTTGGCTGCTCTCCGTCGAGAAGGAGTCCTAGTCCATCCTTACCTGGACGATTGGCTCGTGCGGGCCAAGTCAGAGACTCTCTGCAGGATAGCGGTTGACCAGGTCCTTGCTCTCCTCACCTCCCTCGGATGGGTAGTCAATTTTTCCAAGAGCAATCTTCAGCCTTCTCAGGTCCTGGAATTTCTGGGGGCATGCTTCGATACCCGGGTCGACAAAGTGTTCCTGCCGGATGCTCGGGCGCTCAAACATATGGACCAAGTGCACAAACTTCTCTCGCTCCCACTTCCCAGGGCATGGGACTACCTTCAGGTCCTGGGGACCATGGCTTCCACTATCGACCTGGTCCCCTGGGCTTTTGCACATATGCGACCATTACAGAAAGCTTTGCTATCCCACTGGAAGCCAGTGACGGAACAGTTTCAGACGACTCTCCCGCTCTCCGACTCTACCATTGCCGACATACAATGGTGACTATTGCTAGCGCACCTCCGGAAGGGAATGTCCTTACAGACTCTGCAGTAGATCGTAGTCACGACGGATGCCAGCCTCTCCGGGTGGGGAGCAGTCTGTCAGTCCCAGGCTATGCAGGAATACTGGTCCCCAGTCCAATCCCGCTGGCACATCAATCGGCTGGAGGCCCAAGCGGTTTGCCTGGCTCTCAAGATTTTTCCTCCTCTGATCTGCCGCAAAGCGGTGCAAGTGCTCTCGGACAACTCCACCACGGTGGCCTATATCAATTGACAGGGGGGCGCCAGGAGTCGTCTGATGGCTCTAGAAGCCAGCAAACTCTTCGCCTGGGTGGAGTGGCACCTAGATCGCTTAGCAGCTTCCCACATAGTGGACAAGGAGAATGTACAAGCCGATTCCTGAGCATCTCGATCCCGGCGAGTGGGAGTTATCAGACAGAGCGATGAATCTCATTGTCCGCAGGTGGGGTCCGCCTCATCTGGACCTGATGGCTACCTTGAGCAATGCCAAAGCTCCCAGATTCTTCAGCCACTAGAGGGAGCACTGCTCGGAAGGAGTGGATGCACTGGTCCTTCCCTGCCCTCACGATGTTCTCCTGTACGTGTTTCCTCCTTGGCCCCTAGTGGGAAAGGTTCTCAGAAGAGTAGAACTTCACAGAGGTCCAGTCATTCTCGTGGTACCCGAGTGGCCCCGCAGACCGTGGTTCGCGGATCTGGTAAACCTGGCGACGGACGGTCCTCTTCTCCTCGGCCATCTCCCACGCATGCTCCGGCAGGGTCCCGTATTTTTCGACCAGGCGGATCGCTTCTGTGTAGCGGCCTGGCTTTTGAACGGCAGAGACTAAGAAAGAAGGCATATAAAGAAGAAATATCCACTCTGCTGCAAGCCCGTAAGCCATCTACCTCGCTCGCCTATGTCCGTGTTTGGAAAGTTTTCGAAAATGTCTGTGCGGAATTGGGTGTTTCAGCGCGTTCAGCTCCGGTGTCCCTGGTTCTTTCCTTCCTCCAGAGAGGCCTCTCTAAGGGCCTGTCATTCAGCTCATTGCGGGTGCAGGTGTCTGCTCTCAGCTACCTCTTAGGCAATATTGATGGATATGCGGTTGCATCTCATCCGGATGTTGTCCGTTTCCTCAAGGGCGCCAAGCATTTGAATCCACCTATCCGTATCACTTGTCCTTCGTGGAGTGTTAACTTAGTCCTTCGGGCTGTCTACAAAGCACCTTTCAAACCTATCCGCCGGTCTACTCTTAAGGATCTGACGCTCAAGAAGGTTTTCCTGGTTTCTATCTGCTCCGCCAGAAGGGTGTCGAAGATTCAAGTGTTGTCTTGTAGGGAGCCCTTCCTGCGGTTTTCTGATTCTGAGGTTTCCCTCAAGACTGTGCCTTCTTTCTTGCCTAAGGTTGTCTCTTCTTTTCATGTCAATCAGTCCGTGGAACTTCCTGCGTTCTCTCCTGACGAAATTGTGAGTACGGTTGGGGGTGATCTTCGCCGCCTTGATGTAAAACATGTCTTCATGCGTTATCTTCAGGTTACAAATGACTTCCGGATCTCGGATCATCGTTTTGTCCTGTGGAGTGGCCCAAATAGGGGCAACAAGGCTTCTAAGGCTACGATCGCTTGGTGGTTGAAGGAGGCGATTTCTTCGGCCTGTATCTGTCAAGGCCAAGTGGTCCCGGATGGCCTAAAGGCTCATGCCTTGCGTTCTCAGGCTACTTCTTGGGTGGAGAGTCAATCGATCTCTCCACAGGAAATATGCAGGGCAGCTACGTGGAAATCCTGCATACATTTGCTCGGCATTACCGTCTTGATGTACAGGCGCCAGTGTTTGGTTCCTTCAGACGGCAGGTGCTTCGAGCAAGACTGTCTCGCCCTATGTAGGGAAGTTTTGGTACTTCCCATGGTCTGGACTGATCCGGGTATGTACAGGGAAAGGAAAATTGGTTCTTACCTGCTAATTTTTGTTCCTGTAGTACCACGGATCAATCCAGACACCTTTCCCTGTACTTTCCTGCTGTCCGCTCGAAGCTTTTTCTCTTTTTTCAGGATGCTGGATGTTTTTCATCTGTGATTATAGTTAGAGTCACCGGAAGCATCTCTGATAACAGTGGATAACTAAGCAAGAGCGATCATATACAGAGTCCATTCAATGTTTTCAATTGTTCAGTTTTCTGAGTTCTCTTGCTACTTGCTTAATCTTTTACTGGTTATCTTTATAGTTATCTGCTTTGACAATGGTTATACTGAAGGGCTGCAGGGTACGCTCTGTCCTGATATAGGATACTCTTTCAGTTTTGGCCTGTCTTCATCTGCTGGACAGGAGGCTTAACCCACGGTCAGGACTGATCCGTGGTACTACAGGAATGAAAATTAGCAGGTAAGAACCAATTTTCCTATTGCCAACTATCAACAATAGATGTGATATGTAGAAATGTTCTTCATTTTAAGTATAGGTTGTTCTTTTTCAGGCAAGAGAAACCATTCTTCAGAAGCGTCGATACGTGGAACTTTATGTAGTTGTGACAAAAGAGTTGGTATGCCCATTCAAATATTGCTATTTTTTTTGAAAAAAAGGATTCTCAGCCCAGTCCTTGGAACATACCTAGCAAGTCAGATTTTCAGGATATCCACAGTGAATATGATGAGATAGATTTGCATACATTGGAGGCAGTGCATCCAAATCTCTCTCGTGCATATCCATTATGGTTACCCTGAAAACCTGAATGGCTAGGTGTGTCCCGAGGGCTGGGTTGAGAATTGATGTTTTAGAAAAGAGATATTGCTTTATACTTGATGCTACAAATTTCTTTTGAATTTCAAAAGTAGTTTTATCAATTGAACGATTTAGTTCAAACAAACTGCTATTAATTAGTAAGCAATAGTAGCTTGAGATCTATTTAATGTTTGGGTACTTGCCAGGAACTTGTGACTTGGATTGGCTATTGTTGGAAACAGGATGCTGGGCTTGATGGACCCTTGGTCTGACCTAGTATGGCATATCTTATGTTCTTATGCACTACTACTTCCCACCCCGCAAATCTTTAAGTTTTATGCTGATGGTTTTGTTTGAGTTTTGATAGGATTAGCACAAGTAATTTTGATGTCCTTGCTGGCATCAAAATTTTGAAACCCCTGCATCAAAAACCTGTACTGCTGTTATCCTGTTGCTATTTTCCTTCCTGAATTTACACCATTGTGTACATGCTTGCTTCATTTAATTCCTTTCAATCATCCATGAGTATGCACTCACAGTCCCTGTGGCAGCCCTGACTTCTCTTGTTCAGGCTTTCTGCATAGGAGGTGGTAGAGACATCACAAGGACTGTGAGTTCAAGTTGGCTCACTGTCTCTGTTTACAGGGATGAAGTGATTTTGCTGCTGTTATATGTAGAGAGCAGTGGAGCTTGGGGCTATCCCACTGCTTTGGAAGAGCAAGGAGGTGTGAGGAGACAATGAGTAATTAGAGGGATTGAAGTGAGATGAAGGCATATAGAAAGGTGATGGAGGCCAGAGGAAGGGACACAGTGATAGAGGCTAGTAGGAACATTTTTACTTTGCTAGCAGGGAATGCAACCTGCCTAATAGGTTGCTTTTGCCCTGAGCATTGTGCTATGACGGTCACATTTGATTTTATAGAAGTGAAGCATTACTTATTTCCTTATCATTTCCCATATCAGTCCAGACACATGGGTTTTTCTCCCCTACCAGCAAATTCAGACAGAAGAAAAGCTTTACTGACACTGTGTTACTTAAACTAGTGTGCCACCTGCAGTCCCTTAGTATTCTCTGCCTCCAAACTGATGACAGAGATGCAAAACGTGCAATTGGATGCTGTGTGAAGAAATGTGACTCCCAGGAGTGCTTAGGTCTTCAAAGGCTATCCTCCTGGTCGAGTATGGGTGAGTTGGGAGTTGGTGGCCCTTGGTGTGCTTCTGCTGTGAGAGAGGTCTGAAATCCAATGGTGCTAGTTCCCTCATTCTTCTCCCTTTCCCCTTTATGATGCGCTCCACTGTGGCTCTTCAGAACACCTGGCAGAGAAGTATTTTCTTTACTTTTGGATTTTTTTGTTTTACGTTTGAAAAAAAAAAAGATAAGAGTCTATGTTGATCATCAGCTGGAACGGGAGAGTGTGGTATGGGTTGGTGGCTGACTAAGTGTACACCGCAGGGAGGTGGAAAGTGTGGCCATCACTGTGTGGCTGAACGTGAGAGGAGAGATCTGCACCATAATTGGTGCTCTCGCTAATTGCAGGCATTTTTAAATCAATTTAATACATAAGTGCAAAGAAAAATTCTATACAAATTGTCTTAAATCTTAACCATCACTGGCATCAGTCCCCAAACCTTTAAAACTCATCATACATCACTCCTAACATGCCCATAACATGCATCCCGGGGCTTTACGTGTGTTGCTGGGCCTTTTTAAAATAGGCCCAGTGCGCGTAACCTTTTTAATATCCGGTCCTTTGTACGCATTTATATTGGGAACTCATACCCGCATCCAGCGATGTGGTCATAACACTATAATTCAAAATTGAAAAATCCATTATAAATAGCTATACTGCAATATTATTAATGGAGGCATGACTCAGAAAACACCATAGTACCTAGACTGCTTTCCTTCAAAACCGGAAATAGGAATTCTAAATGGCAATGCTTCAGTGAATGGACATAACGGGAAGGAAAGGACCCATTTAAATACCCAATAACAAAAGACGTCACTAGGGTGAAAAATGGTAGTAATTGAGTGCAATAAAATTTATTGTAAGAAGAGCAATAGAATTTATTGTAAGAAAGATTAATTATAAAAGGCCAACCATTCAATCTATTATTTAAACCTTTTGATGAAACTGTCTGCCATAAAAAATAAAACATTCCAAGCGTATTAAAGGTTGGGAAAGTTCCCCCCTCCCCCCCCTTGTCTTAATTGGACTCTATGTATAACAAAGAATTTTAATTCTTCAACGGAATGTGACATGCAAATTCACTAGGGGAGCATTTTCTATCTCAGACCAAATACAATTTCATCAAGTGTTTTCTGGGATTCTCTAGGATTTGTCCTACTCAAGAGTTCTTGATTCCGAATAGTATTCTGTCAGGTCTCCCAGTTGTCCCCTCAGTTGCGTGCCTTGCTTTTGAGGAGGACAGGGATTAGACACAATCTTTAAGAAGAGTTCCCTGAGAGAGAGCCTATATTGGGGATCATATGGACAGTGAACCAGGCATGGATCCTTTGGAGGAGAGGGTGCTCCTCATGACAGAGGGTGGCACTGTAATTCCAGTCTGGTTATTGGAAGGCAAGGAGTTGCCAATCATAACTAATCCAGCGCTGAGATATGGTGCCAGGATATAATCTGCTTTGAAGCAGGAGCACAAAAGGGTAAATACCATAGTGAAAGGTCCTAAGGACCCTGCTAAATCTTTTCCTTTTCATGGAAAAGATGAATTCCTAGTCTGTATGGATGGGACAATCCGGAGGCCCCGACACCGTCCATCGCATCGACGTCATCGGAACCGGCACCGGCGACGTCGCATCAGCACCGTCCGCCATCGACGTCTTCACGGCCATCGACGCCCGCTACTCCCTCTCAGGATCGAAGGGATTGCAGGGAGAAACATCGTCATCGACATCGTAGGACTCGGACCGTCGAGGGAGCAAAATCATCGACCTCGCCACCGTCCGAGCCACCGTCGAAGAAGCCCCGTCCAGGAAAGGCACCGACCATTCCTGCGACCGGGTCACCGAGGCCACCCTCACCTGATCGAGGTTTGGGAGTCGCGATTCCGCCTATAAAGGTGGTCCCTCCGACTGTGCCTCTGCCTCCCTCTTCTGTTCCGGAGCCGGGGCTGCTTGCTCCAGGCCTCCGAGAAGAACTGGACCAGCTGGTTCAGGAGGCCATCGACAAGGCGATGCAACGGCTCCAGGTTCCTCCGACACCGGCACCGAGAGTGGAACCGGTCACCGACCCGATTGCAGCAGCGCTGGCACCGCTGCATTCCCGGATGTGGCGCTCATGACCGCCCTTCCACCGGTGGTTCCTCGGTCTCCGATGGCTCTGGTGCCCTCCCCGTTGACAACCTCATTGGGAGGAGAAACACCGTTCCGCATTCCTCCATCGGGAGTTCTGCCTCAGCCATTGATGCCAATTCGTCCCTCGCCACTGACTCATCCATCGGTGCCGATACGTCCATCGGCGCTGTCGATGCCGTCGATGGCGGCACCAATGCCTTCTGCTCCATCTTCGGTGCCCCCGGTGATTCCTCCAATTTTCTCGGAGCCTCGACTGGGGCTTTCAGATATCCAACTCCCTTCTTGTCCTACAGATCAGTCTCCTGATCCTTATAACACCTGGGGTGATGATACTTCCACATACACCGATGACTTACCTTCACCTCCTTCTCCTACCGAAAGTAGAAAGCGTTCTCCTCCAGAGGACCTTTCTTTCATTAATTTTGTGAAGGAAATGTCTGAGTTGGTCCCTTTTCAACTTCAGACGGAACAGGATGATAGGCACCAGATGATGGAGTTGCTCCAATTCCTGGATGACCCCAAAGTGATCACTTCTATTCCCATTCATCAAGTTCTTCTTGACCTCCTCAAAAAGAACTGGGAGAACCCTGGATCCATTGCTCCAGTACACAGAAAGGCTGACACTACCTATTTAGTGCAGTCAGCCCCTGGCTTTCAAAAATCTCAGCTCGACCACCACTCAGTTGTGGTAGAGTCGGCTCAAAAGAAGGCAAAAAGGTCAAAGCCTCACTCATCTACCCCACCTGTTAAGGAACACAAGTTCCTAGACAATTTTGGTCGACGTGTGTTCCAAGGGGCTATGCTCATCTCCCGAATAGCGGCTTACCAACTTTATATGACCCAATATAATAGGGTCATCTTCAAGTAGATACAGGACTTCTCTGAAACCCTGCCTGAACAATTCCAAGACCAGCTTCAAACCCTTGTAAACAAGGGTTTTGAGGCAGGAAAACATGAGATTAGGACATCTTATGATATCTTCGACACCTCTACTAGAGTGTCTGCAGCTGCTATTTCGGCAAGACGATGGGCCTGGCTCAAATCTTCTGACCTTCGCCCAGAAGTACAAGACCGGCTATCTGACCTACCATGAGTAGGAGACAATCCGTGAACAGATCCAGCGAATGGTAGCTGAATTAAAGGACCATCATGAGACCCTTAAACAGCTTTCATCAATACCTTCCAACTTCTCCTTAAGACAGCCCTTCAGGAAGGACTCTAAGAAGTCATTCTACCGTCCGAGGAAGGCCTATCCTCCTCCAGCAAGGTCCCGAATCACGAGACCTTATCAAAAGCCTCAGCCTCACCAAGCCCAAAAGCAAAAATCACAAGCAACTCCCCAGCCGAGGCCTGCTTCAGGTTTTTGACTTCCACTTGGAGAGCAGCAGCCTTATTCCTCTGCCAAGCATACCAGTAGGAGGCCGATTATGCCACTTTCACAACATGTGGCAATCAATCACAACCGACCACTGGGTGCTAGCAATCATTGCTCAGGGTCACCACCTGAACTTTCTCGCTCTGCCACCGGACTCACCACCTCTGCGGATGTGGGAGACATCAGACCACTTTTCCTTCTGGATCAGGAGGTTTCCCTCCTTCTCCAGTTAAAAGCAATAGAACCAGTCCCACTCTCGCAGCAAGGCCTAGGGTTTCTGATCCCCAAAAAATCCGGGGGAGTTCATCCAATTCTGGACCTACGTGCTCTCAACAAGTACCTCCAGCAAGAAAAGTTCAAGATGGTTACCTTGGGGTCCCTTCTACCTCTTCTACAAAGAGGAGACTGGCTCTGCTTTCTGGACCTCCAGGACGCATACACACACATTGCGATAACTCCAGCTCATCGCAAGTACCTCAGGTTTTTAGTAGGCCCAAAGCACTATCAATACCGAGTGCTTCCGTTCAGCCTAGCATCGGCACCACGAGTCTTTACCAAATGTCTCGTAGTTGTGGTTTCCAAGTGTGGTTTCCAGTCCTACAGGATCTCTCCATTCGCAGGCACATTCCTTTGGGAACGGACCTGCATCTCATCACTCAAAACAACGGATGCCTACGCCATCCCAATCTTCAGGCCTTGTCTCTGAAGGCATGGATGTTGAAAGGTTAATCCTTCAACCGCTTAACCTTTCAGATTCGGTTTCTCGTGTCCTGATTGCTTCACGGAAGCCTTCCACGAGAAAATCTTATTCCTATAAATGGAAAAGGTACACATCATGGTGCACTTCGCAGTCCCTAGATCCCTTTTCCTGTCCAATTCCAAGGTTTTTGGACTATCTCTGGCATTTGTCAGAATCATGTCTAAAGACCTCTTCCATCAGAATGCATGTCAGTGCGGTAGCCGCCTTCCATAAAGATGTCGGGGATGTTCCTGAGGTAGATAGGATACTTGGTAGAATGCTAGTACCAGCACGAGAGGTCTTAAGGACTCACCATGAGGTCTAGACGCTGTTGCACCGGAGGTGGACCCTTGGCCCGAGGTGGGGTTGACACTACCTGCAGGGCAAGAACTACGGGTCCCCACCGTCGGAAGGCGGAGCTGGCTGAATGACGGAGGCCGGCAAAAGCTTCGCCAATACCAGCCCTTGTTCACCCGCAGGTTGAGCCCTTGGGTGTTGGGGCCGCCTGGTCTTAGGTGGGCCTCCATCCGAGGACTCCCATGGTATGATGACGGATTCAGGCAGGGACAAGCAGTGGTAGCAGGAAGACAAAGAAAATCCAGATGAGGCAGAGATCCAGAGACCTGGTGCCAATGGAGTGTGGGAGACAGGACAGGTGGTGCCCGAGTAATAGAAGGCCGAAGCCTGAGAGACCAAGTCCAGGGTAGTACCAGTAGAGGCGTAGGAGAGCAGGCTGTGGTCAGGACAGGTGGCGGACAAGGACAGATGGTCAAACGAGCAAGGGTCAAACCAGAAGTCAGTCCGAGAGTGGTCAGGCGTAGCAGGGATCAAGCCAGAAGTCAGTCCAAACATGGTCAGACAAAGCAGGGGTCAAGCTAGAAGTCATTCCAAACGTGGTCAGACAAAGTAGGGGTCAAGCCAGAAGTCAATCTGAACGAGGAAGGTAAGGATCAGGATCAGGAACCAGGAAAGTAGACAGCATCAGGTACAAGCAACGAGCACACGATGAACGTGGAGACCTGTTGCCAAGGCAAGGAACCACTGACTGGGCCCGGCCTTATATACCGGGACCCATTGATGTCATCATGCGGGTCCATGGGGTGGATTGGCTCATGCCAATGCCTTACCCTCTAGTCGAGAAAGAATAAAGGTAACTTTCATGAGTTCATCATGGAAGATGGACGACTGCAGAGCAAACTGCATGTATCATTGGTTGATAAACCCTCTGCAGAACTTGGAATCACCATTGAAACAGAGTGGAGCGGGTAGGGTGAGCAGAGCCCTAGAGGGCGAGATCAACATTGATGACTGGCTGGAGTCGGAGTTTGTGCTGAAGGACCTGCATGGGTATGAAGTCGGGCATGAAGGCACTCGACGGAGGAGGCCAGTGCCTTGAGGAACTGCTGCTGTTCCTGGACCTTGGAAGCCAGGCCCAGAATGGCCTGAAGGGCGGACGCCTTCACTGAGTCCATGACCTTGACAACCTGTTGCGCCGGAGGTGGACCCTTGGCCCAAGGTGGGGTTGATGCTACCCACAGGGCAAGCCCTACAGGTCCCCACCGTCGGAAGGTGGAGCTGGCTGAACGACAGAGGCCGGTGGAAGCTTCACCAATACCAGCCCTCGTTCCCTGCAGTTTGAGCCCTTGAGTGTCGGGGCCAGCTGGTCTTAGGTGGGCCTCTGTCCGAGGACTCCCAGGGTATGAAGACGGATTCAGCCAGGGACCAGCAGTGGTAGCAGGAAGACGAAGACAAATCCAGACTAGGCAGAGATCCAAAGACCCGGGCTCCAATGGAGTACGGGAGACAGGAACGGTGGCGCCCGAGTAGTAGAAGGCCGAAGCCTGAGAGGCCAAGTCCAGAGTAGTACCAGTAAATGCGTAGGAGAGCAGGCTGTGGTCAGGACAGGTGGCAGACAAGGACAGGCAGTCAAACGAACAAGGGTCAAACCAGATGTCAGTCCGAGAGTGGTCAGGCATAGCAGGGGTCAAGTCAGAGGTCAATCCGAACAAGGAAGGCAAGGATCAGGTTCAGGAGCAGGAACCAGGAATGTAGATAGGATCAGGAACCAGGAATGTAGACAGGAACCAGGAACGTAGACAGGATCAGGAACATAGACAGGATCAGGTACAAGCAACAAGCACACGATGAACGTGGAGACCTGTTGCCAAGGCAAGGAACCACTGACTGGGCCCGGCCTTATATACCGGGACCCAGTGATGTCATCATCTGGGGCTGTGGGGTGAATTCCTGCCGCGGTTCCTTTAAAAACCAGAAAGGCGCACGTGCGTACGCCTAGAGGGTGGCATGACGCTGAACGGTGCAGTCTCCCCGTGGATCATGCGGGGAGACCCGCCGGGGAACCGAGGAGTCCACAGAGGAGCCGAGGATGGCAGAGGAAGCTCGGGTGCGCAGGCGGTTGCCCACTGCTGCAAGGGAGGTTGAACTGGGAGCAGGAGCTGGAAGTCGGGGGTAAGTGGGCCTGGACACAGGCCTGCCGCGAGCGGCACACACAACAGACGTTTCGGTCCATCAAGTCGGTTGGATTCACTTTAGTATCGGTTCACCCAGTGTTCGAGGTTTTCATGGGTCTCTTTATGTGCCTCTTGGGTAAAGTAAACCACAGTGAATCCAGGTGGCCTTCCCTTCTTTCTATTGGGTGCGGTGAAGCAATAAAAAGATCGGATTATGTATCCATTTGGCTTGATAATCCCAAGAGAAGAAGGAATGTAACAACCTATTCGACACTTTCAAGGCGGGAGCCCAACTTCATATTCCCATTTGACAAGGTATTCAAAGTAGAGACCTTACAGGGGCTTAGTTATCTAGACAATTAGCTTATTTGGTTGAAATCAAGGGAGCTATGTCAGTGCTTGGTTCAATGGATTATGAAAAGGTTGCAAGCTCTGGACTGGGTGGGAAATCTAGCAAGAGGAACTTTACCCCCACCCAGTCACTGGAGTACATGGGAGCATGCTTCAATATCTCTCTAGGCAAGGAGTTCCTCATGGTTGTGAGGAACCATGAAATTGCAGGCTCAAATCCATAGATTGTTATGGCTTCTGAAACCCAGAGTCTGATATTATTTGTAGGTCCTGGGTTCTAGGTATGTGAATCGTTTTTTGACTATTTAAAATATCGTCTGATATATTTTAAATCGTCAAAAATCGTTAGTCGATATTTAATAGGAACTCCCCCGATTTATCGTCAAAAATCGTAAATCGCGCCATTTTGCAAAAATCGCGCCATTTTGCAAAATGGCGCCAGCCATATGGCCATATTGCCGTACTGCAAAATGGCGCTGGCTGTATGGCCGGTGCCATTTTTCATTACGGCAACACGATTCGAGTGCAGGAGGTCGTTCCCGGACCCCCGCTGGACTTTTGGCAAGTCTTGTGGGGGTCAGGAGGCCCCCCCAAGCTGGCCAAAAGTCCCTGGGGGTCCAGCGGGGGTCCGGGAGCGATCTCCTACGCTCGTGACGTCGGGGACAGGAACCAAAATGGCGCCGGCGCTACCTTTGCCCTGTCATATGACCGGGCAAAGGAGCGCCAGCGCCATTTTCTATCAACGCACCCATGGCCCAAGAGTGGAAGATCACAACGGGACCTCCCCACTGGACCCCAGGTAATTTAAGACATTTGGGGGGGTTCGGGAGGGTGGGGGATTTATTTTAAAGGGTCGGGGTGGGTTTTAGGGATGTTTTAGTGTGCCGGTTTTCCCGCCCTCCCCGATTTACGATTTACACGATATTTAAAAAAACAAAACCGCGACGATCCGATTCCCTCCCCCCCAGCCGAAATCGATCGTTAAGACGATCGATCACACGATACACATCTCTACTGGGTTCTATGGCATCTATGCTAGATCTAATTTCCTGGGTGTTCATGCATATGCGGCCTCTCCAGAGGGCACTGTTTTCCCAATGGACATTAACTACCAAGGAGGAACCCAGAGTCTAATGATGTCTTGGGAGACGCAGGAGCTTTTCCACTGGGCAGAGCAGCACCTGGTGGCTCTGGCGGTGTCTCATGTAGCCGGGGTAGATAATGCTCAAGCAAACTTTCTGAGTAGAAAAGTGCCGGATCCCAGAGAATGGAAGTTAGTAGAAGAGGCAATGACCCTCACTAGCTCCAGCTTGAGCATCACACAGCTAGACTTGATGGTGTCAAAGCAGACTACCAAACCAAGCCATTAGTTCAGCCACAGGTAAGAGATTGGAACAAAAGACCTCAACGCTGTTGTTCTCTCATGACCTCCATGGATCTTATTGTACGTGTTTCCCCCTTGACCCCTAATAGGAAGGGTTCTGAGACCATTGAGACTCATCCAGGGAAGGTAATCCTTGTGGCTCTGGAGTGGCCATGTCGACTGCGGTTTGTGGATCTGATAAATCTAGCGGTAGAAGGCCCTCTGTAGGTTGGGCATCTTCCGAGGCTGCTTCATTAAGTATCAGTTTTCTGGGATTAGGCTGCTCACTTTTGTCTCATAACTTGGCTTTTGAAAGGAATCACGTGAGTTTGAAAGGCTATTCAGAGGAGGTCATTACAACCTTGCAGACTAGGATACCTTCCACTCCATTGGGTGTGGAAGATGTTTGAAGCATGGTGCCTCAGGGAAGGGGTGGCTCTTCCTTGTGCATCGGTTTCTCACATCCTTGCCTTTCTTGCAGATCGGACTAAGGAAGGGACTAGCGTACAATTCTCTTTGAGTCTAGGTAGCAGCCTTAGGCAGTTTTAGAGGTAAGGTGCAGGGTTTATCACTGACTTTGCATCCATATGTGGTCTGTTTTCTTAAAGGGGTAAAGTATTTATGGCCTCTGGTGAGACGAGTGTTTCCCTCATGGAGCCTTAATTTAGTCTTGTGAGCTCCCTTGGTCCTCCGATTAAGCCATTGCAAAAGGCATTGCTGAACGAAATTATGCTGAAAGTGGTCAGCCTGGTGGATTTCAGAGCTTCAAGCATTGTTTTGTAGGGACCCTTTTCTTCAGATTTTGGAGAATGGAGTATCTTTACGCATGGTATCTTCTTTTTTGCCAAAGATAGCATCTCCTTTTCACTTAAGTCAAATGGTGGAGCTTCCACACTTTTGAGATTTGAGCTCTTTTGCTCCACATGTGAAAGAGTTTTACTTACTGGATGTATGTTGTATACTGTTATGCTATTTGAAGGTCACCAACAGTTTTTGAAAGCCAGATCATTTGTTCGTTCTGTTTGGTGGAGTGAGTAAAGGAAGCAAGGCTTCTAAAGCAACCGTTGCGCATTGACTTATATTTGTAAGGACATCCAGTGGGTGTGCGAACCCATTCTACTAGGGCATAGGCAGCATCTACTAGGGGCAGAATGTCATTTGGTTTCTCCGCAGGAGATTTGTTGAACAGCGGCTTGGTCTTCAATACTTTCATAAAGCATATAGAAAGACATGATTTAATGGAACACAGTCGACACGGATTTACCCAAGGGACGTCTTGCCTAACAAATCTGCTTCATTCTTTTGAACGGGTTAATAAACATGTGGATAAAGGTGAACCGGTAGATGTAGTGTATTTGGATTTTCAGAAGGTGTTTGACAAAGTCCCTCATGAGAGGCTTCTACGAAAACTAAAAAGTCATGGGATAGGAGGCGATGTCCTTTCGTGGATTACAAACTGTTAAAAGTCAGGAAACAGAGAGTAGGATTAAATGGTCAATTTTCTCAGTGGAAAAGGGTAAACAGTGGAGTGCCTCAGGGATCTGTACTTGGACTGGTGCTTTTCAATATATATATTGTGAAGGCTCACCGTCCGTGAGGCCTCGGGTGCCGCTCCTCTGTCTCCGGTTCTGACCCTCCACCAGTCGCCCTGGTCCCTGGAGTTCGCCAGGCTCACGTAACTCCCGGGGTCGGTGCCTCCGCTGGCACTGGTTTTGCTGGGCTTCTAGGTTCTTTTCATGCAGGGTTGGGGTTAAGCAACCCCTCCCAATCCCCAAAGACAACAGAGAGAGAGAGCTAGTTCCTTCAAAGTAGTTTATAAAGTAACAGCTGGTTGTATTACATGGGGTCTGCCTCCTCCCCCTCCAGCCTTGTCTATACCTAATGAATCAAGGCTTGCAGCAAATGACCCTCCCCCAGCCTAGCCCTCCGGTCCTCTTACAAGCTGTGCTATTACAGAGTAAGCTTGTACGTCCTCTAATCAGCGCTATTACAACCTCAAACACAACAAGCACCTCTAGAGCCCTTCTCCCGTGCTTCCCCTAAGATAAAGGTTATACTCCACCCCTCTTAGACTACTCAGTTTCCATATATGAGCTGGAGGATTCCTTTCCCCCTGAACCTACCTCGATCTCCTCCTCCTCTGACTCTGAAGAGCCAGGCTTTTGTGGCCAGCTCCACCACGGTGGCACGCCCTCTTCCTCCACTTCCATGGACTCACCGCTGTCTACCTCATTAATCTCTATGTCTGCCACCTGTTCGCCTTCAGGCTCTCCTCCCAGGTCTGGTGGGGTTTCAGGGAACCTGGGATTTGTAGTTTTTTTTCTCTTCCCCTGTGCCCCCTGCTGTCGGACTCTGGTATTACCGTTGTTCTTATGGTAGCTTGTCAGCTCCTGCCTGCGGCCAGGCTGCGCTACATCACAATATATATAAATGATCTGGAAAGGAATACGACGAGTGAGGTTATCAAATTTGCGGATGATACAAAATTATTCAGAATAGCTAAATCACAAGCAGACTGTGATACATTACAGGAGGACCATGCAAGACTGGAATATTGGGCATCCAAATGGCAGATGAAATTTAATGTGGACAAGTGCAAGGTGTTGCATATAGGGAAAAATAACCCTTGCTGTAGTTACACGATGTTAGGTTCCATATTAGGAGCTACCATCCAGGAAAAAGATCTAGGCATCATAGTGGATAATACTTTAAAATCGTTGGCTCAGTGTGCTGTAGCAGTAAAAAAAGCAAACAGAATGTTAGGAATTATTAGGAAGGGAATGGTTAATAAAACGGAAAATGTCATAATGCCTCTATATCGCTCCATGGTGAGACCACACCTTGAATACTGTGTACAATCCTAGTTGCCGCATCTCAAAAAAGATATAGTTGCGATGGAGAAGGTACAGAGAAGGGCAACCAAAATGATTTATTTATTTAACAGTTTTATATACCGACCTTCATAGTAAATAACCATATCGGATCGGTTTACATTTAACAAGGGGTATAACTGGAGTAACAATTCAAGTGAACGAAGATAACAATAGGTAGGAATAAGTCAAAGTTACAATCAACAGGGGAGGAGAACTTGGAAGCTTGCAACAAGCTGGAAGGAAGATAAGGCAGGAAGAAATTATAACGAATTACAACGTATTACCAAAGAGCGTACGGGTTAAAGCTTAAAAGGTGCTTTAACCTGGAAGTTTAACCTAGAAGTTTCAGAGTCCATTGTTCATGAGTATAAATGCCAGACTGATAAAATGATAAAGGGGATGGAACAGCTCCCCTATGAGGAAAGGCTGAAGAGGTTAGGGCTGTTCAGCTTGGAGAAGAGACGACTGAGGGGGGATATGATAGAGGTCTTTAAGATCATGAGAAGTCTTGAAAGAGTAGATGTGACTCGGTTATTTACTCTTTCGAATAATAGAAGGACTAGGGGGCATTCCATGAAGTTAACAAGTAGCACATTTAAGACTAATCAGAGAAAATTCTTTTTCACTCAACGCATAATAAAGCTCTGGAATTTGTTGCCAGAGGATGTGGTTAGTGCAGTTAGTGTAGCTGGGTTCAAAAAAGGTTTGGATAAGTTCTTGGAGGAGAAGTCCATTAACAGCTATTAATCGAGTTTACTTCTGGAATAGCCACTGCTATTAATTGCTTCAGTAGCATGGGATCTTCTTAGTGTTTGGATAATTGCCATGTTCTTGTGGCCTGGTTTGGCCTCTGTTGGAAACAGGATGCTGGGCTTGATGGACCCTTGATCTGACCCAGCATGGCAATTTCTTATGTTCTTATGCTCTAATGTATGGGCTCCAGAATCAGCTGGTTTTGGAGATAGTGTGCTGTATGCAGCTCTTTCAGGTTCCTGCCCAGTTTAGGGGAGCTTGGGTACATCTCATGCATCTGGACTGATCTGGGGAATGATAAGGAAAGGAAAATAATTTCTTACCTGCCAATTTTCATTCCTTGAGTTCCACAGATCAGTCCAGAGCCCCACCCTTTCTGAAAAGATACTCTAGTCTGTGTTAAATAGTAAGAAGTTGTTTTTGTTTGGGAGTTTTCAATCTCCATTATGGACTGAAGTGCTCTATGTTGGAGGATCAACCTTTCCCCTGCTCTTTTTCGGTTGGGAAGTTTGTTTACTATTAATAGCATCTTTGTTTCGGTACATTACTTACTGAGGGACTGAAGGTGGCACACTAGCTTAAGTAACATAGTGTCAATAAATCATTTCTTCTCTGTTTCCAACTACTGGTAGGGGAGAAAACCCATGCCTGGACTGATTTGTGGAACTCAAGGAATGAAAATTAGCAGGTAAGATCCAATTATCCTTTACAAATCAGAACTAAAATACTACTCTTGAATTTTGTTGTAGTATTTATCTATGGGTTCGAAGACTTCTTCCGTGATAAACAATCTGATGCAGATGGTCAGCTACATTAACACTGTGAGTCAGGGTTTGCTTTTCCAAGCTATTAAAGTAAGCTTCTTTACTGTAGCATAAGCTAGAACACCTGTAGGGTGAATACAACTTCTAGTGTTGAATGTTGATACCAGAAATCTGGTAATAACTTAAGCACAGTTTTTGAGAAATAAATAGTGTTTGTAAGAAGCTTTAAAATACTTACAGGCCGATAGAGTACAGTGCGCTAGCTTTACCCCTTATTCAGTAAGGGGTAATAGCGCGTCGAAAATGCGCGTCCAACCCCCCCCCCCCCGAAACTATTAGCGCCCGCAACATGCAAATGCATGTTGATGGCCCTATTAGTCATTCCCGCGCGATACAGAAAGCAAAATGTGCAGCAAAGCCGCACATTTTACTTTCACAAATTAGCGCCTACCCAAAGGTAGGCGTTAATTTCTACCGGCACCGGGAAAGTGCACAGAAAAGCAGTAAAAACTGCTTTTCTGTGTACCCTCCGACTTAATATCATGGCGATATTAATTCAAAGGTCCCAAAAGTTAAAAATAATTAAAAAAAATAAATAAATGATTTAAAATCGGCCCGCGGCTTGGGGGTTGAAACCGGACACTCAATTTTGCCGGTGTCCGGTTTCCGAACCCGTGGCTGTCGGCGGGTTTGAGAACCGACGCCGGCAAAATTGAGCGTCAGCTGTCAAACTCACTGACAGCCACCGCTCCTGTCAAAAAAGAGGTGCTAGGGACACACTAGTGTCCCTAGCTCCTCTTTTTACCGTGGGCCCTAATTTGAATAATTTTTTTTCTGAATCGCGCGCATAGGAGAGTGGCCTGTGCACGCGCCGGGAGAGCAGGCGCTCACCCGCTCTCCCGCGATTTTTACTGTATCGGCCTGTTAGGGAGGATAACTTTCAAACAAGTGCGCGTGGCACCATACTGTATACGCGCATGTATATGCCATGTGAAAGTCTACTCATATTTTATAATCTGCGCACGAACGCATCTTTATATAAAACATACATGTGTATGAGAATTGCTTGTACACATGTTCACGTGTATGTGAATTCACCTATGCACATTTGCATGAAAAGGAAAGCTAATATACACATGTACGTTTTTCCATGTGTACAAACTTCCACTTCTTCTGGGGCAGGCTCATTCCAAATTGGTTCCCTCCACGCACTAGCTGACTTTAACCATTAGAACATTTACTGACTGGTGTCCCTGGTGGTGAGGCACAAGGACATGCTGTTCCCCAGGAGGGGGGGTCAGAAGGCATAATGCCAGGATTCAGAGGGCCTTGAGGAACTTCCAGACCCTGTACAATCAAGGAGCTGACAATCCCTGAGGGGTAAGTTTATAGTAAGAAGGAATATGGGTGGATTGGGCTTGGGGGAGCCGTTGGAGAGGGCCAGTGGTTGTGGGGGTGGGATAAGGGATGGTAGTTTTAGGGGTACTGGGAGGGGGTGGGTTTGGGCTAAAGGACTGTGGTTGAGGACTGGAGAGAGGCACTAGGTGGTTGGTGGTGTGAGTGGGAGTGGGGAGCCTTTACGGGGCAATTGGAGGTTGGGGGGCAATAGGGGATTGGTGGTGGCAATAGAGAGTGGTATTGGTCTTGGGATTGTAGTGGTAGGTGGTGATGGGGGGCAACTAATTACTTTGTATTCTTATTTCTCTGTATAGATTGAAGACCTCAAGAAGAAGGCCCGGGAACTCCAAAGGAAGAAATGGGAGTGGCTGGACCAGGTGCAGACCTGGAAGGAGGGGTATAGAGGTAAGTTTGTAATATTATCATCAGGGAGATATGTACAGTTGTTTTTAATACTATGCTTACATCACTGGTCCAACTATTGCTTTGCCACTCTTTAGAACCCTCTTACCTATTGCTTCTCGCAATCCTCATGCACACTAACTTAATGTTTGTTATTCTCTGGGTCACAGGGAGCACTGTTCTGAAGCAGAACTTGTTCTGCACTCACAGGCCTTGTATTTAACTCAAGAGGGTGTTACATCTCACTCCTTATACTGTTATCAGGCAAAATGTTCGACTACCATTCTACAAACACCCATCCTGGCCATTGATGCCTTGCTATCTAGGGCACATCCCAACATAAACCACCTAGACAATGAAGCTATCTGTGAGCCCTCAACATTGCCTAACTATCATATACTACAATACAGCTCTACAAAAGCTTCCATATTTCTGGGAATCTATCTATGGCCTTGCCACACCTTAAAGGACATAGGTGTCCCACTGCTTGGAGCACTTAACCATTGCTTCCACTCTCTCACTAATTCAATGCCCTCTAACTGTTTGTAGGTCATGCACATCACACCCTGGAGCATATGAGATATATTGACACACAGTTTGGGTTTTCTTCACAGATAACACCAGTTCGAGAAGGAAGAGGATGAGGATGAGCGTCAAGCCCCTCCTCGAACTGAAGCACCTATGCTTGCCACAGGACAGCAGCAGTCACCAACACCAACAATAGTGGTGATGGATTCTGTGCCGGCACACCAGTCACTCCTCCCCTTCTACAATGAAGACCCTGGGCTTTTAGCAGCACCCATCTCTCTCCTCTTCCCTGTAGGACTTCATCCCCCTTTGGCCTCAGGACATCAGGACACTGGTATTGAGCTTGACTAGCCATTGTTGGCCAACAATAGTCAGTAGGTCTATGGAGACCCTCTCCCTGATCCTCTGTAATTCCCCTTAGCAAAATAGTCCACCATTGGTGCAGAAGACCCTGGTCCTGGGCGACAGTGGACTCTAAATACCATAGGGGGATTGCTGTGAAGCAATGGAGGAGGAACACTGTGGCCTGCAGGCCAACGGCATGAAGATGGTAGATATCCTAAAATGACTCACCCAAGCTCAAGAGGGCCTCACAGTTCTCTAGACCTCTCAAGACTGAGCCTCCTGATGTCCCTGGGTCTTTTTGATAAATAGTTAACTCCATAGTGTTGGGTTTGGTGGTACGCAGGCTGCTCCCGTGGACCGCCGCACTCACCTTCCTGGTCGGGCTGCTGGCTCACGATGTATTCAGGACCCTCCTGCTCTTCATGCAGTGAACACCGTGCTCTGAAACGGCAAAATACCGCCTGACCTCCACGCAGCAGGACGCCATTGACCTCAACCACTGGCACTTCCCCTTAGGTTTGCGCCCGATGCTGCCTGATTTAAAGGTGCCCGCGATGAGAAAAGCCCTGAGGTTGCCCTGGATAACATCAGACACTGAGGCTTATAAAAGTCCCTTGCTGGCTCCGCTTTGATGCCTCAGCAACAGGTCCACCTACTCCAAAGTAAAGCGTGTTGCTCCAGTGTCCTGTCTTCAGTTTCAGCCTTGTCTTCAGTTCCAACCCTGTCTTCAGTCCCATCCTTGCCTTCAGTCTTTATTGCCTTTCTCACAGGACAAGCAGGATGGTAGTCCTCACATATGGGTGACATCATCAGGATGGAGCCCAATCACGGAAAACTTCTGTCAAAGTTTCCAGAACTTTGGCTGGCCCCTACTGGGCATGCCCAGCATGGCACTAACCCTGCAGCCAGCAGGGGTCCCCCTTCAGTCTTCTTTTTTCTGCACAGCAGTAGCCTCACGGTTTAGGAGCTCTGAAGAGATTCCTGACAGGAATTTTCCTCATGGAATTAATTAAACTTAAATTGCCCCACAGGGGTCCCTCCTCTAACTTTTCTCAGGTCGCGGTACTCCGGTAAGTTTTTTGCCGTCTTCCGTCGATTACTGTCGAGCTTGGAATTCGCGGCCTACTGGCCGTCGACCGTACCACGGCTCGATTTCTTTCTATGGCCATGGTGTCGGGGTTTCGTCGGTGCCCGGACTGTACTCGCACCATGTCTATCACACACCCTCATGGAGTCTGTGTAATGTGTTTAGGCTGTGAGCATGATGTCCTGACTTGCACCAAATGTGCCCTCATGACACCGAAAGGTCGCAAAGCCAGAATGGAGAAGATAGAACTCCTCCTTCGTGCTCAGACCCCAACACCGTCCATCGCATCGACGTCATCGGAACCGGCACCATCGACGTCGCGACAGCATCGTCCACTGTCCGGTGACCGTCCACCATCGACGTGTTCACGGCCATCGACGTCCGCTACTCCCCCTCAGGATGGAGGGGATTGCAGGGAGAAACATCGCCATCGACATCGTAGGACTCGGACCGTCGAGGGAGCAAAATCATCGACCTCGCCACCGTCCGAGCCACCGTCGAAGAAGCCCCGTCCAGGAAAGGCACCGACCATTCCTGCGACCGGGTCACCTCACCTGATCGAGGTTTGGGAGTCGCGATTCCGCCTGTAAAGGTGGTCCCTCCGACTGTGTCTCTGCCTCCCTCTTCTGTTCCGGAGCCGGGGCTGCTTGCTCCAGGTCTCCGAGAAAAATTGGACCGGCTGGTTCAGGAGGCCATCGACAAGGCGATGCAACGGCTCCAGGTTCCTCCGACACTGGCACCGAGAGTGGAACCGGTCACCAACCCAATTGCAGCAGCGCTGGCACCTCTTGACCTCCTCAAAAAGAACTGGGAGAACCCTGGATCCATTGCTCCAGTACACAGAAAGGCTGACACTACCTATTTAGTGCAGTCAGCCGCTGGCTTTCAAAAATCTCAGCTCGACCACCACTCAGTTGTGGTAGAGTCAGCTCAAAAGAAGGCAAAAAGGTCGAAGCCTCACTCATCTACCCCACCTGTTAAGGCAGTTGTTCTCAACCTTTTTTCTGTCGGGACACACCTGACAGATGGTTCTCACATGCGTGACACACTGACCCATGATCGTCACAGGGCTAGATGTAAAAGTACAGTTTGCATCCACGGGAACCCCCCTGACCCACAATAATGGATGTAAAGCAGAATTATGACATTCCCCATACAACTCACCCTACAAAAAAGATATTCTGATTCTGGTGTCATCTCAGTAACAGCAACTCAAACTCCTTCTACTTCCAGGCTCAATAGCCCTACTTATGAAAAGACAGCAGTTTACCACCAATGCATGTCCTCTTGAGAAAACACAACAAATAAGACTGATAAAACGCTTACATGCTAGTAAAATATCTCGGTAACAGACACAGAACCGACCTAACATACTCCCAGGATCTGTAGTAATGCACATAAACTAATCCTCACACAGTTACACCTGTATTATGGAATACACTCAAAGAGGAGCAACCCTATCTATGAGAAGGCAACACTACAAATATTAAATCAGGCCCTAAAAACCAATACACCTCTTATTAGGAAAACAGAACTAGCAAGCAGCTATAGATCCCCACACAGAAATAATTGTAAAACTATACTAATAAGCAGAATAAATGTTTCACAACAACTATGAACAGAATAACATCCAACAATTAAAAACTCATAAAAACTATTAAAAATTCTCCAAACACCAATAAAATATTTCAAAAAAAGCAGACATATCACATAATATTAAATAATTAAAATGGCAGTCAATCAAGAAAAATAAACTTAAAAAGCTACCTTTACTTACCCCCTCCAGCAGCTCTCCTACTCCTCTTCCATGTAGGCTGTAGCACACACCAGAAGCAGCAGTAGTGGCTAAGCTCTATACTCATGGCCTCTTCCTTAGGGCCCATGTCTCTCACACACACACACACCATACCAGTCATGCCTCCATGGCCAGTTTCTGTCTCTCAAACACCAATCGTCTCCCAAACAGTCTTTGACAAACTCACCAGTCACCTTCTTGAACAGTTTCTCTCATGCCATACACACACACAGGCTTCCCATTCCCGTGTTCCACTTACATATATGGGCTTCTCACTCTCATAATCACTTTCTCTTTCTCACACACACTCACCAGTCTCTCACTCCCATGCTTGTTCTCTCCACATGCACAGGCTTCTCATTCCCATAATCACTTTCTTTCTCTCACACACATACACAAACACACACACCAGTCACCTGATCTCTCTCATGCATACACACACACACAGGCTTCCCACTCCCATGTTCTCTTTCAGATATACAGGCTTCTCACACACATCCAGGTTTCTCACTCCCATACTCACTCTTCACATGCACAGGCTTCTCATTCCCATAATCACTTTCTCTCTCTCTCTCACACACTCACACACACACACATACACACCAGTCACCTGATCTCTCTCATGCATACACACACACACACACAGGCTTCCCACTTCCATGTTCTGTCTTACATATACAGGCTTCTCCCTCCCATGCTGTGTCACACACACACCTAGGTTCTCACTCCCATGCTCACTCTCTTCACATGCACAGGCTTCTCATTTCCATAATCACTTTCTCTCTGTTACACACACACACACACACACACGACTCTCTCATTTCCATGCTTGCTCTCCATGTGCACAGGCTTCTCATTCCCTGAATCACATTCTCTCTCTCTCACATTCACATACACACCAGTCACACCGTCACCTCACCAACCAGTCTCTCTCTCATACATGCACACACACACAGGCTTCCCACTCCCATGCTCTCTCTCACATAATCAGGCTTCTCACTCCCATGCTTTCTTTCACATACACCCCCACAACACCAGGCTTCTTACTCCCATGCTTTCTCACATACCCAGATTTCTCACTTCCATGCTTTTTCTCTCTTTCACACACACACACACACACACACACACCAGTCACATCCCTGACTGTCTCACACTCTCACATACACATCAGTCATCTCCTTGAGCAGTCATTTTCATTATCTCTCACATATACACATACATCAGCTCTCTGACCAGTTTCTCTCAATAACACACATGCTCTCGATCAAATACATTCTCTCACTTACACACAGGCTCTCAATCACACACACATTCTCTCACTTTCACACTGGCTGGCTGGCTGCTTCTCTCTCTTTCTCTCACTCACTTCCTCTCTCTCCCCCCCCCCCCCCCAGCACAAATGGTAGCTGCAGCAGCCTCCTCCAGCCCCCGCAGGCCAAGAAGGAAGAATTCCATCGACCGCGGGAGGCTCCTGCTGCTGTCTCCTTTCCCGATTACCGGCTGCTTCAATTGTTCGGGGGCCGATGCTGCAGCAGCCGCTGCTACTTTATCACGCGGCACGGTCTTTCTTCTTCCCGCGCACCGCGTATCACTTCCTGTTCCGGGTCCGGGAGGGGGGGGGATGCAGGCGCGGGAAGAAGAAAAGGCCAGCCGCGGGTGCCACAGCTTCTTTTAGCACTGCTGCCGTTCCCACTGGGCTTGAACGTGCTGATAGCCCGGCGGCAACGGCAGCAGGGAAGAAAGAGCAGCTGGAGAGACCGGGAGCACGTGACACACCAGCCGGTGCTTGGTGACACACTGGTGTGTCGTGACACACCGGTTGAGAACCGCTGTGTTAAGGAACACAAGTTCCTAGACAATTTTGGTCGACGTGTGTTCCAAGAGGCCATGCTCATCTCCCGAATTGCGGCTTACCAATTTTATGTGACCCAATATAATAGGGTCATCTTCAAGCAGATACAGGACTTCTCTGAAACCCTGCCTGAACAATTCCAAGACCAGCTTCAAACCCTTGTAAACAAGGGTTTTGAGGCAGGAAAACATGAGATTAGGACATCTTATGATATCTTCGACACCTCTACTAGAGTGTCTGCAGCTGCTATTTCGGCAAGACGATGGGCCTGGCTCAAATCTTCTGACCTTCGCCCAGAAGTACAAGACTGGCTATCTGACCTACCATGGGTAGGAGACAATCTGTTCGGTGAACAGATCCAGCGAATGGTAGCTGAATTAAAGGACCATCGTGAGACCCTTAAACAGCTTTCATCAATACCTTCCAACTTCTCCTTAAGACAGCCCTTCAGGAAGGACTCTAAGAAGTCATTCTACCGTCCGAGGAAGGCCTATCCTCCTCCAGCAAGGTCCCGAATCACGAGACCTTATCAAAAGCCTCAGCCTCACCAAGCCCGAAAGCAAAAATCACAAGCAACTCCCTAGCCGGGGCCTGCTTCAGGTTTTTGACTTCCACTTGGAGAGCAGCAGCCTTATTCCTCTGCCAAGCATACCAGTAGGAGGCCGATTATGCCACTTTCACAACATGTGGCAATCAATCACAACCGACCAATGGGTGCTAGCTATCATTGCTCAGGGTTACCACCTGAACTTTCTCGCTCTGCCACTGGACTCACCACCTCTGCGGACGTGGGAGACATCCGACCACTCTATCCTTCTGGATCAGGAGGTTTCCCTCCTTCTCCAGTTAAAAGCAATAGAACCGGCCCCACTCTCGCAGCAAGGCCTAGGGTTTCTGATCCCCCAAAAATCCGGGGGAGTTCATCCAATTCTGGACCTAAGTGCTCTCAACAAGTACCTCCAGTGAGAAAAGTTCAAGATGGTTACCTTGGGGTCCCTTCTACCTCTTCTACAAAGAGGAGACTGGCTCTGCTTTCTAGACCTCCAGGACGCATACACACACATTGTGATAACCTCAGGTTTTTAGTAGGCCCAAAGCACTATCAATACCGAGTGCTTCCGTTCGGCCTAGCATCAGCACCATGAGTCTTTACCAAATGGTCTCTCAACCCCTCGGTAGCGACCTCTATCTTCCGACAATGGGGATACCCCCAGACAGACCTCTTTGCGTCCCCTCAGAACCACAAAGTGGACAACTACTGCTCTCTCATGCGGAGCGAGCGCTCTCCGCCCAGAGATGCATTCTCCCTCTCGTGGGCAACCAGTCTGCTCTTTGCATTCCCTCCACTTCCTCTTCTCTCGAAGACTCTCATGAAGCTACGTCAGGACAAGGGAACCATGATCCTGATAGCACCTCACTGGCCACGCCAAGTGTGGTTTCTAGTCCTACAGGATCTCTCCATCCGCAGGCACATTCCTTTGGGAACGGACCTGCATCTCATCACTCAAAACAACAGATGCCTACGCCATCCCAATCTTCAGGCCTTGTCTCTGATGGCATGGATGTTGAAAGGTTAATCCTTCAACCGCTTAACCTTTCAGATTCGGTTTCTCGTGTCCTGATTGCTTCATGGAAGCCTTCCACGAGAAAATCTTATTCCTATAAATGGAAAAGGTACACATCATGGTGCACTTCGCAGTCCCTAGATCCCTTTTCCTGTCCAATCCCAAGGTTTTTGGACTATCTCTGGCATTTTGTCAGAATCATGTCTAAAGACCTCTTCCATCAGAATGCATGTCAGTGCAGTAGCCGCCTTCCATAAAGATGTCGGGGATGTTCCTATATCGGTACAACCCCTCATAACACGCTTTTTGAAGGGCTTGCTCCATTTCAAGCCACCCTTACATCCTCCAACCCCTTCTTGGGACCTTAATCTCGTTCTCGGTCGGCTCATGAAACCACCATTCGAGCCTCTTCACTCCTGTGACCTAAAATATCTCACATGGAAAGTGATTTTCCTTTTGGCTATCTCTTCAGCTCGCAGGGTTAGTGAGTTACAGGCCCTAGTTACCTATCCGCCTTACACTAAACTCCTGCAGGACTGGGCGGTACTCCGCACTCACCCTAAGTTCTTACCTAAGGTAGTTTCGGAGTTTCACATTAATCAATCCAATACTACTTACCTTCTTTCCTAGGCCCCATTACAATCCAGGGGAACAGGCTCTGCATACTCTTGACTGTAAACGGGCTCTAGCGTTCTACCTAGACCGTACAGCTGCCCACAGGAAGAGCAGTCAGTTATTTGTCTCTTTCCATCCCAACAAATTAGGGCAACCGGTGGGTAAGCAGACTCTCTCCTCCTGGTTGGCGGACTGCATATCTTTTTGCTATCAGCAAGCAGGCATTCCTTTTCAAGACCGTGTTAAAGCACACTCTGTGAGGGCCATGGCGACTTCAGTAGCAAACCTCCGATCGGTGCCGCTTCCTGACATTTGTAGGGCTGCCACCTGGAGTTCTCTCCACACTTTTTTTGTTGTCAGAGGATGTGGTTAGTGCAGTTAGTATAGCTGGGTTCAAAAAAGGTTTGGATAAGTTCTTGGAGGAGAAATCCAGTTTACTTAGGGAATAGCCACTGCTATTAATTGCATCAGTAGCATGGGTTCTTCTTAGTCTTTGGGTAATTGCCAGGTTCTTGTGGCCTGGTTTTGGCCCCTGTTGGAAACAGGATGCTGGGCTTGATGGACCCTTGGTCTGACCCAGCATGGCAATTTCTTATGTTCTTATGTTCACTTTCGCAGCCGGAAGACAAGATTCCATCTTCAGCCAGTCTGTCCTGCGTAACTTATTTCCAATGTGACGTACCTACACCCTTCCGCCTGCCCGGTGGGGTTCAGGATGCCCTCTACCAAATTCCACCCCAGTTGTTGTGCCTTTTGCACACCATTGGGTACATTTGGTGCTGTTCGGACATCCTCAGCTTGGTACCCATATGTGAGGACTACCATCCTTCTTGTCCTGTGAGAAAGCAAATGTTGCTTACCTGTAACAGGTGTTCTCACAGGACAGCAGGATGTTAGTCCTCACGAAACCCGGCCGCTGCCCCGTGGTGTTGGGTTCGTAACGTTTTGTTGTTTTATTTTTCGGCACTGCCTGTAGCTTTCAAATAAGACTGAAGGGGGACCCCTGCTGGCTGCAGGGTTGGTGCCATGCTGGGCATGCCCAGTAGGGGCCAGTCAAAGTTCTGGAAACTTTGACAGAAGTTTTCCGTGATTGGGCTCCATCCTGAAGTTAATGTACTCACACAGCAGTTCCATGTAGGAAATGGCACTAGGGCTGGAACGGAGGCAGGCCCTCGAGGAGCGAGTACCTGGTTCCAGGGAACAGCTCTGAGGTGAAGATGGTAGTACTCACTGATGTTGAAGATAGCGAATCCTTCCAGGCAGAAGAGAAGGTAGGAGCAGGCAGCGAGTCAGGGAACATGGGCCCTCGAGTGAGTACCGGTTTCCTGATAGCGACCTGAAAAGCAAGTGAGGCCCCCGAGTGGGTCCCCCGTTAATGTTAAGAGTCCAATGGAAAATTGGAGAGGCAGAGTAGCTGGGCACGGAGAACGAATCCCATCCTTAAGAATACCCCTTGCTAACTCAAAGGCTAGCAAACATCGTAGGCTTTAAATATCCGGGCAGCGTGACATCATCACAGGGGGATGCCCCTGAGGTTCGCGCCAAGTAGGAAATAAGAGTGAGGGCCGTGCGGTGCGTGTGCCCTAAGGTACCAGCGGAGCATGGTGGGAGGCAGCGCCCAAGCCGGTTTGGGGACGCCGGAGAGGATGGCAGGCAGACACCGTGGCAGCCAGGCGTCCATCCATAGCGAGAGGAGGTGCAAAGAAAGAAAGGCGGAGTGAAGCCTTGGGAAGGGACGGTTGCAACAGTACCCCCCTTCAAAGGGCGATCTCCTCTGCGGGTACCAGGTTTTGGTTTCCAAGGATGCGAGAGATGAAACTGGTGGAGCATCTCTTTGTCAAGGATATTGGCCAGAGGTTCCCAAGAATTTTCTTCAGGGCCAAAACCTTCCCAAGAGCGAAGGTATTCCCAGGTTTTGCCTCATTTGCAGACATCAAGAATGGCTTCGACCTTGTATTCTAGTGCATCTTCTGCATTGATAGGAGATGGTTCCTGAGATTTGGAAGAGAATTCACTGATGAGTGGTTTCAGAAGTGAAACATGAAAGGCGTTATGGATGTGCAATCCAGGTGGTAACTTCAGCCTGTAGGTAACATTGCCAAGACGTCGGAGGATTGGAAATGGTCCAATGTAGCGAGGAGCAAATCGAGAGGAGGGTAACTTCAGTCTAAGGTGCTTAGTGGATAGGCAGACTTTGTTGCCAGGTTGAAAGACAGGCGCTTGGGAATGATGAGTGTCATAAAACCTTTTGGCTCGATCACTTGCTTTGAGTAGCATTGCTTTCATCTGAGTCCATAATTGATGGATTTCTTCAGCAGTGGATTGAGCTGCTGGGGACGTCACTGAGAGCTTCAGTGGAAGTGGCGGTGTTGGGGAACATCCATATACCACCCACTTCAAATGGTGTTAATCCAGTAGATGTTGCTGGATGAGAATTAATGGCGAATTCAGCCCATGGTAACAGTTTGGCCCAGTTATTCTGATGGCAACTTACATAGGCCCGAATGAACTGTTTCAGGGCCCTATTCATCCTTTCTGTTTGGCCATTAGATTGAGGATGATAGGCAGATGTATAATCTAGAGCAGAGCTTTCCAAAGTGTGTGTCGCGACACATTAGTGTGTCGCCTGCAGTGTGGAGGTATGTCACCCAGTCCGCAGGGCCGGCGGAAGCAGGGAACTACAGCAGGTAGATCGGCGGGGCCGTGGTGGAGCTTACCTCACCATGGCTCGAAGAAAAGGGTCACGTTCACTCCTCCTCCTTCCTGCCTGCGCAGCCCCGGAAGAAAAACGTTGCTGGAGCCGTGAGGGCAGGAAGGAGGAGAAGCATCTGCTGCGTACAGAAGAAGAGCAGCGTTAATGGGCCTCTGCGTATCCCACGTCGCGGTGGCCCGAGAAGAAGAGGAAACCCGAGAGCAGGGCCGCCGCGTATCCCACGTTGCGGCAGCCCGAGAAGAGGAGGAAACCTGAGAGCAGGGCCGCCGCGGATCCCACGTCGCGGCGGCCCGAGAAGAGGAGGAAACCCGAGAGCCCATCCTGCAGCGACCCGTGAAGAGGAGGCCCAGAGGTAAGAGAGAGGCTGAGGGCCCATAGAGTGTGTGTGTATGAGATGAGTTGAGAGATTGTGTGCGTGTATGAGATGAGTTGAGAGATTGTGTGTGGGAGTGAGGACCTGAATGCTTGCAGAGACAGCATGTGAGAGCCTGTGTGTGAGAGAGAGACAGCATGTGACAGTGAGAGCCTGTGTGTATGAATAATTGTATGAGAGAGAGCATGTGACAGTGAGAGCCTGTGCTTGAGCAAGACAGCATGTGGGAGTGAGAGAGAGCCTGGGTGTGCGAGTCAGACAGCATGTGCAAGAGAGAGACTGTGTGTATGAATGATTGTATGAGAGAGAGCATGTGAGAGTGAGAGCCTGTGTGTGTGAGAGAGAGAGAGAAAGCATGTGAGAATGAGAACCTGACTGTGTATTTGAGGGAAGAAGATAGATGGGAGAGAAAAGAAATAGAAAAAAAACAATATGAAAGGAATTGGCAAAAAAATAAGAAAGGGAAGGTGGAACAAAAAAGCCTGTGACCAACCGATTAGAAAACTAAGATCAGACAGCAAAGGTAAAAAAAAAATAAATTACTTTTTACTGATTGGCACATGTAATCTTTGGTAATGTGCAAGAGTACCACTTTCTCTATGCGGATCTCACAATGTACGAGAGGAGGAAGTGGAAACCCACGGGGCTTGCACAGAGGAGGCAGCAGAATGGGCTTCAGTGCCAGTAGCAGCAATCAGCGCTAACCCAATAGCCATGCGGCATCAGTGACAGTGGCAGCAGAGGATTGAGAGAGGCTCCGAGGTTGCTGGCAAAAGAAAGAGAAGGGGGTCTGCCTTTAGTGTGTGCATGTGTATGAATGGGAGTCTGCCTGGGGGTGTATGTGTGTGAATGCATGGGTGCCTGTCTGAGGGTGTGTCTGTGTATGAGAATGAATGGGTGTCTTCCTGGGGTTTGTATGTGTGAGAATAGGTGCCTGCCTGTGTGTGGTGTATGTGTGTGTGAGAATGAATTGGTGCCTGCCTGGGGGTCTGTGTGTGTGAGAATGAATGTGTGCATGCCTGGGGGATGGTGAGGGAGTGGTGTGAAAATGAATGGGAGCTTGCCTGGGTGTGTGTATTTGTGTGTATGTGAGGGAGCCAGAGAGAGTGAGAGCATGAGTTTGTATGAAAAAATCCAGAGGAGTAAGAGTTTGTGTGAGGGTTGTGTGTGGAGGGGGAGAGAGTGTCTTAGAGCCTGAGAGTGTGTCAGTGTATGTGAGAGCGAGAGATTATGGTAGGTATAAGAGCATGAATGTGTATGTATGTGACAGTGTATGTGTGAGAGAGAATGGACATGTGAATATGTGTGAGAGAGAGAGGATAACCTCCTAATCCTTGACAATATCAGGGTGACTGGAAATCAAGAGCTCCCACGTATGGACAGCAGGGGCTTTTTAAAATCCTTATTAGTTTTAATTATTGGGTGTTATTTGATATATGTGCTGTTTTGAAATATTTTATTGGTGTTTGTAAAAAATGTATATGATTTTAATTAATAGAAATTCTATTTATCAGTAGTTTTAAATATTCTTTTATTAGTATGGTTTTACTATTATAACTGATGCTTTATGTTTCTTGATTTTATTTGCTTTATGAGGAATGGTGGTTCTGTTTTTCCATTGTTAATACACAGTCTGGCTTCTTGGGGTTTCCATTTCAGTTTTTGTCTAATTTGTGCTCCTTTATTTTTTATTCTGTATTTGGTGAGGGTCTGTCTCTGCTCTGTGTGTGTGACCATGATGAGAGATTCTGCTAGCATAGGGATCTATAGCAATCTGGTTTGTTTTGTTTCCTCAGTAAGTGATGTATTGGTATTCTAGGACCCAGTGTAATATTTACCCTTGCTTTTTCACAGGTAGGGTTATTGTTGTTTGAGTGCTTGGTGTTATTACTGTTATGTTACAATGGGATTGCAGTATAGATTTTGAGTGTCTTTTTGCAGGGTTTTGTGTTAGTTCACAATGTGCCTGGCAATGGAAGGTGTTTGTGCTGCTGTTACTGTGAGGTGACACCAGAATTTGAAAATATCTTTTGGTATGATGAGCTGTAAGGGAAACATCCAAGCTCCATTGTTTGAGGGAATTTCAGTGGCTGCACAGAGTTACAGAACTGGAGGTGCAGGATTTATATTGACATTCTGTCCCTTCCTATAAATTCCAGACTTCACTCTCATAGCCACATAGAATTAGTTGAATGAGGCTATCAAATAATTTTATAGTGTGAAACTGGCCAGCTTTTTAAAATTACGTATTATCCCAGGACAAGCAGGATGCTAGTCCTCACATATGGGTGACGTCAGTAACGGAGCCCTAGTGCGGGAAAAACTTATATCAAAGTTTCTAGAAACTTTTGACTGGCCCTGTGAGTCGACTGAGTATGCCCAGCATGCCATGATATTCTCTTCCACAGGGGTCTCACTCTAGTCTTCGTTTTTCTGCGCTGCTGTTAGCAGCACGGTCACCGGAGCCCTCTGAGATTACTCTCAGTTTTTGACTAGAAAAAGTCATTTTTTCCTAATCTCTCCCTCACGGGATCTCACTCATTCTCACTCTTCACCGGCTGGTGAAGTAATATAGGGGTAGATTTTCAGACCGCGCGAATAGGCGTACTTTTGCTGGCGCATCAGGCGCAAGCAAACGTACGCGGGATTTTAGTAGATACGTGCGGAGCCGCGCGTATCCGCTAAAATCCGGGATTGGCGCGCGCAAGGCTATGGATTCTGTATAGCCGGCGCGCGCCGAGCCGCGCAGACTACCTCCGTTCCCTCCCCTCACCTTCCCCTCCCTTCCCCTACCTAACCCACCCGCCCGGCCTTGTCTAAAACCCCATCCTTACCTTTGTCGGGGGATTTACGCCTCCCAGAGGGAGGCGTAAATCCCCGCGCGCCAGCGGGCCGCTAGTGCGCCGGGACGCGACCTGGGGACGGGTCCGGAGGGCGCGGCCACGCCCCCGGACCCGCCCCCGAAACGCTCCCGACACGCCCCCGAAACGCCGCGCCGACCGGGCCCGCCCCCGACACGCCCCCCTCCGAAAACCCCGGGACTTACGCGAGTCCCGGGGCTCTGCGCGCGCCGGTAGGCCTATGTAAAATAGGCTCACCGGCGCGCAGGGCCCTGCTCGCCTAAATCCGCCCGGATTTGGGTGGATTTAGGCGAGCAGGGCTCTTAAAATCCGCCCCATAGTGTTAATTTTTGTTAAAACGCTTTTCAATTTTTTCAGTCATTGATGGCCGTCAGTGACACCATGGCGTCGGGATTCAAAAAATGCCCGATCGCATAATGTCGATTACAGATCTGCATCTAGAGTGCGTACGCTGCTTGGGTGATCAACACGATATCTCCTCTTGCCAGCAATGCCAAGGGAAGAAAATTGCGTCAAGAGAAAATACAGCAACTTTTCAGCCTACATTTGATTCCCTCTCCATCGACTTCATCGAAGTCCTCACAGGTAGGAGCTCCCAAAAAAGTTCTATTAAAAAAGCGTTGATCGGACGGTTCGAGAGACAGATCCTCACCTACACCATCGACGGCATCGATACGTTCGGCTACGGAGGTAAGGCCTAGACATAAACACCGTCATTGGCATGCCTCGGCATCACCGTCCGCATCTTTCCGCGAGGAACCAAGCGAAAAGCGGCCTAAGCGCACAGACACCTCGATGCCTACTAGGCCTACCGCAGAATCAGTTACACCGCAGGTAGTGTCGTCCCCGCCTCCACCGGTGCCAATCGCTTCCCCAATACCGCAAGACTTAACATCGTTTATAAAGGAAGCGGTATTTCAAGCCATAAAAGAACACTTACCGGTGACTACACCGATGCCAGCGACATCGCCGATGCCGGTGACGTCTTCCTTACCTACGACGTCACCGATGCCGGCACAACCAGTGCTGATGTCTGATATACTACCAAGGACGGCACCGATTCTGGGAACTCTCCCGATGCCGGGCACCGTCCCGATGCTGGGCACCGTCCCAATGCCAGGCACCAGCCCGATGCCGGGAACCGGCCCGATGACTGGAACCTTCCTGAAGCCAGGACCCTTCCCGATGCTGCAAGAAACATCGATGCAGCACACATCAAGCATTTCCTCGATATCGATGTCGATGCCTCCTCTTTCCTCGGAGATGACATTGATGCTATCTGCAGCCTCGGTTCAAGTGTCGATGCCGATCGCTACTACTGCTCCATCATATACCATTGATTCCAAAACCAAATCGATACCATCGATGCCACGTACAACACCGACGATGCCACTTCCTTCTGGAGATACAGGATCATCTGAAGCAGCACTGTATTCAGTAATACAAAAGAAATACCAAGATTTACTGGATTCCTTGCCTTCAAATCCACTGGAAGAGGACTCTTCTCCTCAGGAACCCATACCAGGACCCTCTGGTTTGGCTCCTCCACCTACACTACCAGACACTCCAGACTATGACACATGGAGTGATACTCAATCAGACACTTCTGAAACCTTCATGTCTGACCCTTCCCCACCACACCCTAGGAAACAATCCCCACCAGAGGATCTCACTTTTTCTGCTTTGTTCAAGACATGGCTGACTCTATTCCTTTTAAGTTAGAGTGTGAACAGGATCTCCGTCACTAAACATTTGAGGTGTTGCAATTTGTCGACCCTCCTAAACAAATTATGGTAATACCTATACACGATGTTCTCCTACAGCTTCAACACCGAATGTGGGAACATCCTTGTTCTGTTCCCTCAATCAACAAAAGGATGGACTGAACATACTTAGTGCAAGCCACACCGGGCTACCAGAAATCACAACTGCCACATAATTCAGTAGTTGTCGAATCTGCACAGAAAAAAGCTAAGAGGACAAGAGTGCACTCTTCCAATCCTCCAGGGAAGGACAACAGATTTCTAGATTCTCTAGGCCGCAAGGTATTCCAGGGTGCAATGCTAAACTCCAGGATAGCAGCCTATCAATTATATATCACCCAATACCAGAGAAACCTCTGGAAGCAGATGGAGGACTTTATCCCATCTCTTCCCCAAGAATACAGAGAATCTGCACAAAACCTTATAAACAAAGCTTTTGATGCTGGTAAACACGAGGTAAGAGCTGCATACGATTCTTTCGAAACAGCATCAAGAGTTGCAGCTTCGGCTATTAGTGCCAGGAGGTGGGCCTGGCTTAAGGCCTCAGACCTTAGGCCAGAGGTCCAAGATAAACTGGTGGACCTCCCCTGTACAGGGGACAATTTATTTGGTACAAAAGTACAGGAAGCGGTCTCCCAATTAAAGGAATATAATGAGACCTTACGACAGCTATCGTCCCTTCCTCAGGACCCCACTACACATACTACCCGAAGAACTCAAAGGAGGGAAATGGGGAGGCCTTATTATCGTCAGAAATTATTTTATCCTCCCGCAATTAGACCTAGACAATCCAGAACTCAGCACAGAACACAACCTCGTCAGCAGAGAGCACCTAGGCCCCAGCCTGCTACACAATCAGGTCCTGCTGCTGGCTTTTGAAGCTATATCCAGGGAACTAAGCCTTTCCATAAATCCTCGACCAGAACTCCCAGTAGGAGGCAGATTATCCAAATTTTACAACAATTGGATAACAATAACAATGGATCAGTGGGTTCTGTCTATCTTATCTCGAGGATACCAACTCAATTTCCTCTCAATTCCCATAGAATTTCAACCAACTAAGCTTCATTTCAACAAACATCACATGCCTCAACTACAAATAGAATTATCCACCCTTCTGAAATCCAGGGCTGTAGAACCGGTGCCCCGGTCTCAGCAGGGCAGAGTATTCTACTCCCATTATTTCCTCATTCCAAAGAAAACAGGAGGCCTACGTCCCATCCTAGACCTCAGAAATCTCAACAAATTTCTCAAAAAAGAAAAGTTCAGGATGGTTTCTCTGGGCACCATGCTTCCACTTCTTCAAAAAGGGGATTGGCTTTGTTCTCTGGATCTCCAAGACACTTACGCTCATATTCCAATATTCCCTCCTCATTGCAAATATCTGCGCTTCATAGTAGGTCACCAACATTTCCAATAGAGAGTTCTGCCTTTCGGACTAGCCTCTGCTCCCAGAGTATTCACAAAATGCATGGCAGTAATAGCAGCACACTTGCACAAGCAAATTGTTCATGTCTTCCCATATCTCGACGACTGGCTCATCAGAAGTCAATCTCTACAAGGAGCTCTCACTTCTCTCAATCACACAATCACCACACTCCATTCCATGGGTTTTCTTCTCAATTATCAGAAGTCCCATCTCAATCCGTCGCATGTACTACAATTCATAGGAGCAGAGCTCAACACCATCCTGGCAAAGGCTTTTCTACCCGAGGATCGTGCAGAAACACTATCCCTATTGGAAAACTCAATTCATTCAGACAAACAAGCAACAGCTCATCAGTTATTAACCTTACTAGGCCACATGGCCTCCACAGTTCATGTCACTCCTATGGCAAGGTTAGCCATGAGGATAACTCAATGGACTTTAAGATCACAATGGATCCAAGCCATTCAACCACTGTCCTCTCCAATTCAAGTAACCCACCAGCTATGCTCATCTCTACTTTGGTGGACGTGCAAGGGCCTACCCTTCCAGCAACCAGTCCCACAAATAACGTTAACTACAGATGCATCCACCTTGGGTTGGGGAGCGCACATAGACACTCTCCAAACTCAAGGGACTTGGACAACACTCGAAGCAACATTTCAAATCAATTTTCTGGAGCGTCGAGCTATACGCTATGCGCTACATGCGTTCAAGGACTGCCTTTCACACAAAACTGTTCTCATCCAAACGGACAACACAGTAGCCATGTGGTACATCAACAAGCAAGGAGGTACGGGATCGTATCTCCTCTGTCAGGAAGCTGTACATATTTGGAGCTGGGCCCTCGACCACTCAATGTTTCTCCGCGCAACTTACCTGGCAGGCATTCACAACGTACTGGCAGATCGCCTCAGTCGTCAATTCCAACCACACGAATGGTCCCTGAATTCCTCAGTAGTAACCAGGATATTTCAACGTTGGGGCAACCAATAATAGACCTCTTTGCGTCACATCTGAATCACAAAGTGGACAATTTCTGTTCTCTACACAAACAGAACAACCAGCCAGCCAAGGATGCCTTTGCTCGCCCTTGGAACTCAGGCCTACTATACGCGTATCCTCCGATACCGCTCATAACCAAAACTCTAATGAAGCTACAACAGGACAAGGGGTCCATGATTCTCATAGCCCCATATTGGCCTCGACAAGTATGATTTCCCACACTTCTAGACCTCTCAGTCAGGGATCCAATTTGCCTGGGAGTAGCTCCCAACCTCATAACTCAGGATCAGGGTCGGTTGCGCCATCCCAACCTCCAATCCCCAGCCCTGACAGCTTGGATGTTGAAAGCTTAATCTTACAACCCCTCAATCTTTCAACCCATATCTGTCAAGTGCTTATAGCGTCACGTAAGCCTTCCACACGAAAGAACTACTCTTCCAAATGGAAAAGATTCACTTTGTGGTGCAGGCAAAAGAATATCGATCCGTTCACCTGCTCCACCATATATCTGCTAAATTACTTATACCATCTTTCTGAATCTGGTCTCCAGACTTCATCTGTAAGGGTACACTTAAGTGCAATTTCTGCTTACCATAACAAGATAGCAGATGCACCGATCTCCACACAACCTCTTGTCAGCAGGTGTATGAGAGGCTAAGATTCATTAGTGGATACGTTAAAACTTTGGGATATCTATTTTAAGTCAATTAAACAGCTGTTGACTCATATGTCTCTAGCCTTAAATAATTCAAAAACAGAAATTCTTTTTATTTCTAATAAGGTTTCTGAGAATAAAAAAGCAGATATTACCACTCTTCCATCAACTCTTAAGTTTCTTTATGAGGTCAGAGATTTAGGTTTCATTCTGGACTCTGAATTAAATATGAAAGCATCTATTAAAGCTACGTTAAGAGATGGCTTCTATAAATTAAGAGTTTTAAGAAAATTGAAGCCTTTACTACACACGAATGATTTTCGAATTGTACTCCAAGCCTTGATACTTCCGAAAATAGATTATTGTAATGCTTTGTTTTTGGGTGTCCCACTTTCTACTATTCGCCCTCTGCAATTATTGCAGAATGCGGCTGCTCGTTTATTGGCTAATTCTAACAGATGTGATCACATTTCACCTGTGCTGATGAAGTTACATTGGCTTCCGGTACATTATCGTATTCAGTTCAAGTGTTTGACACTTATTCATAGAGCCATCTACGGCTCTAACTCTGAATGGTTGAACACTTCTTTACATCTACATGTGCCAGCTCGGAACTTGAGATCACTGGGACAAGCTTTGCTAACTATTCCATCTCCCAAATTGGTTCGCTTGGGTTCAGTCAGAGAGAGGTCTCTCTCCCTGGCAGGGCCCAAACTTTGGAATTCTTTGCCTACTGATATTCGTCTTGAGGACAATATCAATAGTTTTAAGAAACAATTAAAGACCTGGCTATTCCAGCAGGCCTTTAGCCAAATTAATTGATCTCTTGTTAGGTTCTGTGATTTGGGGAAGCGTGCCATTGAAAGAATAGCGATGTGGGATGACTGGGTAACTTTTTGGTGGGCTATAGAGGCTGATGGGTTTGTATTTTTTATTTATTTTTTAAATGTGCTAGTTTTATATTACTGTTTTTTGTTTTTACCTATGTATTTTTTAAGAAAAGTATGTAAACTTAGATTAGTTTTTATGAAGAATGTTTTTTTGAATTTGGTACTGCAAATTCAATGATTGTTAACCGGCTTGATATATATTTGAAAGTCGGTATATAAAGTTGTATAAATAAATAAATAAATAATCTCAAACCGCCAATTCGGCCCCCTGTCACAGAATGGGATCTGAATTTGGTATTGACAAGGCTCATGTGTTCTCCTTTTGAACCCATTGATTCCTATGATCTTAAATTTCTCACATGGAAGACTATCTTCCTCATAGCCATTACATCAGCTAGAAGGGTTAATGAGTTACAAGCACTTGTCACGTACGCACCCTACACAAAGTTCCTACATGACAGAGTGGTTTTCCGTACACATCCAAAATTCCTTCCCAAGGTGGTTACGGAATTCCACTTGAACCAATCCATAGTTTTACCCACATTTTTCCCAAGGCCTCATTCTCACCCAGGAGAAACAGCCTTCATACCTTGGACTGTTATTTAAACCGCACTGCATCCCACAGGAAATCCAATCAACTTTTTGTTTCCTATGATCCAAACAAACCGGGTAAACCAGTGGGAAAACATACTCTATCCAACTGGCTAGCAGATTGCATACAGTTTTGCTATGAAAAAGCAGGCCTTCCTCTCAAAGGGCGAGTAAGAGCACATTCAGTAAGAGCTATGTCAACATCAGTAGCACACTATCGCTCAGTGCCAATTCTTGACATTTGTAAAGCAGCAACATGGAGTTCTCTTCACACCTTTGCAGCTCATTACTGTTTGGACAAAGAAGGATGACAAGATTCAGCCTATGGACAATCTTTTTATTTATTTATTTCAGAACTTTTATATACCGACGTTTAGCAATTAGCCTTCACTCCGGTTTACATTCGAACAACTTGTTACATCGAAATGACATTGGAACAGAATGGAACAGTTATTTTACAATTGAACGAGAGAGTACTTAATGATCAACTATAACATATTAACAGAATAATTTCAAACATCAAACGGTGTGTTAGGACTAAGAGGGGAGTCTGAAATTCGGTAGGCGGGGTGGATCAGATCTTTAATTTAATCAAAAGGGCACGTTAGAAGGAGATCGGGTGGTAGAAAGAGGAGGATAGGTGGGGTGCGAGAGGAGAACATTTGGTAAGTTTAGAGTGTGCGGCCGACAAGGATATTGGGTGTTGGTAGAAGTATGCCGCTTAGCCCACGTCATCTCTGAACGTTTGGCTGAATATCCATGTTTTCAGTTCTTTTTTGAAGGATTTGATGTCGTTCAGTGAGCTTAGGTATTGTGGCAAGGAGTTCCATAAGTTTGGTCCTGCTATGGAGAAGGCTCTGTTCCTAGTGTTAGTAAGCTTCGCCAAAGGAAGAGAGGGTATGTCTAGGTGTAGTTTGCAGGCAGTTCTGGTAGTTCGTTGAGGTTTGTATTTCAGAATCATGTTGTTGAGTGTGGTGTTGTCTGTTTTGTATATGGCATTGTGAACTATAGTTAGGATTTTGAATTCGATTCTCTGCTCGATAGGGAGCCAGTGAAGACTTCTCAAAACAGGGGTGATGTGTTCTGATTTCTTCTTGCTGGTTAGGATTCTGGCTGCGGCGTTTTGTAACAGTTGCAGTGGTTTTAATGTAGATTTAGGAAGGCCAATCAGGAGTGAGTTGCAGTAATCAAGGCTGTTGAAAATCAGCGATTTTAGCACTGTTCGGAATTCATGATGGTGAAGAAGCGGTTTTAGATGTTTCAGGATGTGAAGTTTGTGAAACCCTTCTTTACTTTTAGTTGCTATGTTCTTTTTTAAGTTAAGTTCATTGTCGATCCAGATGCCAAGGTCCTTTGCAGAGTTTTTTAGTGGGATGTTGATGTTATCGATTTGTAGGGAGTGTGTAGCAGTAGTTTGTTCTGAGTTGTTTCTTCCTATGAGGATGCATTCAGTTTTATTCATGTTGAGGCATAGCTTTAGTTAGTTCAGCATGTTTCTGATTGAGATTAGGTGATTGGCTGCAGTGCTTAGTGCCTCTTCTAATGTGGTAGTTACTGGGATGATGAGCTGGATGTCATCGGCGTACATATAATATGTTATGCCGAGACTTGAGATGAGGTGGCAGAGTGGGAGTAGGTATATGTTAAAGAGGGTGGCCGAGAGGGCGGACCCTTGTGGTACACCAGTTTCAAGTGGAAGGGGGTTTGAGGATTTGTTGTTCATGGTGAACTTGAAGAATCTGTCATTTAGGAATGAAGTGAACCAGTTGAGGGTTTTGCCGGAAAGACGGATGCTTGCAAGTCTTGTTAATAGGCTTTTGTGGTCTACAGTGTCGAATACTGCAGAGAGATCGAGTAGTATTAGATGGTAGCTTAGTTTGTTGTCGAAACCCCATATAATTTTGTTAGATAGGTTGACGAGCAGTGTTTCCGTACTGCGATTTTTCCTGAATCCATGTTGTGCAGCGTGTTGTTCTCTAGGGGTTCGTTAAGCTGTAACAGTGCCGCCTTCTCAGTCATCTTTGCGAGTAAAGGTAGGTTTGAGATAGGACGGTAGTTATTCAAATCAGCAGGATCTAAGTTCTTCTTTTTTAATATAGGAGTGATAGTTGCCGTTTTAAAGAACTTGTTTTAAAAAACTTGTTTCCAGTTTAATCCCAATGCCTTCCACATCCATCCTGCTGTGATCTTCGGCTGACTCATTTTCAACAATAATGCTTCAGTGTTACTTCACTACAAAATGACTCAGCCTCTAGCTTTCTAATCACCCATATGTGTGGACTAGCATCCTGCTTGTCCTGGGATAAAGCAAAATTGCTTACCTTGTAATAGGTGTTATCCCAGGACA